>NW_022170511.1:49708736-50174618 GCF_008802855.1 Photinus pyralis
CTCTGAATCCCACGAATAATCAAAACAATAAAATTTGGTATTTGTGATTTATTTAATTATTTTACATCGAAACTATAACTAACACAAGCTTATTTTGTACGTCAGGCGGTACTTATTTCAATATCTTCATGTCTTACTTGCAGCATTTTGTCTCCTTCTCGGATTCCCATAAAGCGTCGCATTTTCCACTGAAAAACAAGAGGGGATAATGTCAATTAAATTACTCAACAATTTGTACCAGTGGAAATAGTGACCGTATTGTGAATTCCATTTTATGGTACGAGACGAAGTGCCAAAAATAGTTAAGACTAGAGCAGAAGTGCTTACCAGTATGATTCATCTGCATTACACAAGTCGGGAGTGCAACGACAGGTGCCGTCGCAATTTCCTGCTACCATGCCAAATAATACCATCAGTAGAACAGTCACCATCAGTAGCTTAATCATTTTGAATTCTGTATACACATCACGACGAAAACGCCACGCTTTTATAGCATGTTCAAGAGGCGGAATCTTATCGAATTTCGTTAATCACCGATTATCTTACTTGGTTTCCAGGTTTGACGTGTTTGTTACTCAAATTTTTGGATTTATTCGTGAGAGCCTTTCAGCGAGCGGATAAAAAAAATAACTTAAGAAGCAAAGTTTAAAAATCCACCTATTACTATTAAGTTAATGAAACATTGACTTCAGGAGAGGAGATCCATGTGAAAATTTGAGAGAACATAAAAAATAAGTTTTAAGAAGTTGTCACAAATCAATTCCTTCCTTCAACACCCACTTCACCTCTCTAAAAGCAACGATATCATCCCATAAGGTTTACGATCAAGGAATCGACCGACTAATTGATAATCTTCCTATTACGAACGTACATTGTGATTTGTTTTCTGCGTTCCCAATCTGATTAACGTATACATAAACGTTTGCCAACTTACCCAAAATGACAGTATGACAGGAAGACCACATCATTTAGTTCCTGTGCATCAAAGTCTCGATCAAAGTAATATGTTTTGCAGTTTCCCCGATGAAATTAGTGAATAATTAAAAGTTTGGACATCATCCCGAAATTATTAGGGGAAAAAACTCGCTGCACTATATCTAATGACGAGTCATCAACCAGCTTCTAGCTTTTCTTGTGTCGAGATCTCATCCCTCACACTGACGCACGTAATGAAGAACCTTTTTTGAAAAATGCGCTAAAATCTCATGGATTGCGCCCGATTCTTTATGCTTGTTTGCAATACAAAAATCCTCCCCTTTCATTTTTCTTATTAGTCTTTCTTTCTTGCGCCAAATTTGAGGTACGATATTTTTCTAACGAGATATATTAATTTTTCTGATCATTGTATTTTTTGTGAAATCATTACCAATTAGATTGGCATTAAAATATTAACCAGATATTATACACGCACACACAGCACACTCGCAGTAAATGTATTCTCGGCGTATTTTAAGCATGAATTCACTCGTGTTTAATTTTTCCATTATGCCAATATTGCGTTTTATGAACGTTTTGAAGCCCACAAACTATGGCCACTTTTTTCCCTCTACAAGATGCTAATTTTAAGTCTGACGTTTCTTTTCCGGTTAACCAGCATCAACTTTGTTTTTTTCTTATGGATGTCATTCATACTTTTCGTGTCATTTGATAGAGCATATTTTTATTTTTTATTTCAAAAATGTAAATATCACTATTTTTTAATAAGAAATGGCGCTGGTAATTCGCAAACGCAACACGCAAAAAACTACAAACATGCACTACTCAAGACAAAGTTTGCAAGGCAAAAAAGAAGATATTTTAATAATATTTAAAAAATATTGATGTTTATATTTTAAAATCAGAAAAAATGCTCACAAAAAGCAAAGTTGATGATGGTTAGCCGGAGACGAAACGTCCGATATAAAATTTAAAGGGAAAAATTTTTTTAAAATATTTTGAAATACCTTTTTAAATAACTTCGGTAAAAAATAAAAACGTTTTTGCAAAATTTCGTTTTTTGTGCGTGTATAAACTGCTGGTCAATATAAGGCGCTTTTAAGTATACCTAAATGTGTTACCCATAAAATACATAAGGTTAGCAATCTGTTGTATGTTATACACCGCCTTTTTTTGAGGCCCGAAAAAAAAAATTTTTCCAGATCGACCGGGAAAAAAATTTGTCTTATAGAATGTAATTATTGGGCTACCAGTTCAAAAGTTACAGCCCTTTGAATTTTCTTTCGAATTTGGTTTCTAGTGTATAACTTTTGGTTGAGAAGTCTAATCGGAAAAGTACGAATTGTTTTGGATTCTACGCCCCGAAATTAATAAGAAAAAGTGTTTTCCCGAGAAATTTTGGTGTAGTCGATTTTTTGTAAAAAAGGAAGGTTATACACTGCCTTTTTTTGAGGCCGGAAGAAAAAAATTGTCTCAGATCGACCGGAAAAAACATTTTCTTATAGAATATGGGCTGTAGATTCCATAATTTCAGACAGTTCCAAGATTGGGCTACTAGATCAAAAGTTACAGCCCTTTAAATTTTCTTTCGAAATTGGTTTTTAGTCCATAACTTTTGATTGTCTAATCAAAAAAGTACGAATCGTTTTCGATTCTACGCACCAAAATTAATAAGAAAAAGTGTTTTCCCGAGAAATTTTGTTGTAGTCGATTTTTTGTAAAAAAGGAAGGTTATACTGTATGTGTATATCTGTGATCTTACATAAGATAAATCTAGTAACCAATTATGTACTTTCACTAAATTATTTTGACAAATTCTGATTAATTTGCTATGGACCCCTTTTTAACTACGTATAGAAGAGATTTCTACCCGAAACGGGTGAAAACGTAAGCATAACATTAAACAAGGTTTCACAGCTACCACTTCACAGAGATGTTGTGAAGGGGACGCAAGAGTTTAGTGATCCCCTGGGAGAATCCTTCAAGAATTACTTGCAGCTCAGCAGCGATCCAACATCCCCCGAACCGCCGGTTGTAGACGCCGACACCTATCTACACTTGGTACTTTAGGAACCTCTCAAACTTAAGTAATTACTTTCAATTCCAGCACGAAGAAAATCACCCAAAGCTTGCACGAATGCATTTTAAGGAACCGATTAATAACGAAGTTATGACTAAGACGTTTATTTATAACGGGAGGACAGTTTACCAAATTGACTATTGCGATTTGGGTAAGAAGAAATGGAAATGGGTGGGTATTACTTGGACTTTTCAGAGAAGGATAATGCGTACAAAGAGGAACTTCGGAAGAAAAACATGTTTAGACTACCGGACGACTGGGACATTCCCCTGACATCGCAAAGGTATGCTCATAGGGATCCTGTCGTGATTAACCCTCAAGCAATGGAGCCCCCTAAGAGAATTAAAGTCGCAAACAATTTGGAACCTCAACGTAGGTGGCCAATAAACGTATTCCTGCTATATTACCTATCTTTAGCACACATCCGCAAGATTCTCAATGTCACGACTGGTAAATCGGAGTATATGGGAATGATTGGTGATTTAGGTGAACTGATTATGAATGAAGAGCTACATGGAAAGGTGGTGTTGCAGTAATTTTAAATGACAGAAGAAATGAATTACAATATTTGTCACATCTGACATTTCTGCTTAATAGTGATCGATTCCTTTATGTTTCACTATCTGAATTATCCTTACAAACGCCACAACACAGTTGAAGATGTCATTTATTACAACCAAATATTTTAATAACCACATTAATCTTGATTCCTTATGGTTGAACACGAACTGATTATAGATGCCTACAGTTAGTAAGATTACACGGGTTTTCCTTCTAGGGGTATTTAAACCCTGTCCAAAAATTACAACCACAAGATTAATTCACGGGGTGGTAGGTGGATTCAGTCGGAAGGCCATTACAACTTGTTATGTGCAACTCGCAGTTTAGGTGTACAAGTATTGTATCGGCCAGGATACTAATTTCTGTTCCATAAAATCTCTCCGATAAAAAATGTACAGTACTACGTAGTATCATTGAATAAGTAATTATTACTTATTCAGTGCTAGTATTGAAACATTAATCTCCAGTTGGGTTGGTTCGACTTTTGTTTCACTATCGTTTATAGAGATTGGAATACCGATAGTTCAGAACAGATTATACCTTAGATTGAAAACAGCTAAGCGTGTATTTCCCGTATCTTTAAGAGTGCTGATTATTTATCGATTGTAACTTTGGGCCCTCTCACCTACAAACGATAAACAAGAAAACATAAATAACCTATCATAGGAAAATGAGTGTGATCACTTTTTGCGTTCTCGAGTTTATTATTAGAGCATTTTTTGTTATCGATTAAAACAGTGTATCCCACCAATAGTTTCCACCGTGTTATCTTCAAGAATTTATAACACTACCGGCCGTGAAGCATATCTATCCGAATTCATCTTTTATTATTTATTAACATGAGGGAAAAATGTTTCTCAAGGCTGGCGTAGGTAGCAACCATGGTAATAGAATCAACAACATTAGGTATGAAAAATTAAGCAGCGTATAGGGTAGTGTAATGTACAAAGGACGTTGCCGTTGACGACGGACTTTATAAGAAACAATGAATTTTATAGATAACTTAACAAACGAGTTTGAATTAAACTTAAAGGCAGTTTAAAATGTCAGTGGATAATAGGAAATTGTCAACTTTGCGATGTATACTGAAAGAGTAAATGGTTTTATTTTCCGATTCGACTTTAAATTTAGCACCTTTGCCCTAAATTTAGCCAACCGAACCAAGAAATATGGGCATTCTTAAGACGGAATCTAATATATTTAAAATTATATTCGTTTTTTCATGCAAGAACTAGATATATGGAGGGAGCGTATTGTATTGAAAGTAATTCCACTGAACCATAGGCAACTTGTCACCCAAGAACACTATAATCGATATTTCTTCTTAGGCCGCTTGACATGGAGCAATACAACGCGCAAGAACTTGCAGAAAGAAATTGCAAGGTCAAATCCTTGCATGCAATAAGCATTGCATGGTATTTGACATGGTGCAATTCTATTTCAATTGCCACATGTCTGCCAACAGAAGAAAATATGGACTTGTCATCAAATCTGCTAACCTTAAATAAAAATTGAATTTTGATTGCTTGAAGAAACATGAAAATTACAAGAATAAATCAGATTAATAAAAACAAGTAATGAGTGCGGCTCTCAGCATCATAGTTGCCGCCCCTGTATTTTACTAGGTTGGTGACACAAAAACAACTAGATTTATCCCTAGAATTGCGCGATTAATGCAAGAAAAATAGCACCGGTCCTATAAAAATTGCACGCAAGTCTCTTGCAGCAATTGATCAGCTGGCTTTGAACTGCGCATGCCTTTCGCAATTTTTCTTGCAACTTGCATGCAATTGCAATTTTTATTGCTCCATGTCAAGCGGGCTTTATATAGCGCGAGTAGCAGCGCCTTCATCGAGAATGTCAAAAAGTGTGAATTTGTAAAACTAAGCAAACTGAATTGAATTTGAATTTTAACTGGAAGCACTGTAACTACTTATTCTGGCTATTGAGCTTGCAAAAGTAAAATGAATTGAATTTGAAATTTGAAATTTTTTCGTCTCGAGAAACAACGGAATTCAATGAAACGGTGTCACCAGAAGAATTCTAAGAACGTTTACAGTGTTGAAGTGTATTCGAACAGTCCAAAAAAAAGTGAGAAAGAATTGAAAGATCAAAGAAGTTTATAAGACTCGAGGAAACGAAAGAATCTAAGGAACCTGTAGATTTAAGAAAAAATTGAAGAGAACTCTGGGATTCGAAACAATCTGAAAAGCGTTAAGAATTCAAAGAACACGTACACTCTAAAAGACTAGAAGAAAAACCAAGCACTCAAAAAATTTGAAGGATGCCATAAAGAATCTAAAGAAATTAAACATGCGAACAAACCAAAATCTCTGAAGAACCTCTGCATCATAAACAATCTGAAAAAATTGAAGAATTTGAAAAGTTTTTAAGAAATGGAGTAATCAAAAAATTCGGACATTCCGAAGATTTGTAAAATAAAGAAAACAATACACATAGAACAAAAATGTCGTAATGGCCTGGAAATTATATTAGTTGTTGAATAGTTAGTAATCGATTATACGGGAGTAATTTATGTTATGAACTCTTAAATATATTTTTAAAATTACATTTGGGGAAATCAAGAATTGATATAATTGTTTAAAAAAGTGTGAAGAAAAATTTCGTATATAGGTACGCAAATATTCGACCCCCTAGATAGTAAATTAGTATAAAACAACTGAATGTAAAGGGGACCAAACAAATATTTTCTCCTAACAATGTGAGAGATTACGTTTCTACTTTAGCCTGAACTGTACTTACCTTTTTGATTTTTTAAAATCTTCCAAATAATGAAACACATGGTAAAGGTATTATTTTTATCTTACAAACAAAGGTGAGTGAGTAAAAAATTATAAAGAAAGACGAATAGCAAATTTTTCCTTGCCTTGGGGTACCGTTACTGTAGGATCTTCAATTACATCAACACAGATTCCCATTAATTACAAAGATGAAAGACACGATCTTATTCACCTAGTGGTCCAAAGAGTTTGCAAGCATCAGCTTTATGATGACGAGCATATACACGAGACCTTTTTTGTTCAGAAGCTGAGTCATCGAAAGCTTGTTCCACCTTAGACAACGTATCACGTGCAAAAGGTGGACATAGTCAATAGGATTTAACAGTATCGCTACCTTGGCCTTTGAGTTCTTCTCATATTGGGATCTACTGTAGGAAGTGTTTCATCTGCCACCCCCAAAGATCTTCGTGCTCCAATTACATCTGTACAGCGAGGTTCCAGGACACCCAGCGACCAACTAGACACTTTATCCTGTATCGCAGGTGATCCAAACCTCCCAGTACCTTGAGTAGTACTTGCTCTCATCTCCAGCACCAGCGCTTAAAGGATTCGTTGAAAAAATACCGTAAAGACGTTTCCAAAACTTCCAAAAAAATTTCTTTACTTTACACTGGGCCAATAACCTCTTGGTACCTCAGAGAAAATAAGAAGCGTGCTGTTAATTAGAACGTATATTTTGGAATAATATTATGTTAAGCAAAAAACAAATTCGGTTAATTCAATAATGAGAATTTAAAACTACTAATTTTTTGGCGCACTCTGTAAACAAAGCGCGTCATGTTATCCACCTCCAGTTCAGATAATATATACCATGTGACGCATTGTTTGTCATTTTTATGTCAATTCTCAAGTTCAGAAAATATTATGTAGATAATTTGAATACCAATTATTTAACAAAAGTGATAATTTTACAGTAGATAATTGTAGTTAGTGTCGTATTATGCTGTAAAAATTTAAGCGTAAAAAATGGGGTGTTGTTATAGTTTTTTTTGCAAAGAGGACAGTGCACAACAAGTACATTGCTTTATCATAAATTTCGGGTTTTCTCACATTTTTTCCTTCTAGAGGGGCGAACCGAATGAAAGGACTCATTTACTTGTTGATCCGGTCTCCAATAGTGCGAACATACCTCAATATAACAGGTATTTATTGTTAGTCTCTTGATCCTGCCTTAAATGTTTACTTCCAGTGAAGATTTCTTAAATAATTCGAATACTTTACCTAAAAAGACTGATGAGCAATCGGCATTGAATCGTATTTTACAGGAGACGGCAACGTGAGTGACCTTTATTAATTTATTGTAGTGTAACATTTGTATGTTTCAGAAATGTTATAGACGTAGCCGCTTTGGATTCACACAATTTACAGCAACACGAATATGTGGAACGGATGCGACAATATTCCTCCAAGTTACAGCAGGCTTGCGCTAGTAATAAGTTACCAGTTAGACATAAGCTTTGTGTTTTACAAGATGTGCCGATTCCAGAAAAGGTCATATGTTCTGAATCGATTAGTGCAGATGATTTAAACTTGGTGAGTCATTCTCGTGGTATGTGCAGAGAAATATATTGTACATTTCAATTTTAGATAAGCACAGCAGTATCTAAAGCTGCCGCAGCTATTGGCGAGATAAAAGTGGAACATAAAGAAGATATGGTGGTGTTGTTTCGAGTTCCTGACTAGGCCACTCTTGTACTATGTAAAAATACTATATTTTATAACGGCATTATTGCTAGATTATAAGTATTTTCTAAACGATTAAAACTGTTCTTTTAAAATGTTTGATCAATTTAAGTCTGTGTTGTATTATTTATTGCTCTACAAAGTTGTATAAGTGATATTACACTGATAGGAAGGTATTTTTAAGGGACTATCTGGAATTATTTTAGACATACTCATTGTGGACAAATCATATCACGTAAACAACCAGATATAAAATGTTAGCATTATAGTCATTGTTAATTATATGAGAAAGCTTTATTAAATTGCCATAACAAAAAAGGGGAGTTTTATTACAAAAAATTACACCAAGGAGCTGGTTGTTTTGGTATAATGGTGAATTAGTCTGCATAAGTTTATTGTATCAATACTTGTAATTCCTGTAATAAATTGTATTTGCAATTCCCTGATTTTGCACAATGTCATGCACAAGTGTGATGAAAGGACCTTTACACACCAAGTGTCTTCATACAATCGTACATAAGCCAAAACTGCTTATGAAAAAATGATGAAAACTCAAAATTTAAGTTGTAGATAGGTAACACATTTAGAGATACTTTAATACATAATTATTGAATACAGATTTGAACACTAACTTACAATTTCACACCTTTAATATCTTTATCAATTGTAACATTAGGATGCTGAGATACTGCTTGGTGTACTGGAATTAGCGGTGGATGTGTAACTGCACTAAAGGTAGAATCTGGCATGTGGAAAAAGAACACCTTAAAACCAATTGCTAACAATAAATGGCAACACACAATGTAGGCCATTAAAATAAACTTTCGCTTTGATAATTGCAAAGCAGGATACAAAGTGAAGACTAGAACAGCTCCAGATAAAACGGTTGCAATTAAAACCAAAATCCATTGCAGCCACATTATCTGAATGGAACAAAGTATTGACACCGGAATGTATATAAATAACGAATATCCGTAAACACATGCCAATTCTAGTGGTGTGCTTATAGTTTCTTCAACAAGTTGTTCTAATTCTGATGACTCGATGGTCCACTTTAATAGCCCCCACAGCACTAAAGGAATAATGCTAACATAAATCACAATTGCTGTACTGGCATAGGATACTAAGTGAAAGTTGTACTTCCAATGGTACTGTTCGTTTGCATGCTGCAGATAACTGGCCACATTACCACTTATTGCAATTGTAAATATTAGCGTCATCGAAATCCAAAATGGACCATACAAGTCCGGTTTAAGCTTTATCTGGTTACTCATTAACTTATTTCCTTTTGGAATAACTGAAGACCATAGTCGCTCCACCACTTCCGAAGTGTCTACATCGAAGAATTGTTGGTAATAGTTTAAGGTCCAGAACGCTTTCGAAGTCCCATCTACAATGAAGGATGTGTACACAGTTATGCGTATTGTTGGAAGTTACCTCTGCCACCTTCTAAAGATATCGTGTCTTCCTTTCTCTGTAACGCTTCCAATGATCTAGAACTTTCCTTTTCGGGAATATCGTCAGTTATTTGTATTGAGGCGGTGGTTACATTTTGGTACGTGCTCGGATTTGGCATTTCGGGAAAATCTTGAAAGGATAACAGTTCGTCTGTAGGAACTTCTTGCATGCCCGTCATTTTGGAAATTTTTTAATGACTACGTTTTAAAATACTTTCCAAAATATTAAAGATTTCGTTTTAACCTCTACAAATTGACACATCACATATTTGTTTTTATACAGTGGCTCACACACCAACATTCGGGCTATCGATGTTTGTGTCTCAATAACCGCTGTTTTGAACTGTTTGCCGAAGTTGTACAGGGTGTAAATCGAAAAGTGGAACATGGGCGTTTAAACTGGCAAATTACTTTTTCTTTGCGCAAACGTTTCCTAATCATTTTACGCAAAAATACTTCAAATAAAAGTTATAGAGATACAAATTCTGCATCTAAATCATGTGAAACGATTATTCTACCTCTTCTTGTACGCGAAAAAATTAATTATAAAGATTCTGTTTTCACGAGTTTTTAGTCTAAGTAGCCATGGACTATGATAAAAGAAAAACATAGTCCATGGCTAAAGGAATGTCGCATAATCCTTCTTTTAAATCTTTCCTATGAACTGTTTAGAGATTTTCTACAACTATTTACATACATGCGGTGGCCACCGATGCGCTTTTCATAGCAGTTGTATATTTTTTATGGATTCTATAGCCTTTCACTTTGTTTAAAAATGCGTTAACAAGCACATGGACAAGTCTTCTAAGCGCGAATATTTGAAAGGTTTTTCTGGAAGCATTTAAGTGACTCTGGAAAGCCTTGTGAACAAGTTAAAAGTAATTGAAGGCACTCTAGGAGTTTCAGTGCTTCCTCCTTCCTGGACATCTAAGCCCTGGAAAACGCAGTTTTAAGACTACTACATCACTTTTCGATGGCATTTAGACAGAAATTAGGTCTCTTCTAGAGCTTTAAAAGTACGCTAGAGAGTTCTAGGCTATTGTAAGACCGTATGCGCTGGAAATAGGTAACCTAAACGTTGTAGAGGAGCCCTAAGAGGCCTTTAAAAGCTTTATGGTAGCTTTACAGAGCTCTATAAGGCTGTTTCAGAGCATTCCTCCTTCCAAACAACCTTAGGTCTTCCCAGGTTACTGCCGTAGTCTTTTAGACTCCTTGAGAACGCTCTAGGCGCTTATCAGTTAAAGTTTTCTCATGATAAATAATTCCTGCGCTGCAGTATCTAAAAGATCATAGTGTATTTGTGTTTATGAGGTCAATATACGTTATTATTATTATTATCAGAGCATTTAGATCGATTTAGATTCTTATTATGATTATATACGCACTTTCTAGAGCTTTATGTGCACCACTCTTTCAAGCACTAACTGGTCTATTTTAGGTTCTATGTGCAACTTGGTGGAAAGTTTTCCAATGTTAAGAAAGAAGGCATTTTTAAACTTTATAGACATAAGGGGTCCTGAGAGATATTAATGGAGTTCTAGAAAGCTGTAAAATCGAAGATCTGAGGCCTTATGGCTATTAATGTTTTACTGGTGAATGAAGGATTAGGGGCTTCACTCAACGGTTTGGAAGTCTTTGAAAACTATATGGAGTCATACTTTGCAGAATTCCCACAAAAAATTTTTATAAAGCATGACGTTATTAGGTAAACGTTTTGTTAATGTTAAAAGGTCTTACGTTGAAAAATAGAATGTTTTTTACTCTTTCCTTTTATATCTAGTTAGATCTAGCCCATCTTCCCTTGTACTGTACTGCACCTCATTTGCTGCATAAACTACTATGCACAAGAAGTTTAGGGCACTAGGTAGATCAAAGGATAATAAGAGCAATAAAATCTAGAAACCTTGGTATTTGCAAAGGTGGTCGTCAGTTCTAGTACGCTGACCTATCTTCTTCCATTATTGATTACAGCCTAATAGCACAGATATATGTGTATATATGTGCTAATAGTAACATTGTAAAAGTAAAGACCATTGCTATGGAGACCGTTAGTAACTACAGATTTTGCCATTGTCTATAATGACAAATATAAAAAAGAAGTATTTTGAACAATTACTGGGCTGCAAGAAAGCGTACTTAAACGAAAACGAATACAAAATTTACCATACCCTTTTTTTGAGTACCCTACCAAGCGAGGCTGAAATGTTTTGCGTCTTTCGAGGGAGAAACTTTATAACTCAACGAGAAGCCGATGAACTAATACAGAAAAAGTTAATCAACTTGGAGCAATCTTATGCTGTGGTAATATTTCGCTGTTTTGACATTGAAGGTAATCACTCGCCCCAGAACTTACCTACTCCATAATACATGACTTTTAGGTAAAGGTTATATCGATTTGAGTGATTTGAGACGTGGCTGGGCTAGTGTCACGCCAAATTTGTCTTGGGAGGTAGTTGAGAGCTGTTTTACCGATTTGGTACCACAAGGTGTTTTGAGTTTCGATTTATTCAAGCGTCTCTATGGCGACTGTAGTAAAATATAAATACTCTTTTTACATTCGATGAATAAACATTAGTATAAAAAATTTTCCGTCTCTTCAATCATGATGAAATCAATCTGCTTTCGATATCTGTCTCCAT
The DNA here is from genome assembly GCF_008802855.1 of Photinus pyralis. NCBI lineage: Eukaryota > Metazoa > Arthropoda > Insecta > Coleoptera > Lampyridae > Photinus > Photinus pyralis. The sequence goes on from NW_022170511.1 coordinate 49,720,894, forward strand.
GGGATTTCCAAGTGTAAAATTTCCTTTTATGAACCAAGTGTTGGCTATGACCATCTTCTTTTCTTGGGGAACTCTATTAGATGTAAATTCCTTTCATTCCTCGCCGTCTTCTATTCCGAATCAGTTATGGTGCTGTAATGGTGAAGGCGTGTCATCTTAAATTTTGAATATTTTAGATATTTCAACGGTTGATAAGTTGATAAGTGATTAATTACACAAATATGGCACAAACTTTGTGTTACTAGAGAGTCATTTGTGCTTGTCGTGGTTGTTAACACCACACTAAGGTTTTTTGGGGATAAAATGGTGGATTCACAAAAACACATACTTTAGGTCAGGAAACGTTATTTCTCTTTACACTTATATTATTGACATTACTTTAACATGTTAAGTTGGATCAGGAGGACTTTCAAGACTACCTCCATTCTCCAAGATAACAAACACATCACATAGCCTTTAATGAATCTATTACACTAAAATACACGTGTTATTAATAAAATTAAGTATACATTAATTTCAAATTGTAGTTGAAGATTATACAATAGATTTGTTCTACTAAAGTACTAAAGCCTATGTTAACTCAGCAGGTATCTATTAAGATTTATGAAGGAACTTGAACATAATTGTGATGGGTACAAAGACGAGCAGGCGGAGCTATCCACTTACTTCTTGGGACTTAGTGATTATAACTATATATTTGCGTATTAGTCGCTGATGGTGTCATGCCACTTCACTACGTAAGGACACCAATCAGTGACAAGCTAAATAATTAAGTCCTCTATTCCATGGTCACCTTAAGCGAGGTTGTTAGTACTACGTAGCACCATGAGAAACGAATACGAGTTCTTCATTATCTAAAAAACAAGACATAAGTACAGTTCCTCAATACACCACAACTCACCATAACGAAAACAGTGATGGAAAGCATCGAAAATCCTCCAACGGTAATATACAGCGGCTTCACAGATCTTCGCATCACTATCAGCAAACCTTTCTGAAATCGGATGTCGGTTCCAATAAAATCCAACTCATAGCAAGTATCAGCAATTGACTGTGATGCAACGCTCAGTTGTGTCCCAAAATACGACATGGAAAATTGAGACAGCGAGACAACCACAACTTCAAAATACGCTTGAAATGCTTTACTGTCAAATAATGGGAGCTAAAATGAGACGTTTGGGGCTACCTCTTTAAATATACAAACGAAAGTGGATTACCACAGAGGCGTAGTAACACGAGAAACAGATAATCAATAGATTTGCCAGGACATCAATGAGTACAAGTTTTGAGCAAGCCATTTCGATTTGTTGCATAAGGTCGATTAGAGATAAATGGCGTTCGACGATGTCCTTAAGAAATCTTTGTAAAATGGTCCAACTTTTATTTTGGTCATTCTGTAACATAATGATACGTCAATTTTCTCCAAAATATCAGTTTTTAAAGAAAAAGTGCTCGCTTGGTACGTCCTAATGGCAATCACTCGTAAACATAACTTACCAAAGATTTAAAATTGTTTCGTATGCAATTTCGAAATAACTTGAACTGTACAGTCATATCAATCAAAATTGTGGTAATTAGTACGTTTGAAAAACAAACAATTGAGGATACTAAGTATACCGACAGCACTTCGTAAACGTAAGCAACCTCATAGTTGGGGCTGTACGTTATATTCAGCAGGGTGACATCTAAAATCGGTGTTCTCCATTCTTCGCATGGTAAAGTTAATCTTCCGTACAATGATATCATGTAGAGGAGTCCAAGAAAAAGGTAGTAGCAAAGAGATCCACAAATGACCTGAAACGATTACATGTTCTTGACTAGAAAAATGTATGTATCTACATCATTGACAATGTCATTATTTTAAGTAACATTGAAGGGATCTACCACCATTGATTGGCCAAAAATAACCGATAAATTAAAACTTACTTTTCTCATCAATTACACACTTACTATTTTATTTAATCTGTAGATATATCCTTGAGTTGTCCTGTACACATTCTGTTCTTCTTGAGCATCCGCAATCGTTCTCAATACCTTTCGAAATATACCCCTATGGTACAACATAGTTAACGCTTTAAAAGTGGCTAAAAGGAAACGAGTGAGAAGTTACGAAAACAAAAATAAATTTCCACCTGAAACAGCACCAAACATATTAAAACATCCATTTATCATCAGGTCGAAGTTGTCCAAATGGTGGTAAATCGAGTGAAGGGAATTCCACGGATAGGAAACAATTAAAATAATAGCTATAAAGGAATAAATTTTATAAGAAACAGACTCGTTTTCGTAAAAATTGATGCCCAAGCATCTGAGTAGATATTTCGGAAAGAAAATGCAATTTTTGCGTATTTGATTTCGCATAGTGTTCATTTTGTAGCATCTGAACTGAAAACGGCAGATCGACTAAAGGGATAACTATACATTGCCTTGCATTAAGTATTCTTTTTGTACAGAGCACGTCTTACGCTTGATTGGCAGTATAATTTTTCTAGTTGGCATCTAAAAGGTAAGTTGTTTATAATGAAAGGTACTGAACCTCAGAAATAGCCATATTCATATTAAGAGACGTTTCCAGGAATTGGAATTGGAAGATACAAATCAGTCTAATAAAACATTTAAAAGGTGAGTATTAGAGAATGAAATCTACTCTTTTCGCTCATGTCGAATAATGGATAATACATTAAACGATTTAGATATCTCCGTAAAGTATCAACATATGTATATTAATCATTTTGTTAAACAGCAGTGAGTAATAATTACACTCGGTGATCCTTAAAAAAAATAGAAATTTGTTATAAACCAAAGATTTTGATCCTGGATGAATTCGACCACTACATGTGTAAGTTAAATATCATGGTAAAAATACACAATAATAATAACTCCAATTAATTTTATCTTATCGTTAAAGCTCTAAATATTCCTTGCGTAATCATTAAAACGCCTACCTATCCTAACTAAGTAGCTTAAGCAGAGGGTTAGTAAGGGCGAAAGGAAATGGCACTTACGTTTTCGTGGTTTCAGTTTCCTTCCCGATTACTTGTCTTAGATGCTTGTAGTCGATGAAAGATGAATGGATCGATTCCCTTAAGGTGGTTGGTCCTTTTCAGATTGTGTTTATGGGCTTGAAATCCCTGATAGCGAAATTTGGTCACTCGATGGACAGTTCAAAAATCACTCCCACACAATCCTACCCACTGCGCCACTTTATAGATTCACCGAAACGATTCTCGTTTTTAAAAACGCGAAATTATACAAACTATCGCCTTTATTGAAAAGCGTACAGACAAGGAATGAATTCTAAGTTATTTTACATTAATATTACATAATTCGTTTACTATAAAAGATGCCCAAAAAAGTCCCAGAAAAAAAATTGTACACATTTACCGTCGCCATATTTCTAAAATATTTTTGATCGCCAGGGGCGTGCTGTAATCGAGTTGCGTATCAAACTTGCGTTTTTTTTTAATGGAATACCTCTTATCTTATTAAAGATTTGAGTACTTGGACAAATTTTTAGCGCATTTTTGAAAAAAATACGCTATTATATTCGTCATTGCTGGCAGGCCGGCTGTCCGCGTTAGATCTCCACAACTACAATAGCTAGAGACTTCAAATTTTCACTAAAAGCTTTCTGCTATAGTGTAGATGTGCAGGCACTAGTCTATTTTGAGTTAGATTACTTGTGAGATCGATAATTGAAGAAAATAATTTCGATATGGGTTTCGGATAAATTAGGTAGATATCTTAATTTACTTTGTGATTTGTTTTACAAAATGAAGACGTACCGTCAATTGAAATTAAATAAAATTAATTATTTAACGCAGCTCGCGATAATTTTAAACTTCGCTAATAAAATACTGACCTGCATTACCAAAAATGCGCTTTAATCATGCATATGCTGATTTACAACTTGTTTTATGTAACATGCTATACGCCTAACTTTAACGATTTCGCTGTTATAAGGTTTTTCGTCAAAATTTGACAGTTTTTCGAAATTTTTTTGAGAGGAACTAAATCACGCAGGGGACTAAGTTTTGAACACAGGCACAGGCAAAGACCTCTTTCACAGTTACATAATTTTTTTTAGCACTTTATCAAAAAAATGAATCAATTTGTGTTGCATACTTTTTAAGATCGCCCTCTTACCGTAACAAACACAACTATGGAAAGAGCTGTAAATTTTCCAACAATTATTACAACAGGTTTCTGACATCTTCTCATTATGATTATTAAGGACTTTTGAAAACGAAGGTCGGTTCCAATAAAGTTAATGTGATAGCAGGTGTTGGACACCGTCTCAATCTCCAACGTTACCTTTGTACCGTTGGACACCGTCTCAATCTCCAACGTTACCTTTGTACCATAGTAGGATACAACATATATGGACATTGTTGTTGCTGTTATTTCGAAGTACGATTGGGTCGCTTTTAGATCGAAGAGAGGTAGCTGCAAAATATAATATATCAAGAACCAAGAACGCGAACAAAATTAAAACCTTAACCACCACCAGCACTCGACCTTAGGTAATAATTGAATAAGGGGTATCGTTTTTAGCAGATCATGATAAATCTTGGACATAAAAACTTACAACCGACGCGTAATATCCTGAAAAGCATATGATCAGTAAGCCCAAAACCACGTCGATAATTAATGGCATGGAGCAAGCTTTTTCAATTTCAGCCATGATACCAATGAGACTCAAATGGCGCTGTACGATCTGTCGAATTGAAGGCTGCAACGAATAATTATTAAAATGGTAAATCGGATTATGCCCATCAAATACTTACAACGTAATCCTCTGTTAATATGTTCGCGTATTTTTGAGTGATGAAACGATTAAATAGTTGAAACTGTACAGACATATCGATTAAGATCGCTGCAATTAGGACGTTCGAGAAGCATACTATGGAGGATACTAGATAAACACTTGCTAACTGGTAGATATATGCAAGTTCGTAGTTTGGGCTGTACGTTATATTAACAATTGTTACGTCGAGAATTCGTGTTCTCCATGAATAACTGGGATGCGTTATTCGCCCGTACATTGCGACTATGAACAGTAGAAATTCGACAGCGTAGTAAGAAGCGGCAACAATAATCCACTGAAACAGAATTAGTTATTCGTGTACTTATCAATGTTGAGAGATATAACTTACCACTTTGTTAACGTTAAAAACATAATTCTGTGTAGGTTCATATGTATTTCTCTTCACCTGAAGCGTTTCAATTGTTTTCAGGATTTTCGCAAACAGATCCCGGCGTCTCAGCATTACGAATGTTTTTAAAGTTGCTGCAATACAATTAGAGAATAGGTACGTTTTCGTAGTGGTTACCAAATTGAAAGTTACCCGAAACACCGCCGATAAAGTTAAACAGACCATTTATAACTAAATCGAAGTTTCGAAAGTTAGTGACGATACTATGCATCGCAGTAAACGAATACGAAAATACGAGTAAACATACAATGTAGGAGAAGAGTTTCGTTCGGGAACTATTGTCTTCGTAAAAATTAATGCCATACCATTTGAATAGAAATTTTTAAAATATGACGCAACTTTTTTGAATGTGCATTCTTACCCGTTCCATTTCTAGAGTTAGACGAGTTGTGAATGAGTGCGTATTTAAACAACCACGATACCGTGAAAAATATAGTACTCGTGTAAATATTTAATTGAGTTGTTGGGGCGGAAGATTTACAGAAATACTCATTGCTTTATAACTTTTTAATGGTATAGTATTCTGAAAAAAAGACCGCACGTAACGATTCATGTCATGAAACATTTAGCAGTTTTGTATACAGTTGAGTATACCTAGATGTTGTCTTTATAAAATCTAGTTGCTAAACCATTAGAAGTCGCATGATCCTTCAGAAGATGTAGTTGTCAGTTAAACAGGGTGGGTAATTACTCATTAGTGTGGTGACTGGAAGATTGTGGGTTTATTAACGGACATATTTAAAATTCATTGCCGTGGCATGTTGAAGGACTCCTAATGCTACAACCCAAAAATATTTTCACTTATAATTGCACAAGAGGTTTGTATTTTACCGAATAAATTTGGGTTGTTAAGGTAATGAAAATCTGTTGCCTAGCAATTAGACGAGAAAAACTGTCAACTAATAAAAATGCGACACCGCAGGTGGAGCATTTTTAACCGCAGGTGGAGCATTTTTAGGTTGACAGTTTTTCGAGTCCAATTGCTAAAAGGAAACAGATTTGAATTGCCACAACCCAAATTTATTCGGTTTAAATACAAACCTCGAGTGTAATTCGGCAGGACAATTTAACGAACAAGAAATTCACCAACTAATCAATTATTGACAGACGTCAAACTAGTCATATGGGAAAGGATAATGCGATAATTGGTTCGAAAATGAATAGTGAAAAAACCACTAGTGCATTTGTCGCTGGAAAAGTTGCAGGTAACTTTTGCCGCTGTCAAAGTGACAATTGCACTGCGGCTTATGCGATTTTTTATACATGAGTTGAATTGTCACTTATAATTGCACAAGAGGTTTGTATTTTACCGAGTAAATTTGGGTTGTTAAGGTAATGAAAATCTGTTGCCTAGCAATTAGACGAGAAAAACTGTTAACTAATAAAAATGCGACACCGAAGGTGGAGCATTTTTAGGTTGACAGTTTTTCGAGTTCAATTGCTAAAAGGAAACAGATTTGAATTGCAACAACCCAAACACCTCGAGTGTAATTCGGCAGGACAATTTAACGAACAAGAAATTCACCAAACTAATCAATTATTGACAGACGTCAAACTAGTCATATGGGAACGGATAATACGATAATTGGTTCGAAAATGAATAAGTGAAAAAACCACTAGTGCATTTGTCGCTGGAAAAGTTGCAGGTAACTTTTGCCGCTGTCAAAGTGACAATTACACTGCGGCTTATGTGATTTTTTATACATGAGTTGAATTGTCACCGAAATTGCATTGTTATACAGAGTGATTTATATCACAGTTGCATTTTTTAAACAGAACCCCTTGTGTATTATTACATATTTCAATTCCTTTGTGAATTTTAGTGTGACATCTAAAATATGATTTTTATAAATATGTTTTTCAGCGCATTTTTTTAACAATTAAAAAAAAGTTGCTATTGTTTGCGTTTTATCTCCCCGTATGTCCGCACCCACTTTTGCGTTTTGAACTACTTGTAGGGGAATTATTGTCCTAAAATCCTGGAATTCTGCAAATCAGTAGCCTATAGCTTGAAGGTGTACCAGACGGCCTTCAAATTTTGTTGTCCTATGGGGGAATTCCTCGTGAATTTATTACCAAGATGCTGTTCCTGAAGATAAAATGTGCTGTGCATAACTTTTGCAGGCGATAACGAATTTGTCTCAGATTTTGACACGCATGCCTGTAGTGATGCCAAATAAAATTTTTGCAAATGGGTGGCGAAGGGGTAAACATATGTTTCTACTCAAACCGACGCCCGGATGCGGGAACGGAAACGGAAGCGGGGCGGACGCGGGATATATTTGTATAAATGAACAGCGTGATATGCATGTGCAACAGTATGCATACGTGCATATCCCGCTGTACAAATATATCCCGTGTCCGTCCCGCTTCCGTTCTCGTTCCCGCATTCCAGCGTCGGTTTGATTGGACCTTTACCCTTCATGGATATTATAATCGAGAAGTTTCATAGAAATGAATTTTATTGGTTTTTACAAACTATAACTTCGTAACACTTTTTGGAAAGCAGTAGTTGGGACCGGGAACTGGTTTCTACCAACTACCGCCCTTCTCCCTTATCAAAATTCAACTGAGAACTGGTTTTATCCTTCATAGTACTTTAATGAAAGCTCTTAACGAAAGGAATTCATTTCTACCAACCACAGTCCTCCTCCTCGACTCTCAAAAACGGTTTAAGAGTAATGAGCAATGAAAGTCCTTAGGTGTGAAAGTTTTAAGGTGAGAGATATCCCCAGGGGTCTGCGGGGTATGGAATAACCCCGCCCCCCAGTCAAACACAATACTCCCCAGTGAAGATAAATTTGAAGATCCTCTGTCTCTACAATCATGATCAATATGGATGACATCTTCGTATAGTGGGGAATATTTTATACGCCCCAGATTTATAACCCTTTCCTACTCGCCCGATACGCCTCGGGAAGGGACCTTCGAATGAATGAAATACCAAATACTTGCTTGTCAAGAAAAGAAAATTCAACTGTCTTTTTTTAAGCGTAATGGGAGACCCTAGGGCTGAAAGTTGTAAGGTAGGACACATCTCCGGGTGCTTAGGGTTTATTGAATATACCCCGCCAAACACAATACTCCCTAGTAAAGTAAATTTGAAGATCCTCCTTTCTTGCCATCATGATCAATATGAAATCGTTTGTACAACGATTTGAATATAATCTTCGTAAAAGAATAAAATTTCATTAAAAAAGTGTGAAATTTCGACGCCAGATCTATTCCACCTTGCAAAGTCGAGCTATACCAGCAGTTCTTAAGAGATCATTATATTTCGAGCTTATGGAAAATTGCTTTCAAACAAGAACCTACCACATTGACCCCACTGGAACATGGTTGGATAGAGGAAGAAGGTTATTTCGTTTTTAAATGGTTTGAAGGAGATCAACTTCCGGACCTTGTCAGTGATTTGGTGGAAGACTCTCCAGGTAATTACATTACAACGAATTCTATAAAAAAAATACTTGATTCGATTTACAAATTTAAATTTTATGGTTACATATACAGATATGAATATGAACATAAAGGAAGACGAGCACCTATCTAACGACGAAGAAGATGAGCCTGATGATGCTGATGGAACTTTACTGTAATAAATATATCGAACAGTATATATATATATTTTTAAAAGCAAAAAGCATTAATTTTGTATTATTGAATGTTAAGAAAACAATTAATAACTTTTGTTCCTGTTGAGCCACTTTCCTGAAAATCACTAGCGTCCGTCCTTAATGTTCAAAGTACCCGTATACCAAATTTCAACACGATCTGCCACTTTAAAAAAGAGTTATAGCGCGGACGGACGGACGGACGACAATACAAAACTATAAAGGATCTGAGGATCCTTAATAATAGTAGGTAATAGTAAATTCAAGAACATGTTGATTAAACTGACAGAAAAGTAAGTACCTACCTACTTACTGTACACAAGTATACGTATGCTCGAGCGGTACTTTATCTGTCTGCCAGATTGTTATAACCGATGAAAATGTCTGCCATGATAAATGTAAGCTAGAAATACTGTTAAAAGAATAACATATTTAAATTTCAGATTTACTGAAATATTTTTAAAACTAATTTTTTTTTCAATTTTGAGAAGCGACTGCCGTGACGTCACAACCACCATAACTATCTGCCATCGTGATTTTCCAATAAAAGAAATGATATAATTTAAAGTATGTCAATGGCAGTTTTACTAAAATACTTTCAAATATGGTGTAATTTTTATGCCTGTTTCACCCGAGCGCCACTCAACCTACCTCGATCTGGCTAAGTTAGTCCCCCACTCATGAACAGTAAGTATAAGAGAGTCTTTGAACAAAATTGAGGGTTTACTGAAATATGTTGGGTCTGCTTTTCACTGGCTCTTAGATTAATACTTTTCTTGCGACCGAAAGCAGGATAATTGTCTTTTTTATGGATTAGCTTCCCACAAAGGATTTCACTAGCTCTTCTTACTGAATTACTGAAGCAATATAAGAAACTGTATACTTGAACCGTAGTTAATTTAGTCGATTCGACAGGAATTACCTAGGGAATTACATTGTTACTCGCAACTATACCAAGAATTAAAAGGTTTTTGTTCTTTCGGCCTTGGGTGGTGTTGAAGTGAAGGTTTGTAGGCTGAGTAGGCTCAAAAGTCAGACTTCATTTAGTATTTTTATTTGGTAATGCAAATATTTCGGACGCACTTTGCTGTCCTTCCTCAGTGGGACCACTGGGAAAAGGTTAACGATTAGCAAAATAAAATTAAATTACAGGCTTACAATTGTGTGCACTAAACACGTCGTTAACAAAATGGTGGTCGCCTTCATTTCTTGGTGAACAATTAGGTACATCAAAAATTATTTTAAAGAAGACACATTAAAATTTCTGGTAACATATCAATTTGATCTAAAATTAAATACATAGCATAGTGCACACAAATCTGCCTGTCTTTTTGTTTAATTTTATTTTGCTAATCGTTAACCTTTTCCCAGTTGTCCCACTGAGGAAGGACAGCAAAGTGCGTCCGAAATATTTGGATTACTAAATAAACATACTAAATGAAGTTTGACTTTTGAGCCTACTCACCCTACAAACCTTCACTTCTATACCAAGAATGTATTCGCCACTCAGACACGAAATAAAAAGAAAACTTAATTGCCACCGACAGGGTTGATTCGTCCGTGGACCACAAACGAATGCTTCAAAAAATTTCTTTTTCTCTTAATTTCTTTTAACTCATTAATGCCTAAAAAATGGTGAGTTATTCGGACGGACATCTATATTCGTTAATTCGTTTGCTTAATGCTCTACGAATGATATAATAGCCATTGCAATAAATAATTAACACATACGACCAACATGTACGTTCTACACGCTATCGAATTACCGAATTCGCAATTGTAGTAAAACAGCCATAATTGAGATAACTGAATAGGATCCAAATCCACAACATCTAGACTCCAGACATCCGGAATAATACCTTCGAAATTTCGATGTCATATACAATTTTTAACACCACGAAATTTCCAGAAAAAAAAATTTAATTGGAAATTTAGAGCTACCGTTACAAGATCGATCTAATCTAAAAAATTACACCCTGTAGTTTGTAGACCTGCATCAGGGGTGTTGGAGTTTAATCAGCTTTCTGTTAATATCAATTATATCGATTAATTATGTCTATTACGAACTGTACAAAATCGTTTGGTAGCAATGAGAGGACAAGGTGATGGGGAGAAATTTTTGAAATATGACCATAATTACTCATCGCCATTAGTGTTGTTAATACGTGCAGTCAAGGGTTCTCATTATTCGCATAATTATTATGATCAGTAAAGTAATCCAAAGACAAATTTAAGGAAAGTGTAACTATGTATATGTAACTAATAAGATAAAATAAATGGAGGATAGGTAAAATGGAATGGTGATTCTATGTATGCTAAACACAGATGGTAGTGTACTACTACGGGAAGGAGGGCGAGAAAAGTACCGACTATGGTGATTCTATGTACCTATGCTAATAAAGATAGTAAAAATACCACGGTGCGGGTTGCTTGTGGTAACGTTGTGCCCTTTCCTTTCCAGTTAATATAAAGTTCAATGCTAAAATGCTACCCTAAACAAAATTGGGTCAATGCAAAATAAACTCAAAAATACAGAATTTCTTTTCTGAATGTAGCTGAAATGCTCCGGTTGCTTTGTCACTAGAAATTTTTCACCACATCCTCTTCTATACGTGTTGCAATTTATTCATAACCTTCTCCGGACGCAGCGTTTAGTCTACTTACGCAAATACAGGAACCTTTTGCATACCAGTACTACGTATTATTGACAAGAAAGAGTGATACCTACACCAACAATTTTTATTTTACGTTTCAATAGCTACATTTACAATTTGTGAAGTGCATACTACCCACTAATATCGGTATTACACTAAAACGTCTTTTGTTACGAATACTATGGTATCATTGCAAATTTGACGTTACAAATGACGACACGTTTACTGTATTGTACCTTCCTTCACTTGCTGATTTTTACGTAGTATCATGATGTAAGAGTACGTACTCCTTATAACCTATAACTTTACATTAGCCTATTCGATATGCGCTCATATTCCTTTACCCATGCGAACACTCCTATAGAAAGATTTGTAAAGCGGCCGACTCTGAGCCATGCCGGTCTTTGACTACGCATAATGATCAATACCAAACTTTGTTGGAATCTGACATCCAAACCGACAAACTCCAGCTCGTAGCACGCATTCGCCACGTTTTGGCTCGCCGTTGATAATTGCGTACCGAAATACGATAGCACAAATAGGCTGACTGCAACGCATACCACTTCAAAGCATGCCATTAACCCGGCCCCGCTTTGCATGGGGACCTGGAATTTAGCCTATGGTGATAACATGCCTCTAAATGGCCGACGTTTCCATACCACAGATGCATAGTACAAAGCAGAACTTACAGTAGCCAAACTCGCCATTGCAGTAACGAAGATGAGATTTGAACATACATCGTTGACATGGGTGGTAAGTTCTATAAGGGATGTGTGATGGGAAACTATGTTTCTTACCAGATCTTCTAATTCTTCATAGCATGGTTTATTATTCTGAAATAAATATAATATGTGAAATGAAACGGCCATTTTGATCAAAACTTGATTGGGTTCTGGGTCTGAGCATTACAGATAGCTAAAGTAAATTGTTGGTATAGATAATTTTTCTTTAACAACAATCGATAAAATAATTAGAACGAAACGAAACATGCGCATTTTTCTTCATAATGATAACGTTAGCTCTCACTCAGGCCGTAAAACCGTTAATTTTTTAGAGATTAAAACATTAGAATTAAAGACTTATGGCCGGTATTCCCCTCATTTCTTACCATGTCACTTACTTTATTTATTTATTTATTGTCCCTCTTGTTCTGGGGTCTCAACAGGTTTGTGCCCAATTACAGAGTGACCCGTATAATGCTTTTTAGAGCTGCCCCTGCAGAAGGTCTTAAGTTGTTCCATACTACTCCGATATTTACCTTACGAATTAGGAAAACTGCAGGAAAACCTAATTCGGAGTAGCCGGTAGAATGCTCGAAACTGATCTAAGGAAATTCCCATCTTTGATGAAAAATGTTTACCTCACCCAGGTTTGAACCCGACCTTCCGGGTATGTAGCCCAACGCTCTACCACTGAGACACATAGAACATCAAAAATTGAATGCACGGTGAACAATTTTAGTCTCCTAAAGCAGCTGTTGAAGTATGTTCTGAAGTATCTGTTTCAGGCTGGCAAAGCTGCTTTGCAAATTGGATTGTGCAATTGCACAAGCGTATTGACGTTAGAAGTAGTTACTAACTACATTTATTTTCAGAAACCTCCCCATTATTTTCTTAAATACAAAGTTTGAGAGGAAACGTTCTTGGTCCCGTAATAATCTTAATAATAAACGTTCTACTAAAATGCACGAGAAGAGTTCAGCAAATTTTACCAAGAAAGGAACGAAATTTAACAATGGTCCAAGTTACATTGGACCAAGTTACGTACCTTGTATATTCTTTTAAATTGTGCTCGTATTGTTTCTGTTAAAACAGTATACTGAGTTGTCAAATCTATTATTAGTCCAGCGATAAGAAAGTCTGCAAAGCAGTAAATGGATGCGCCCACCAGTGTAGCAACGCTGTGATAGAACCAAGCGATTTCAAAATTAGGGCTATAAGTCGTGTCAAACAACGAGAAATCGGAAATAGGTAATATCCACTTATTCGGATCGCTCACTACGAATCTCGTAGCCAATGTGCCGATGTACATAAGAAACATTACGCTGTAAAATATTATGACAATCGTCAGCATCTGAAACATTTTACGTTGGTACTTTACAAATATAGGTTGCTGTTACGACCATTCTATTTATTTTGTAAGTTTCCGCTTGTCTCCAACCTTTCGTGTTTTTCTGAAGTTGAAACGTTTCTATATCATCAAAAATTTTCTTCAAGCTCTTCCTGTTCTGGTACATTATAAGAAGTTTACAACAAACTAAAAATAAAATGCCACCACCAATAGATTTCATTATTTCGGGTAGTTACCAGCAAATCCGCCGACAACACTAAAAATTCCGCCAACAACAATGTTATAATCGTTCAAGCTGGTAAGAATCAAATGCAAACATGTCGTCGAGTACAAGCAGACCACAAGGAACACTAGCAAAGTGTACATCTTCTGAAGTTTACCTTCGGTGTCGCTAACGTTTATTCCCAGGAATCTAAAAATGAATTTCGGTAAACAATGGCAATTAGACCGAAATTGCCGTTGCAAATCTTTGATGTCCATCTTGTAGTTGTCGCTCAGATCTAAATCTATGGTTAGACTAACGCTTTCATTTCAAGTAGGTTTCTGATAATATATTTATGTGATCAATTACATCTTATTAAGCATGCACCCTTATATTAATAAACTAAAAGTGAACAGATTGTTCGATCGCGATTTATAAAAGATTCATTTTGTAAATCGATTGGGCAAGGTACACCAATCGCCTTCGGAAATTAAGGAATTATATACTCAGAATTCAAAATTTGTATAAAAAGTTTGAATACTTTCCTTGGCACTTTTAAATAGTAAAAACTTTAACTTTAGAATTGGAACCACATCAGAGCTATTGAGAGACTTTTCAGAACGACTAGAAGCCCAATCTGCTATAGGAGATATCTAGAACTCTAATTATACCGGAAACATTTTACCAAAAACTGGTCCTAAAAATTTCCTCGTCACTTGCAACGTTGGGATTTGATCCAAGTATTCCACTGCCAATTTGAATACGAAGAAGTCTCAGTCTTTTTATTATCAGGTTCATTGCGGACAGTTTAGAACTCAGAGGAATAAATAAATTCTTCTGAAGTTTAGAATATTTTCCCGCAATCTAGAATTGGCACTTCACGTTTAGCGAATGTTCTACAAAAAGGTGCAGAAAGAACAAATGACTGTTACGCGAGGTAAATTTTACAATTTTGCCTTTTAATCCACCCATCACACTTCTATTACTCCTATTAAAATTTAGTTTTTGCTTGAGAAAGCTCCAAAACTAAAATGTTTGAGACAAAATTAAGCTATAATGTGGCAAATTTTCCACCAACATGAATTACATAATGTGTGAATTAAAAAATTATCAAAGTCCTCGTTTGAGATCGAAGGGACTTCAGCGCATTTTTGTGTGGCAGATCAGTATTCTATTAGCCACTTTCGACTCAACCATCAATAACAGATCTTGTCGAAGGCTACTACATTCACTAATCGCTTCCCACTTTCCGCGTGCACCCGCAATTCGCTTTTAAAGATTTGACTCCACCATCAGTAAGATCGTGTCGGGGGCTACCACATTCCCTTTGACGGTACCCACTTCCGACGTTCCGTTCACCCGCAATTCGCGTTTGAAGATTTGACTCCACCATCAGGAAGATCGTGTCGGGGGCTACCACATTCCCTTTGACGGTACCCCCTTCTGACGTCCCGTTTATCCGCAATTCGTGTTTGAAGATTTGACTCCACCATCAGGAAGATCGTGTCGCGGGCTACCACATTCCCTTTTACGGTACCCACTTCCGACGTCCCGTTTACCCGCAATTCGCGTTTGAAGATTTGACTCCACCATCAGGAAGATCGTGTCGGGGGCTACCACATTCCCTTTGACGGTACCCACTTCCGACGTCCCGTTCACTCACAATTCACTTTTATTGGCGACACGAGAAAGAGAGACAGCGATTCGAGATTTACGAAACGTTAAACCGCGTGAGTTCGCAACGGAAGGTAAAAGGCGCCCGAAGTTGACTACTTCTCGAAGACGCGCGCGCGCGCCACGCAAAAGGTCGTTAATTTCGCCCCTATGACAAAAAACAAAATTCCGCCACGCAGGAGTTGTGCGCGTTTACAACATCTTTCCGACGACACCAATTTCAAAAGAATCGGACCTAAACTGTAGTAGAAGATAGGAAAAAACTGAAAAACATTCACGTTAGTATACTACGCTCGAGGATGACGCCCAGATGTCGCCAACCCCACATCATGTAGCCATGTCCCTAAGGTTGACAAATTTCACGGCCCTGTAGAAACACGTACACCCGTTGCCTTTCTACAAGAGTTCTTCTACGCGCCCACATTTGCTGCCAGCCAGCCAGCCAAAGTGAGATTAAAAGCTACTTATTACAAATAAATTTGCAAAAATGCGCAAAAAAAGGAGATAGAGGACACTAAAGAAAACATCTTTTTTTTCAAATAAACCGAGGGAACATTACAATTTCGTAACAAAAACTCCAAAATTTTGACTTTAAGATGGTACATTTGATTTTGACAAAAATTGGTATTTGGGGGTCTGAAATTAGTTTGAGACGATTCGGAAAAAATTCCGACAATCAAAGTGGTCTGAATTTCGGGAAAGTTATGTAAATCAGGACATCTCTATTTCACCACGCCCCATCTTGGCGCAGGAGATTTTGTAAATATCCTATCCATCCTTCGCGTGATATTTCTATTGGTTTAAAGGGAATGCAATGTTGGGAACTTTTGTAGGTTCCAAATGCGTCATTCGCGATCTTTGGTATTTAAAAAAATGTTTGTTCCTCCATCACCAATTCCTTTTATACATCTCAAAATTTTATAATTTATACAATTTTCCTCCAAAAACAGTGTCAGTTTGGGCTCTGCCTTCATACACAGGGTGGGTTCAAATAACTAAAATCAAAATTTATACAGTTCGTCTTTCGTCTCTAAAAGAGGTGAAGAAAATGTGATTTTCCTCTCTAGTGAGGAAAGTAAAAAACAATTGCTGCATTAATCTTAATCATGACATTTAAAATTGCAGCTTACCGGTATCTAGATTGCTAGGTGTTAAACTTCATTATTGCATACGATAATTTTAATGGTAGTTTCAGAAAAAAATATGTGTAAAACATTAGAAGAAAGTGTTTTTCAACGCTCCTTAATTGACACACTCGCTACGCTTATGTTCCAAACTTTGAACTCGAGTTGAAAAACTCCACTTTCTTCTCTAGTTGTACCTACAAATAACTATTACGTTACACCAAGAACACTATTTGTACAAAAATAATTTAAACTGGATGCAAACTTGTTCTTGGTTGCCACGCCATACGTTACGATGAAAACCCTCGACGCCACAGAAAGTATTTCCTTGCGAATGATTCACAGTAACAAACTTTATTTTACTTCACAATAGCTACATTTCAATTTTGTTGCTAGTGCAAATCCCTTAAGGCGTTGTGTGCTACATTATTATCGTGTGAATAATGGTCAAATTACGTTGATTGCATGGTACCGTCCTTCACTTGCTGATTCTTGCGTAGTATCATGAAGTAAGAGTACGTGCTTCTCATCATCTAAAACGTACAATTAGTTTTTTTGGGTGCTTAATAATCCTTACCCATGTAAACACCGCTATAGAAAGATTGGTGAAACCACCGACTGACAACCACGCCGGTCTTTGACAACGCATAATAATCATTAACAAACTTTTTTGAAATCTGACATCCAAACCGATAAAGTCCAACTCGTAGCACGCGTTCGCTACGTTTTGGCTCGCCGTAGATAATTGCGTACCGAAATACGAGAGCACAAACATGCTGGTAATAACTGCTAGCATTTCAAAGATTGACAATACCGCGGCTGTGCTTTGCATGGGAACCTGGAATTGTGGGAATAATAATGTTAAGAGTATCAAGTAATTCGCGTTCCCATACCACAGTTGCGTAGTACATGGCGGAACTCACAGTAACCAGGCTCGCCATTACAGTAATGAGAAGAAGATCAGCACAAGCGGAGTTGACTTCGGTGGTTAGTTGAATAAGGGATGTATGGTGGGAGACTACACTTCCGATGAAAGCTTTAAGGTCTTCGTAAGATGGTTCCTTATTCTGAAATAAAGATAATGATATCTGAGTAATATCAATGGTAGGGACATTAGGGTAAAAAATTACACGTGCAATTTCCAAACCAGTAACACATCAGCTGATGAGTTGAAAATAGATTAAAAGCAACCAACATTCATTAAATCAGCAAGAAAAATTACACTTACTTCTAAAATAGCACTGGCAGACCAGTACATGTGAAACCATACTGTATCCCTTTCGCCCAAAAAGGCCCCAATCCTAATCCTAATAAAAGAGACAACGAGGGGAGCAAAAAATGATGAGTACACAAAATGTGTACTATCCGTTTCCTTGTATCGAGAAAATTTTAGATGTGTTACCAAGAACAGCGTATTGTTCCCAGCCAAAATTTATACTATGAGAAAGAATATCACCGAAGAAAAATCCATGAGGTCTTAAGTGGTCTAAGAGCGAAGGATCTTCGAAAGTTTTTCGATAAAACCGAAGCTTGTATTGTTTGAAACAAGCACCAAGGTGCTGGATCTCTTGCTTTGAAATGGATTTTAAGCAGGTGACGCTGATTGCTGCCAAAACACGATTGATATTGAAAGACCCTCATTACCCTGTATGTAGATGATGGTCTTGTAGCACAAGTGATGACAAGCTGGGTTTTTGTTTGATCTTAGACAGAAATTGAAAATTACTGAAAAACCAGCATCATTCTACTTTTGATTTAGAGATAGAGCAAGTGGGCATCCATTACAATAACACAAGAATCGTATACGAAGAAGATTCTAAAGTGCTTTCGCATGATCCATGAAATCCAGTAGGTCAGGGGAAGTGGATGATTCCGAAGGAAATAATTTTCCATACAAAGAAGCAGTAAGTGTTTTGGCCTACCTCGGAACTCGTCCTGACATATGGAGTATATGCTGTAAGGTCGAATCCAGATGCTGGGAATCCAACTAAAAGTGATTGGC
Organism: Photinus pyralis; assembly: GCF_008802855.1. Classification (NCBI taxonomy): domain Eukaryota; kingdom Metazoa; phylum Arthropoda; class Insecta; order Coleoptera; family Lampyridae; genus Photinus; species Photinus pyralis. The sequence continues at coordinate 49,739,447 of NW_022170511.1, forward strand.
ATAATGTGAAAAAGATATTCAGATTTAGCAAATACCATAGTGACGAACGCTAATTTTAAACATTACCATTTCGTGAAATGGATTTAAATAATATTATAGGATTGTACGTACCTTTTCTGAGCATGTACTTTTAAACTGAATCTTAATCGTTTCCGTTAAAACAGTGTACTGAGTTGTCAGATCTATGATCAATCCAGCGATCAGAAAGTCTGCAAAGCAGTATATGGATGAACATCCCAGCGTAGCAACGGTGTGATAGAACCAAGCGATTTCGAAATTTGGACTATAAGTCGTGTCGAACAGCGAGAATTCGATAATGGGCATAATCCACTTGTTCGGATCTTTCACAATTATTCTTGCTAGCATTGTGCCAATATACAGAGCAAACAAGAAGCTGTAAAATATTATAATAACTGCCAGCATCTGAAACATTCCATGTTTATGTTTTGTAAAAACACAATGTCGTCGCAACCATTTTATTCATTTTGTAACACTCTACTTGCCCCCAACCTTTTATGTTTTTTTGAACTTGAAGCATTTCTATATCATCAAAAATTTTCTTCAAACCTCTCCTATTCTTTTTAATCACAAACGTTTTAAAGACACCTAAAAATACAAAGGCAATACAAATACGTTACATGTGCCCGCTTAGTTACTTGCAATTCCACCGACGACGTTAAAAATTGCAGCGATAACGATGTTGTAATTGTTCATATTAGAAAACATCAAATGCGCACAGGTCATCGGATATAACGCAACCAAAAACTGTATTATCCAAGCGTAAAGTTTGTAAAGTTTACTGTTGGTTTCGTTAGCGCTGAGGCCCATGCATGTAATAACCAATTTCGGTAAATAGTGGCAATTGGACCTCATCTGCCGTTTCAGGACCTTGATGTCCATCTCGATTTAAACCTGTGGTTAGACTGTCGCGGTCTTAGCTGACTAATTTCAAGTAACGTTTTTATAATATATTTATGTGTTCAATTACGTCTTATTAAGTATGCATATACCCTTATATGAATAAATGAAGGGCGATCAGATTGCGCGGTCACGATTTATAAAGGATTCATCAAGTGATCAATTGATTAAGGTCAAGATGTACACATTCGTATCGGTTGGGAAATTAGCCGTTAGTGCCGGATTGAGCTGGAAGTTACAGTTATCTGCAAAGGCTCCCTTCTCAATTCCATAAAATTCCTAAAATCTGATTTAATTGCTAGCTAGTCATAAGTTTTTAGGAAAAATAAAACCAAGATAAACAAACAAATGGTTTACCAACACGACGGTGCTCCTGCACATTGCAGCCGTGCCGTTCAGGAATATGTTTATGAAAGGTTTCTGAACTCATGGATTGGCTGTGGAGGCCAGTAAGGTAACCCCCAAGATCACCAGACCTCATCTTCCCTTGATTTTTCCCCTGGGGCTATATCAAGAATGAGGTGTACAGGACTGTACCAACTACTGCCGAGCGAGTATATGCGGGAGAGAATACATGCGGATTTCCATGGTGTAACAACTGAAGTTTTCAGAACCGTTATTTCCAACATTTATTTTAGGTTGATATATTCGCTAACCCCCTTGTTCGTATCTCATTTTCATCTTTTGTAGTTGTAAATCTACCCACCACTTTTTTGCACAACATGTTAACGATATTTTAAATGCTTTTAAAAATGGTAGACTTGGATTCAAAGACGTTTTTGCTATCCAAAGCCACAATTTGTAGGGGGGGGGGGGTCCCATTTGGCATTAAAAAAATACGACATTTAGCGAAGGTGATTCAAAATTTTATTTTTTTATTAAGCAAAATTATGTCTTAGCCTATGTCCCAAATTAAAGCTTTCTAAAAAATTCGAAAATGTTGAGGAAAAAGGTTACAACAGCGAAATCGTTAATCTTAATGATATAACATGTTACATAAAAAAACAAAGGACTTTTCGAGCACTTTCTAAATCTGCAATAAAATATGGGGTGTTTCATAAAAATTCATAAAAGGAATGTGTAATCAAAAATGTTTTAGAAAAATGGCGACGGTTATTGTGTACAATTTTGCTCTAAGACTTTTTTTGTGATTATAGTAAAGGAATTATGATCCGAGGGGCTACAGGACTAAAAAGCGGCCTAATTAAAACGTACCCTTTTCCTTTAACTTTTCTCTATAACGTTCCCGTTTAACTTTTTTTTCTATTATGTTCTTTTTACACAAGTCTTAGGCATTAGCGATGGAAAATCTGGGGCGAGGGAAAGAATCGTTTCCTTGTTTAATTTATAGCTACGAAATCAATTTATTAGGTATTGCAGGATCTGGTCAACCTTGTCAAAAGGGGTACGTAATTATTCAGTATCTGTCCAATAGGTAATTGTATGGATTTACGTTCATCACCGCTTTGTTATTATGTTGGAAATTTCTAAATAAGATATGACTATAGTCCACAGAAGTTCGCTAAGCCAATGCGATCGATTGCACTTGCACTGGATAAATATTGAAACAGTTCCGTTTGTTCTATTGGTATCTCTGTATGCTTACCGAGGTGACAGCAATTAAACTAAACTAATGTGGAATTGGGTTTCTACGGCAAAAGTACCTATACACAAAATTTAGGGGTATAAGCGTTTATGGGTTGTATAAGAAATAACCATTGGAGAATTTATTACGGATGCGGAAAGCGACCACATTAATTTCGAAACTGTATTTATTCATAATTTACATCCATCTAGGAAATTTCTACTTTAAAATTCCCTTTTGATCACCAGCAATGGAGGTATTGCATTATGGGGTATAAAATACCTCTTACTTTTTTGACGAAATACACGTTTTGAAGCACAAGGAATTCGAATTAAACAAAATCTCGATGATGCCGGCCTGTCGGTCTGTCAGTCTGTCGACCTGTCGATCTGTCGGTCTGGCGGTCTGTCTGTACTCTCATTTCCGGCTAAACGGCCGAACCGATTGCAACCAAATTTGGTACACATATTTTTAAACATAAAAGGAAAAGTTAAAAAGGCAGAATCATATATGCGCACATGTGTCAAAGTAACAAAAATTTTTGACGTTTTTTTTCAAGTCATAGTAATTTTTTTTATAAATATACACTTTTAGTTTTATTGTGAAAAATAAACTTTAGGAATTATTGTCGCGATCTTCGGAGTTCATGAATGATGTTTAATTAAAACATAATTGAGAAAAAATTCTGTCAAATTGTTCATACTTCACAAAATTTAGATTTGTTTCTCACGTAATACAATGGTTGTGAGGAAAAAACCATATGTAATTACGTACTGTGTTTTTGTCGCTTATTAAACACTGTTCATTGCTTGACGTTTTTACTATATCTAATTATAAAGTACAATACGCATAAGCGAGTCAAGTGTATGGTAAGGTTTGTGACATTCATGATAAATGTAGTAAAAAAGATAAAAAAATAAGCTTTCTAATGACGTATCACATGACACATGAAACTTCAAAGTATGTGAAATAATTTAAAATGGAAGAGTTAATAGTTTTCTTGGCTATATCTCAAAAAAATTTGAGCGTGAGAACTTTGGTTCCATGTTTAGCAGCGACTCTGTATATTAAAAACGCGACAATAACTCGTGTATCCGATTTAAATTCATCGCAAATTTTGGAAAGGGTATTTTTTCATAGTCCCACTAGAAACTGGGCTAGAAGTGTGCTAGTTTACCTATATTGATCACACCATAAAGTTTCTGAAATACCAATTTATTGTTACTAAAGGTCGACAACATTGGAATACACGATTAGGTTACCATGGTGTAGGTGTTGGAAACTCGAGAAGAAGTCGTTTAATCGATTTACATTGATTTTCGTGGTAAACGCGCCACTCCGAATGGAGTCATTTACGATTTTGCGGTTTTTACGGTTTCCCAAGGCTGCCCTAAACGACACTATCGGAGATAGAGTTATCGGGTGCAACTCCAATAGTCACATCAAAGACTTTGCGGATTTACGATAATTCGACCGGTTTAACCTGCTTGGTAGATTTTGCTATGGTTACAATTATTGGGACAATTGTTCCTATGGTGATTTTTATCAACCCGGTTAAAACGGTTGAATTATCGTAAATCCCCAATAAAACTCAACAAAGTCCTATATTAGATTAATTGATCAGTAAATTTCGGAAATATTTCCACGTGTACTTCCTTTTGTACACGAAACTCTTTCTTACAAACAAATATATTCTGATAGCAACTTTTAAAGTAATTTAAATAACCATCTCATTCTTTATTCTCATTTGAACAATCTATATACATACCTACACACATTAAACATTTTTTGTTCACTTTATGTTATGAAAAAATACCAACAATAAATGAACCCTTGAATTTGGCAAATTGTTGGATTGAAATTGTGGAATAAAAACTTTTCTTTTCGCTATTGACATAATCTTTAGATTCATAATTACTTGAAAAAAAATGCGTATTTATCTAAATTCTGATAAAATTGGACAAACTGCAATAAAATCATTTACATTTTCCTTTCTGTGACCTAAATTATATTTTAGTTTGCTTCTGTATTGTAACAATATTTGTTTAAAATTACAGTTTAGACAAATTGGCATTATAAAAAAATGTTTGGACTGTATTGATATTGCCATGACATCGTAGTTCACGATTGTTCTAAAGTAACATGATTTAAATTAACAATACGTTCTAACCGAGGTTCTAACTCTCATTACTTGGCCCCCCTTCCTAGATGATTTTGAAGATTAATCAATTCAAAAATGCACATTCGGAATTTCTTGAGTTAGTGGTTTATCACAAGGTGATGTAAGAAACGAAACTCAATACCTCCGTTAAAAAGGCTTGCATTCAAGCTATATACCCGCAATATTGGCGTCTCAACTAGTTACGGATCAAAAAACCCATTGAAAGTGAATGGGTAGTGACACATATTTCATTGACCGCAATTAAACAGTTCATCAGAACTAAAAAAAAATGAATTGAGATACGCATTTCTGTGAAATAAAATAAATGAAAGCTTTTCATGCATAGAATCGAACCCGAGCGCTCCGGTTGCAAGCCGAGTATCCTTACCACTATACCATTATGGCACACATTCAATCGTGATTTTAAATTCTTCTTATGGCGCCGAGAAAAAAGACTGCTTCTCGAAGCATATTGAGATAAGGATCATCATCAGTGGTCCTCCGAAAATTTTGAAATCAAATTGACATTTTTTACACTGTAAAATTTCTAATTTAATAATTTACTTGTCTCTGCGAGAAATTAGAAAAAAATTAATCCAAATTTAAATGACTACAATACTAACAATGTTCAAAGATATATTATGGTAGATGGTAAAACTCCCCATATATTAATATTATATAAGCTATTATCATGGGCGTTAAATTCGTCCTCGAAGGCACGCCACTTAGATATTCGTTCCATAACAAAACTGATCTCCAGAAAATTGGTACCAGGAGAAACAACTTTGGTATGTTCCGTTCAGGAATAATCGCTCACAGAAGATTTCCCCTGCGAAGATTTTGCCCCAATAGATTCCCTACTTCCATAAAATTCGCATCCAAGGGAATTTATTGCAAGTTAAGTTAGCAAAAGCTTGCGATATACAAAGTACCCCAACAGTGCGTCAATCTTACCTAGTTTATATAGAATGTCATTCAGGCGAAAATAACGTAACACCGAGTTTTCTCATTAAAGTATAATTGGAAATGCAACCAAAACATATCAAAACGTACAGTACAACGAACTGCTTTACTTCCATACAAAGCGCATAACATTTACAATGGAAAAATGCATTGCCACGCCACCTATTATAAACAAAGTTAAATGGTAATATATTACAGGGGCGCAATAAGGCAGAATTGTACTTCAATACTCCCCCTCAATTCCGAAATCATGAAACAAATACAATAAGTAACTTAAACATTCAAAATTTTTAACTTATCTCTAAAATACTTAAACTTTACGGTTGGTAGACCTTTAGTAAATATGTCGGCTTCCTGCTCATTTGTTGGAATGTAGTTCAAAACAATTTTATTTTTCTACAACTGTCAAAAAAACCTGTCATTTTCTGACGGATTTCGAAACGCGAAGTGCTAGATTTTTAATCGGTTAATTAATAAGTAAGGTTGCTCTTGACAACGTGCGCGAAATCGTCAACAGTGAAAAAAAGTATTTCGCGCACGGGACAAAGTTGAACTTAAACAGCAATTTAATTAACAATCGGTTCAGTTGTAGAAAAAATATTGTATATAACGCTAGCGCGAAGTTATTTCGCGCATTTGACTGATATTTTAACTCGGCTTCGCCTCGTCAAAATACCTTCAGTCTCAATGCGCGAAATTGAACTTCGCGCTCTTGTTATATAAATAACTATTTTATCAATACAGTCTCTAATGTAATGATGTTTTACATCTATATGCTTGGTACGCTTGGTTTCCAAGGTTTCAGCCATTTTTATACACGACTGGTTGTCCTCATATACAGGGTGATTCCTATAGTACCTGCCACCGTTTGGGAGCGTATAGGGGGTGCCTAGGGGAGTATTTTGATATAAGACACTTGGGGTCGGAAATCTAAAATAAGGGCGCCAGAACCAAATTTATCTTCTGGAATTTCACGCCTGTATGTAGGCAACCCAACCGACCGACGTTTCGCGCGGAGCGATGCAGAGCGAGTTAGCGCGAGGAAGCGACATGGGAGGGAAGGAGGGAAAACGACAGTCAAAAGCAATAACGTTTACAAGTGTTCAACGTGGCCACCGTTGTTCTCAATGCACTTCCTACATCTAGCCAACTATTATTATACTATTGCCATAGTGTTTATTCACTTGATACGCGTCGTTGCAGACGGGATTTCGTGGGTTTAAACAAAATTCTGATCAAGTGTCAGCCACACATCGCCGCCTGAGATCGCTCCGTGTGCACCGCCGGCCGGTTGGGTTGCCTACCTACAGGCGCGAAATTCCAGAAGGTAAATTTGGCTCTCTTATTTTAGATTTCCGACCCCAAGTGTCCTATATCAAAATACTCCCCTACGCACCACCTACACGCTCCCAAACGGTGGCAGGTACTATAGGAATCACCCTGTATATTTATAGGATATATAGAATAATTCGAAATTTCATTAAGCAATTGTGACAAAAAATTACATTCCATAACACAATTTGCTAAAGCCACATATTCTGCCTCACAACTAGACAAAGCTACAGTGACTTGTTTTTTGCTTTTCCAAAAAATAATATTTCCAAACATTTTGATGCAATATCCTGAAATACTTTTTCTGTCAATTATATCACTTGCAAAATCTGCGTCAACAAAAGCACTAAAAACACTGTTAGTTATTTTATCAGTTGACTTTTCAAACTTAAGAGCATAATTTTCTGTTGATTTCAAATATTTTAATACATTTTTCAAATATACCCAATGCTCTCTATTAAAATTATTTTGAAATTGACTGAAATATGTTATCGCAAAACACAAGTCTGGACGGCTTCCGAGCATAATATACATTAAATGACCTACTAGCTGTCTATAAGGTAAGTTTTCATCACACACATCGGTCACTCTCAAATTAAGATTACGCTGTATAGGTGTACTTAAACCGAGACTTAAACTTTTACACTCATTCATTCCAAACTTGCATAACACTTTGCATATTAAATCTTTCTGGTTAACAAAAAGTGTAGTTTTAGTTTTAATTATGTTTAAACCTAAAAAACATAAAGTTATTTCTTTACAGGCATTAGGGAGCAAATCTCTCATTTCAAAATTTGACATTAGTTTACCTTTTAAATTGATTAACTTATCCAAAGATTTAGAGAATATTACCAAATCATCAACATGCACTAAGAGGTAAGTATCTTGATTATAGTAAAGACAGGGATCTGACTTTGATCGTTGCAACCCTATACTTACTAAATGACAATGCAGCTTCTCGTACCAACATTTTGGTGCTTCGCGCAGTCCATACAATGCACGGTTAAGCTTACATACCACATTATTAAGATTAGAATTTACCTTTAGTCCTTGAGGTATGTTCATGTACACAGGCCGTTTCAGTTCTCCGTTCAGGAAAGCACACTTCACATCTAACTGACCCACATACATATCTTCTTCGAGGCACATCACTAATAACACTCGTAGTGTCACCATCCTAGCCACGGGTGCATACATTTCGTAGCTTGGATTGTTCTGCTGAAATCCCTTCGCCACCAACCTTGCCTTTTTCACTTTTTCTTTGCCGATCTCCTTTTCTTTAAAGATCCACCTTGAGTCGATTACTTTTTCATTCTTCGGCCTTTCGACTATTTGCCATGTACGGTTTTTCTCCAGAGCTTGTAGTTCGCTTTCGATGGCTCCTTCCCAGCCTTCTCCTGAAGCGATAGCTTCGTTGTATGACTGGGGTACATCATCTAATAAATTCCCTGCAGATAAGGCAGCAAAAAGATCTTCGTCATAGTCCATTGCAAAATCTTCGTATCTTTTGGGTAGATTTATTTTTCTCCCTGCTCTTGTCTTGGGTCTTGCATCAGTATTCGAATCTTTTATCGTGTCCTCGGTCATGTCGTTACTCATGTTGTTACTGTCCTCTTCAGATCTACTTCCTGACTCTTGGTCCAATTCATCACGCTCTTTTTCTTCTCGATCTTGAGGTACGATTACTTCAACATCTTGTGGTATATTCATCCTCTTCTGCATTGTTTCGTCGAACACAATATTTCTTGCGGAAACGACTTTTCCCTTTATAGGATCCCAAAGTCGGTATCCATTATCGGTGTAGCCAACCAAAAACATTTTCCGACTTCTCGGTTCTAATTTATTTCTTCGGTCCTCTGTCGGTATATGCACATAGGACGTACAACCGAACACACGGATTTTGTTGAGGTTAGGTTTTTGGCCATACCATATCTCAGCGGGTGTTGTTTTGTCGGGCAAAGTAGACGTAGGTGTACGGTTTATGAGGTAGACTGACGTTGCTACAGCCTCTTCCCAAAAATGTTTTTCCAAACTGGATTCAAATATTAGACATCGTGCCTTGTTCAATATTGTACGATTGAGTCCGAGATTGAGTCTCTCTGCCACACCGTTTTGTTCTGGAGTTCTAGGTACTGTGTACTCCAATTGCACACCCTTTTGTTTACTATGGTTTCTAAATTCGTGAGAAATATATTCTCCCCCGTTGTCGCACCTTAAACGTTCAGGCAATGTTTTGAATTTATTCTGAACTAAGGCTAGGTATTCCTTATACTTTTCAAATGCCTCACTTTTGTGTTTGAGGAAATAAACAACAGTGAAATGTGAATAATGATCAATAAAGGTAATGAAATACCTGTTTCCTGTGTGTGCGACTGGATTCAACGGTCCACATACGTCACTGGGCACACACTCGAGCAACTTCTTCGCTTTTCTCTCCGGCTCCAAGGTTTTGAAAGGATTTCTTGTTTGTTTCCCTTGCAGACACACTTCGCAGACCTTCGAAGCTGGGTAAGTCGAAGAATGACCCATTCTTCGGTGCCACAAATCTTGATCAATTCCCGTCACATTTGCCTCACATAAATTCGGTGAAAGCAAATTTAGAAAATATAGATTACCCTCCAATTTTCCTCTAGCCAGAACCCGATCCTTTCTACTCCTTATTAACACCTGGTTCTTTTCAAAAACGATCCCCATGCCTTTGGACTCTACTTTCTCTACCGAAAGCAGATTATGTGTAAGATTCTTGCATACTAGTACATTTTCTAACCTTACTTTTACGCCGTCTTCCGTTTCTACATGCAGCGTTCCCTCTGTGTTGGCTTGCACACTTTCGCCTTTCTTTGCCACATTGATATTACGTTGTACTTGTCGCTTTTCTGTCATGAACTGTTCAAATTCTTCAGTAACTAGATGATTTGTACAACCTGAATCCACCACGAATCGTAAAATCCTGTTGGTTTCTTTTCCATGGTTTTCACTCGACATGCAAGTTATAAAAGCCACTTCATCGTCGTTTTCCGTCACATTAGCTTTCTTTCCTTGGTTGTTCTTGGGACATTCGGATTTCTTGTGCCCTTGGACACCACAACCGTAGCACTTGTAGGGAAACTTCTCCGAAAACTTGCTTGGGGGAAACTTTGAAGGAAATTTCTTTTTCTTGCCGCTGTGACTCATGAAACTGCTCGAACTACCTTCGGCTGACTCTCCCTCGATCTGCTTGAATTTCAGCTCTTCGCTCAGCAACTTACTTTTTACAAAGTCAAGAGTTACTTTGCAGTTTTCTTGCGAGAACAGTATGTCGATGGCTGTGACAACACTTTGATATTGTGGCTTTGTGATTGACGCTAGCAGTTGTGAAATGATTTCCAATTCGTCCATTTTACCAACTGCATTTTTCAGCTCAGTCACTGTTTTTTCGAACTCCACAATGTAGTTACCCAGTGAGTCGGTTCCACTAAACTTCATGTTCCGCAGCTTCCTCTGTAGTTGCACTTGAGAAGCCACACCGGTCTTGAGATACGTATGGTTCAGAGTGTCTACGATCTCTTTAGCTGTGGTCTTAGCTTTGATCATCTCGAGAACGTTGTCGGCTAAACAATTTACAATCAGGTTTCGTGCCTTTATATCCTGCTTAACGAACTTCGCACGTTCTTCCACATCGGTAGGTGCTTCGTTGTTTAAGGTATCAAGAACCCCGTGATGTTCTAATAGCAGCCTCATTCTGAACTCCCAATTTGAATATCCCTGTCCGTCGAAGGGTTTAATGCCGATGGGCATGATGTTCTGAGACGCCATTTTCAACACACGCGAATGTAGGACACACGTTTTAATTTACCACTTTAATACAACTCTATCACGACTAATTCACCAAAACTACAGTTAACGAGACTGGGCCCATAACCTATAGAATGTCATTCAGGCGAAAATAACGTAACACCGAGTTTTCTCATTAAAGTATAATTGGAAATGCAACCAAAACATATCAAAACGTACAGTACAATGAACTGCTCTACTTCCATACAAAGCGCATAACATTTACAATGGAAAAATGCATTGCCACGCCACCTATTATAAACAAAGTTAAATGGTAATATATTACAGGGGCGCAATAAGGCGGAATTGTACTTCAATAGTTTATACGAGTACCTCGTAAAGAATAGGAAAAAAAGAAAAAAAAACGAATGCCCGAAGGTAAGTAAGAGCCGCAAATTAATTATTTGCCGCAAGTGTACTCCCTATTTTCTCCTAAAGTAAGATTAATTAAAGAGATTAGTTCATCATTCACATTTTTAATTAATCTTATTTTACTACAAAATACGAAGGTAATTTTTGGTGAAATCATCCCTTGTAATAGTTGAAGAGATCACAAAATACTATCGAGTAATGAAATAAAATACGTAGTGGTACTTCCATTTGACCAAAAAAGTTATGACACCATGAAAGATGGGAAATTTTACCATTTCAATGTAAACACCAACTTTCTCATTATCAAAGTGTTGTCCTTTACTCGGATTATCACTATTGCTCAAATTTATTTCTTAACTTCAATAAACAAGGTCGCTACGATTCATCTAAGTGTGACTTGCTTATGAGGAATTATTCAGAAAAAAATGAATGAGAAATTAAAAAAAATCAGTTATTTGTTTACACCGTACAAATGGGACACCCTGTACATTCAAAAAATAATTTCTGTAGATGCGCAACCATCTATGGTTAACATATGCTTATAAGGATTTTTTATATTTTTTATCTATAGTATGAGCTAGGGGAGACCGACGCATTGTTGCAGGGCCCTGTATACCTAGAGATCCATTTTTGAGACCACGACCATCTGCCAGACCATACATACCATTTTTGCTGAAAGTTACCAACAAAATTGTGGAACAGTTTTTTTTTGAAACTTCCACGTGCAAAGCAGCTAAGAAATATTACGTTTTTATCCTCCACCCACTACAAAAAATAAATAAGTTCAAATCTTTCCTCAAACCAGGGTGTCTTGGGGTTAGTACACTTGTTGTCTGTCGGTATTGTTTGCGTAGAGGGGTTAAATATCTGTGCAATGTTGTGTAACTAATGAAAAGTGCTGCACCAATGCAAGCTATGTTTAACAGTCGTCTACAATAAAAAGCTGGTTGTTCATAGAGCACGTAGTTTCTCGATTATTGACATAAATCGAAAATTAAATTTAAAACCAATAGAATATAAGCCTATAATTAAAGGAAAAAAATTACGTCGTAACTGATGCATTTAATTATTAATTATTGGTTAAACGTAAAAAATGCTGAATATTATTATAGAATTTTACCGGCACGCAATCATTAAATATACCTTACGGCGGGCGTACTGAAATCCCTCGAAATTATTTTTAAAATATTTAGAATTCATTTTCTTTATGCAAAGGAGGATCGTGAGAAATCACGCTCTAGTAAAAACGTGAATTTTCCATTAGATACAAAGATTGCAACGTAAGTTTGGATCGCCGCAAACTGGGAGAGATAGAGATGTGAGATGTCGAAAATATTCAGAGCTAATTTCAGCATTTTGTAGCCTGTGTGATAAAGGCTTAAGGGAAAATATTAAATCAGGCGACACATTTAGGAACAGTTTCTGGTATGCACTAAATCGGCAGCTGCTTCAGTTTTATTTAAATTTTGTAATAGTTTATTTTGATACACTTATACACTTTACTCTTTAGACAAGCTCATTTGCAACATCGACATTACAGAAATCGATGATAAATCGGCTAAAACCGCTTCCATATTTTGCAATGTATTAACCCGTAACAAGTTTGCTCTTCTAAATATCACGATTGTCACAGCCAGTAATGGTACTATTTCCAGGGAATCGTACGCCAAAATTAAATCCCACAAATACAGTAACTGATCTGGTGGTAGATGTCCGCTGAACGCTCTCATCATCCATTTGAAAACGACACGGATCCTAAAAAGGCGTTTGTTTGTACAGCGTGTCAGTCGGCATTACTTACGGGGGGATGTTGTTTTTCTTGAAATGGTGCCACAAGACTGTATCAAAGCACTGCAGAAGTCGCTCGTACAAGAGGCAAAGGCACACTATGCCCTGAGGATGTCCGCAAACCTTGTGCAATCTAAACCAATATCTCAAATAAAAGGCCCGAAACATAAAGTATAACTCGACGGAATCGTCGAATAGGTAACAGAAGGGGGCGGCTAAAACGAAATTGAGTGATATTGTCACATTATCATCATTCCAAGTGTACTCACCGTACATGGTAAATCCGTGAAAGGGAATGACGCCGCTGGGAGGAAAAGTTAGAGTGCTCTCCGGCACGGAGGACTTGCCTTTTAAAACAACCTGCATGTAACCCGGTTTATAGGGTAGTAACTTTAATACTTCCGGATCTCTAGAGAAGCACAACAAGACCTAATAATTCCTTTTAGTTTGGAGTGCTTAGACGTGAATGCATAGGTACCTGATGCAAGACGTCCTCAAATACGAAGTATTGATCGTCATTAGATGCGGTTAAATGAATGTCTTTGATGATTAACTTGTCAATCATTAAATCATACTGAAGGACGTGAGATTTTAGCTTCTCGTACTGCAGGCGATGCTGAAAAGAACCAGAGACATTAACTATTACATATATACTTAAACAGTAAACAAAAAGTGCTTTTCTAAAATGAGCAAAACGGTACAAATACGCAAGACCTAGAGCTTCTTCTTGATTACCCAAATTTAGTTTTACATGTTGAATACTTTTGATACTATGTTAGTGGATTGTAGGGTAAGATACTCTGGCATAGATTTCTGAGCCATAACTACTAAAGTGTAGGGTTGAACTAACGGTGTCGTTTGTGTCGGAGCCCAATACCAGCTTCCACATCTTGGTCCTCAAACTTGGTGGGCAACCCTTCTTTAGATATTCTTGAGCAATTGGCGCGTGATTAGTCTCGAACACCTTTTCGCCTAACTCGATCCGTTCGGCTTCAAATGCTGCGTACCCGCAGGACGCGTTCCTAGATACGTCAATTCCCAAGACAGCCTCCCCGTGTGATAGCTCTGAGTACAATATCCTCTAAAGATAAAATTAATGCAGTTAGTAGCAACAAATGGTGAAAGGATTAAGTACCTACCAGTTCGCTTAATTCTTTAACTTTGATGGGAATGTGTGAAAAATCCCAAGCCGGTTCGTCCCTGAAGCAGAAATAAAAGTGTATGGTAAAATGTTTTTGGGTAATTTGATGATTTCACATTTTAATAGTTGGTTAGTGGATTCTTCTGTTGTGAAATTTTTTTCTTTAAATGTATGGAACAGTGGAATAATTCATTTTTAAGGGCCGGTTTGTGTTTATGTCTCACGTTTCTGCCTTACTTGATAGAAAATAAACCCACAGTTATGAGGAAAAAAATTACTATATTTAAAAAAAAATTAAATTCAAATTCCACTGCACTTACAGTTTGTTTTTCTATTAATTACTCAATTAGTGATGTCTATCCTGAATCTTAATCCAATGTTAATCCGTGGCCACGCTTAGTTTTTTGCTACCTTGGTTTATATAAAAATTTACTTAATTAAATACAGCAATGATTTTCATGACTCTAAACAACCTACGATTAAGTTACCTATTTCAACCCATTCGCAGGAAAATTTGGATTAATTAACACAATTTAGGCAATCAAAATTAGTATTCAATACAGATTAGCTCCTGGTTAATGAGATTTAGGTAAATAACTTTTTATAAAATAACTTACAGTTATAAATTCGGTATTTTCTCCTACCGAGATGAAGAGGTGTGTTGTTTAGTGGAGAATGAACCTAATTATGCCCAACATTCTGCTTCGGATAGGTGACTTCTGGAGGTAGGTAGTTGATAGCTGAACCGTTTTACTGTCTATTAAGGAAAAAGGCAGTTCGTTTTCCCACACGCGTAATCCAAATTAAACAAAAAACTGTCGCGGATTAAAAGTGTCTCCGAAACGTTAAAACGTTAAACGTTAAAATTCCACAGTCCGTTGATTTGCAAAAATGATCGGGACAATTATTGGAAAAGATTGTTTTAAGGTTCCACTATGTATAAAAAAATTGGGAACACTCTTGTACTCCCCCAGTTTGAAAGACAAAGCATCTCTTTTTCTACTTGTTTATTTAATTAATCAATGAGTATGAAACCTACGGTGATCTGGTTTGTCATATTGTTTTGTTATCAAAAGAAGTTACTAAATACGGATTTTCAAAAAGATCGGATGAATTTTACTTAGTAATAACAAAGCGTTAATTTTCGAGATTACTTTTTACATTTTTCCATAAATAACAATAACAGTTGAAAATGAGCGTTCCGGGCCAACTGTATCTTATAGAAAATTTTATTCTAAACAAATTCATTTCTATTCATTTTTCCCCTCCGAGCAATAGTTAGCGAGATATTCGGAGGCAAATGTGAAAAAACACGACATTTTCCCATTTTTTCTTCGTATTTTGTTTATAACAATATGTTTCCGGCCAGGGGGACTATGATTTTCGGAATCAGCGGATTTTTTGACATAGGATACGCTTGGTGTCGTTGAGTGAAGTGACAACATCCAGCCCAAACCGTAATTTGACTGGACTAAAAGTCTTTCATGCGCTCATTAAAATGGAACGCAATTATTTATTCGCAAGGCACTTAATGCTTGATAACTATATCTGATGTTCCTTTAACGGAAGAGTAATACCTATTCACTCTCTGAAAGTACATAATGTATTTTTCTTACGTCAAATTTACTTTTAATTTAGGTAGTTTCGCTAAGGCCCAGTTTTTCAGTTACGGATTAATAGTTATTTATTATATAAAAGACGATAAAGGGATATTTTAACCATTGAGTGAAAGATGTTAATGCACGAGTGGCGCATCACAGCCATGAGCTCATCGTGTACCTCTCCAATTTGGTTTGGATTCAAGGAAACGCCATTAATTTGGAATTTATTTGTTCTTGTCTATGGAACTATAATTCTTCAAATAAAGATACATAATTTCTTAAGCAAAAGAGTTGATCTTGCTACAGAGAATAGAAAAGAACAATACAAAATCCAAGCTAAGTTAGATTCAACAAATTGGGTGGTTCATTCAGATCAATTTTTATTTAACATAGATACTTCAAACTCTGACACCTTTTCAAATGTTTAGAATTACTTCCATTCTTTAGTTTTCCTCAATTTTAATATTGGTGGATTAGTTCACTTTCTTATAATTCTTTAGTATCTCTAGATTTTCGAAGCCTTCGTAATTATCAGATTAATCGCATTGCTCTAGCTCTTCAGATTCCTTCTTTCTTTACATTCTTTCTTTTTTCTCAACTTTTCAAATCTTTTTGTTATTAAAATTTTATTTCATTTTTTCGGAAGCTTGATATTCTTCAGTTTTCCATGTTAATATCATTCTACAGATCAATGTCTCTTCAGATTATCAATATTCTTGTAGTTCCGTAAATTCTTCAAATTCTTCATATCCATCAAGCTTTTCAGATTCTTCCCTTGACTCATTTGATTTTTCAAATGCTGAACATCTTTATGATGTCATCCTATGGGTGCTCTTGCTTCCCGGATTCTTACGATTTTTGAGATTCATAAAATTCTTCCGGTATATGTTATTGAAGACAATACAAAATCAACTCTATCTTTCTAGGGCTAAATCTAGGTTTTTTAGTCTTTTTTATTATTACTTTTTGCAGATGATTGACAATTTTTTCACATATTACCTGTATTTCCGGTTGTGAGGAGTTGCAATTGAATTTAAATACTCTACATTATACAATATTCCTGGGAGGCTAACAAGCTACGGCAATTTACATTAGACTTCCGTCTTAATTCTACTATAAAACGATCTCCTTAAGGGCGCGCTATCAGTATTGTGTGTTGCCTATCTCACAATAGCTTTCTTATGGGAAACATGCCTAACGGAATTCATACCGTTTTTAAAAACTATACATTTTTTTTGGGAAATGTTTGTTGTTTCTTGTTCTTAGATGTATGTAAATTATGAGTGAACAGTTTATATTGCACTAAAACTCATAGCACATTCTCTGAAAGTGTATAAAGTAGACGTTCGATTGCAATGGCAATCTTTTGTGTATAATTCAAAGGTCAAAGAAGTTTTTGAAATATAAATTGTTTCTCCAGATTCTTGAACATATAAGGAATAAAACGTGATGTAAAAATGGATAATATGTGGTTTCTAAAGCACAAACGGTATGAACTCCGTACACTTGAAAAATAACTCGTAAAACAATTATAGAAAAGAAATCTGTGCTCAGTGTAGTTCAACGTGTATCCACTAAGATGGCTACGGTATACTATTCTTACAAAGCGGGAAATTTAAAGTGGAGTACTTATTGGAATGTATTAATGTATCTATTTTTTAGCAGTATAACTTATTCCTTTATTGGCTTTGTTGGTTATTAATGCAGATAAAATGTATCCAGCAAAAAACCGTACCATAAGTAGGAATTACACTGGTTAACGTTACCTACATTCAAAATTTGGGTTAGGAAACTGGCAAAAGAAGTATTTATAAACGTTGAGTTTAGGATCATGGGATTTTTCACTCTACGTTATAATTAATTAATATAAAAATTTCAGAGCTTACAACAAAAAGAGGTTATGTGGGATGGTGTTTCTGAATTGATAATACAGTGTTAATACTGCTTACGTTTACCAGACGAAGCGCTACTTATGGGCAAGAATACTCTCGCCCAAGTTGCTATCTAATAGCACTGTCGACTTGTACGATGGTATTTACACCTCGGAAGTGCTATCAGACAACTCTGCAAGAAATCAGTAACTGAAGATTATATATTTATTCGATAATAAATGTACACGTCACTTACAACTAAATTTAAGCACTATTAATAATAACGAAACCCCACCGATTGGATGCCATCTTGGTTCCCATAATTTGAATGAACTACATACTATCGGCATTGAATAATTCAATCGTTGAGTGAAGGATCTCAATGTTATCGGTATTATATCAAAATATGATTTCACACCCAAACAAATAACATTCAATTATGAGTTAGTATTGCTGACTTGCAAATCTGGTTTTCCTAAAAATATTGCGTGGATTGTCCTTTGTGATCATAAAGGCTGAGTATTCCTT
The DNA here is from genome assembly GCF_008802855.1 of Photinus pyralis. Taxonomy (NCBI): domain Eukaryota; kingdom Metazoa; phylum Arthropoda; class Insecta; order Coleoptera; family Lampyridae; genus Photinus; species Photinus pyralis. Next base: position 49,757,520 of record NW_022170511.1, read on the forward strand.
AAGGCCGATTCACATTATTATCGGTCAGGTTACAGTCAGAACATGAACAGAACAGAAATACACGGTTACAATAATTGACCGCACCGTGTTCTGATCATGATGTGACCGATGGCCTTATATAAACGCACTGCAATGACATCGTTCGGTAAAATGATAATCGGAAAAAAATGTACTCGGTGTCGGAAGTCAATCTTCGGAAATGTGTACAGTCGAAGGATAGCCTAAAACAATCCATTAATAGAACTATATTAAAATAAAGATCCTCAACTTTACTTACCTAGGTAGGTACTGGTTTTTTTTGTTATTTTGCAGTTAATAGAAAATCAGGTAAACATAATCCATAACATAACCCAACTTTGAATGGCATTTCAGGAATTACAATTAGGCACTGTTATTGGCATTCAATTGAATTACTGAACAAAACCGCATATTATGGTAAATAAGTATTTTTAGGTAGAATTTATTTCGCAAGATCACTAAATTCCCTTTTTAGAGTTACGGAACGATATTTACAGTTACAGGTGGTAACCAAAGATAAGCAAAATGAAAATACTATTTTTAATTTTATCTCAAGACGAATGTATGCGAGTGTTAGCGACCTAACGAGGTACAAATAGGGATCGCGGATTCGGGATGGCAGCACAAAGCAACGAATATTTCAAAAATACTTCTTAGTTCACTTTTCTTACACCATGGCGTGCAAACGCACCCTTAAACTATGGGTTTTATTATAGGAACAAGCTCTGATTTTGCCAAACTGGACTATCCACACAGTGCTATATGCTTATTAATGAAAATAGTAAAAAATTATGGGGTAGGTGTGTCTCACCATTTTGCACAATATGTAATGATATGTAAAAATCGTACATATTAATAAACCAGTAAAAACAGAAAACGAATATAAATTATATAAAAGTCACTTTATGTTATATCTAAATTAATGTTGTTTAGGCGAACACAGTACCCACAATACTGATCACTCGAGGACTCTAAAAGTTTGCGTTCCTCTTTAAGCGTTTAAGATGGCAAATTTACACAGTGTTTGGACTTTTCCGATTTTGTAAAATTTTTAGAAAATTCGTACCCTACGATGGCATACCCCTTAGGGGGTCACTCAGTGAATCCCATTACAATGGAACGCTCAGTAGATGTAATTAGTTGCGGATAAGAATGTTTAACAAATACTCACTGTTTTGGTTTATAATTGGGCCCTTTCAAATTTAACAGCACCTCCAAGAAATCCTTGGGAGAATACACCGGCCTGTATTTGCTGATATCTACAACCAAATGCCACATAATCCAATTCTCGAGCTTTCAACTTACCAACGTCATAATTGCTCAACTCTCCCCATTTTTCCAAGAGCTCCTCCCGATCGGAATTTGTCCTCAATCTTGCCAAATGTATACCCAACTCCGTGCACATCGAATTCAACGACTTATGTATCCGTTTTTCCCATTGAATTTGTGCCTTCTTAAAGAAGCTGTCAAACATCGGCGGCGCCGGTTCCTTACTCTGTGACCGAACCCAATAGTAGACACTATTCCGCAAACGTGCTTCCAGTCCCGACTCTTTTAAAACTTTCGTTAACGAATCCCCGAACTCGTCATTTTTTACACTTGTCGAAGACACCACTTTCTAAACGGATCAATGCTACTCATATCCTTAATTTACAACCCCTCACCTGAACGTCGGAATATAAGCTCGGATACGAAGGCATTTGTTTAATATCTTCGCATAGTTTAACAGCGGTGTAATACACTCCCTTGTCTTTTATTTCCTCCATTTTTAACTTAACATACACCTAAATGTCAAAGAACTTTGAATGCGGTTAAATTACTACTGATTTATCTATCCTTATCGTAACTATGGTAACAAACAACATGTATTGATTCGCCTACCTTTCCTTGACTATTGTTTGGAGTATTAGATGGCAATAAATACCACTATTTTTCGAGAACGTTTCGGGCACTCATTCACTATGAATGTACTGCATGCTAATTTAATGCACGCAATATTTCAGACAAAATAGCAAAATATTGTTCTGTAAGTAGGCAAAATTACCATTATAAAGCTCTTCGGTGTTTCAGGCAACTTTTAAATTCCTGAACTTTATGAAAATTTTCAAGTTCTCCAGATATTATAATTGATAAAACGAATTTTATAATGCAGCTTGTAATTCCAGCCTTGGGATGGACATTTGCTTCAATTGGGTAATTCTTGTTCTCGCAGCAATAAAAGCAGCCATTTTTTGACGTCTGTTCTTCGGGTATTTTCTCTATTACCTCCTTATCATCTCAATTCCAACTACAAATGAGTATCCTGAAAAGATTTCAGGCGCAGCAAGCATTTTTATCTTCTCCCCATTTTTAAAAAAACAATTCCATTTCTACAACCTGGTGTAATATTATTTACCACGTTTATATAATTATGTCCTATCATCTCAGCAGTTTCTTCTGCATCTCTTTTTCTATTCCTGATATCTTCGTGTAACAACTTATGATATCTCCCTTTACACATCTGTCTTTCCTGCAGCTCCAGATCTGGCATATTGTTGGAAAAAGAACTTTTATAAAAATTAAACTACTTAGCAGCAGCTAAGAAGAATTACTTCGAAGCTGAATTTCGCCTCAAATTTCTATTATTTTAATGTATTTTTTTTGAGTGAGTGAATAAAGTTAAAGTTAAAGTTAAACTAGTCTGTTATGGTGCCTCATTATAAAAAGACACTTAGCTCTTGTGTTACGTCCACGGTCCAAAGACGAAATGAAAACCTTTGAGAATGAAAAGGAACTGTTAATTTGTCATTTATTATATTTTTATTATATTATATTATTGTCGTTTAAAGCCGTCCAAGGATTCTTCATATATGCTTCTATGCTTCACTTTGCGCATGTATGGCAACTTCTATAAAAGTTTTTTTTGCTAATATTGATTCGATTACCTTTACTTAAGTACACAAGGCAACAATCGATCTATAATTGGTTTTCGTGATGGATTTGTAGACAGGAACCAGGAAGTCTATCTGCTCCCTACTATTTTCCAGAAATTTGACTTTGACCCTATATATAATTTGCTATTACTTTTTCTTGACACTACATCGGAGCACACAGTAAACTTGACTTGGTCACGGTACTTTTCCATTGTGTTACGCACTTACTACGTTGCTATTTGCAGATTAATCTTGTAGGAGTGCAAGCCTATTGTTACTACAAAAGAATGCTACATTTCATATATTAGATCTAAAATTAGACACAACAGATAACGCGTCGTTATTTTCTACTACAACATCTTTGATAAAAGTATAAGCGACAGACAGTATTATCAATAAAAAATCCGTTTTAAAATAGACTATTTGTTCTATTTATAGAGCAATTTCACATAATGCGGGTCAAAATAGTACACTTTGTAAACAACAAATTAAAGAGACGCGATTTTCTAAGAGTTGATCTTATTGGAACTGCGAAGAAGACTTTTAATAATAGGACGTTGAAAGTTTACCAGATGCCCTTTTGCTTTCTGAAAAAGAAAAACTTAAAAACAAACAGATCTAAGCACGTGTCGTTTTTTTTATTTGAAGTATGGGAATATCCATTTGTCGGAATGAACTGTCACTTCTGACGTTTAACCTGTTCAAAATTAAGTAAAAAACCAACCTGTTAATGGGATGTTTGTAAATAATCTGATCGTATTCAACAAACATCCAGGACAAGAAAACCAAACAACGTTAAAAAGATAGTAGTAGGATATAATAGGTCCATTATTCAATTAGTGCTATGAGATTGCGACGTTAGTACGTGAACAGTACTTGGACTGGTCCTCCTGATCTTAATACATTATTTATTGCGTTCATCTCGGGGAATTGCTGCGAACATGATTTTTGCCAGGATTCCACGAATTTTCTTTTTTATATCTTCAAAACCGTTTAATACCGCCAAAGGTCTTTGTCAATCAGCCAATCTTAATTGAGTTGGATAACAATTAATAGGTTAACAAGGTTGAACTGACCCGGTTACATCGTGACTTACTTTTTTATTTGCCCTCGAATTACACATTTACGCAAAAATGCGTGTTGCAATTTCTTAATTAAATTGAGGTAAAATTGTTCGAAGTAAGAGAGTAGTAGAAAATTAGCTAAAGGAAGTATTTGAAATCGGATGTTAGAAATATAGGTCTGATTAGAGGAAGATCTACACAGCCAATTGTAACTTTGCATGTTTAATGTGTCTTTAACCTTTGATTACGGTTGCGGACTTGAGTACTCATCCAGTCGTTTCAAACAACGGCCACGTGAACGTACTCCCCAAGAGCATTTCCACACTCTTTGAGGGTCTCCATGTTTCGGGAAGCGAAAGGTATGTAACTTTGTAACGTCTTATTAGCTAATGCTATTGATGAAGTGGTTTAAGAGGCTGGACGGCTTGTCATTTCGCAGTTTTGTTAAAAATATTTATATGTCATCCATATACGAATAGAACGCGTTTCTTATATTATATAAAAAGACCGGACCAATTACTGTGCTTTAATCGAATTTGGTGTTACTCAAATCAGCTATATGTAATCATATAATCTGTACTGTAATCTTAAAAAGAATAGCCCGTCGGTTCTTTAATCATGTTTACGATTATTGAGTTGAAGATGGATTCGCAACTCATACTTGAACACTGAGAGAAAGAATTACTTGTAAGTACCCGTTTACGGTTACATTTATCCTAAGGTAACTTCGTATTCTGCCGAACTCACAGGCGATTCTGAGTAATGTTTCTTAAGGTACAAACAATTTCTTAGCGTTATACATCCGAATTATTACCGAAACTAAAACAATTTCTTATAGTGAAGTATCTTTTTTGTATGAAACTCTGCAATAGGTAACAATTAATGCACCTTATTTATGGGCAAACGTTGAAGTTGTAGTTGTAACGCATTTGAGATATAAAGAAATGTTTAGTACCTAAGTGAAAGGTTACTTGTTCTATATGTAACTCTACAATGGGTTAATAATAAATATACTTCGATTACAACTAAATGTAGAATTTTTAGTTGCAAGATGTTTGAAGTACCTATTTGTATTTGGAACTCTTTGATATCTTGTGTTAAGTGTAACTTATATTTAACACTACAAACATGATCTACATCATATGATATATTGTTTTACATGAAATGTTCAGTCCTTACACATTATGCATTTACTACCGAATGACTTCTTCTCTTACTTCAATTTAAACACAGTTGTTTTTAAAATCAAGTGAACTGCGTGCTTTCATCTAATGGATATCTTGATTGTTTATTATTGTTTAAATCTCACAGTAAACGTAACATCTACTAATTATTATACATGCATAGATTGGTCAAAAGAATTTGTTGGGTACCGTGTACGGCGATTAAAATAAATTATATCCCTTGTAAAATAGGTATCAATTTATTTTATATCTTAATTACAAAATACAAAACAAACAAACAAAAACAATAACTATTCTTATAATACAAAATACCTAGCTAGGTATATCCTATATCTATCATAATAATTTGTCTATCAGCATAACATCAATTGAATCGTTTATTATACAGTAGACCATACTATTAAGTAAAAAATATAAAATGTAAGAAATGTCCAGTACTGTAACATCGTAATAAAACGTTTATTGATTTGTTTGATATTATTTGAAAGTAAGTAAGTATTGCAGAGATCTTATAAACAGTACCTATACAACAAGATCAACATGGCTGCTATACCTACACATTGCTCAACGATCTGTGAAAGTAAGTTTTGTTTAGGAGCGTATATAAATTATACCTATGATTTAGGTTTAGATACTTACCCTGAAATGCGGGAATATATATATCATAACCCCACGCGTTTGATAGTGTTTTAAATTTCAATTGATAATTCCATATTATAAAACACGTCGACCAAGCTGCACAAGTTGTAAAGCACGTATAATGAATTGAAATGGCAATGACAAAGTGACAACTATGTCACTATATTTAACAAAACCTAATCTTTCTTACCAGGAATACGTTTGATTTCTGTTCACATTCAGTATACTTGAATAGCACTAACAGATTTTATAATTAATAAACATGCTTTAAGATTTATCAAAAGTATATGTATTACATTTGAAAAGCACATTTGAAATAAAGGCATAATTTGTTTGTATACGAAGAAAAACATATTGATCCTTAATATATTAAGATACCTATGGCCTCCAGTAATTTAAATTCACATCTAATTCGTGGTGTATTACGTGTAAATGTTCCAAGAACGCAATGGAATAGCTCCAAGACATTACGCCTTGCATTATAGCATTGTGAAATATACTATAAGATTCGAAAGTTCCCTACAACCATTCGTAAGTTAATAATTAGAATAAAGTTGATTGCTGGAATCGCATTATGATTTATTTACCCAGTATATTAAAGATACAGAAAAACATATTTAGTTAGCTTTAAGGATATGTTCATCTAACAAGTAAGACGTAGCTAGGTTGTTTTTAAAAATTGGCACCATGTCCTTATGCATACCTTACTATTTATTGGTGTCAAGAAAATGGTTTTACCGTAAGCAGTATTTGAGTCAATCATATAATTTTTTGTCATTGGGTTATTATTATATACATATATTGTCTTATTACAATTATTCAATTGTTATTATTTAGAGTCAAATGCTACAGGCAAACTTTTTGGGTCGAAATGTTACTATGTTAATAATAAATGCCTTCTTTTCTCTCAGTGAACTATTATAAAACTTCGCACTACATAAGGTGAAAAAAGAGAAACTACTACACTTTGTAGCAGTTGTCGTGTTTTTACCAACCAACTGTTGCTCTGTCTTCTAGCACACTATACTACATAAAATTCCAGTTGCTATAACACAATTCATCCGTAAACCCAATATTTCCCAATACTGAACCAAATTAAGTACTAACCGGCAAAATGAAAAGTTAAAATAAAAAGGATTTGATATCATTAACCTCGTCATTAACCAAAGAGGGTATTTAAAAGCTAACGTAGAAAAAATTATAAACTTTATAATCATTTCAAAAAAGAAGTTTAAAGGTTTACAACCCTTACACGTTTCAAAATCTTGTATGGGAAATCCATGGGATAAATGAGCTCCTATCAGATCAATGTATCTTCTGGTTTGACCGGAGTATGACACTTTTTGTCATTTTAAAGGGGATGCAGTAGTTCCTTTTAAGTTAAGGTTTAGTTGAATTTGAAATTGCTTTTGAAATGTAACCCATGCTTTGCGTAAATGACACCTAAGTATATGTATATTTTAAAAACAAACCTACAACCCGGTTTTCCTTTTTATCAATGCATTCTGCACTGGAAAATAAGGACAGCTTTTAATTATACCGTTCACATAAAATTATAGATTTACAGAGAGTAGACTATGCAGCTATTTTTAGCAAAGAAAGGACCAACCAACAAGTATGTTGTTTCGAGACGCCGTTGCACATTACTATTTGAGAATTCTAAAGCAAATGTCAACTGAAAGTCTAAACCGTACAATGAAAACGACCAGAATTTCACTAAATCTTCTGCGTACCTAGTAATTAGATCAGAAAACATGGTTTCTTACCGTTACCAACCATAGATTCCAACGATTTCGGTCAGTTAAATCCTTATTAATTATTAAATGAATGGAAAAGGCCAGTGGGAAAGTATCAGGTCTTGGAAAAATGTCAGTTTCAGTAAATACAAGTAAAATGGACATTGAAAAAACAAAAAATTAATATTTTCACGAAATATTCATTAGGTTTCAATATCGGAAGACAAACAGGTTTTATACGCAGTACCCACCTTATAATTATGCTTTGTGAATAAGTAATTAAAGCCTTTCAGAACTGAAGCATTTAATTTACTTAAATGAAAATGATACTTTGTATACATTGCGATACGCGAACAGAAAACAATGGGATCATATGATGGAACTAATTTTTTCGCAAGGTTTAAAAGTTTGGCAATATTAACTGGGGTTCCTTTAAAGGAAAATATTGGTGTGGTCGAAGGAATCTGTTTATGGTTATTGCCAGGTCTGACATACTTATACATGGGTTTAAACTTTTATAGGAAGTGGAGCTTAACTGACGATATAGATGATTGCATGTATTCAATAGCGATTGCGACAGGTAAATTATTATGCTATAATTTTTTCTTAAGCAACATAGTACTTATTTTTTAGCTGCACCATTTATTACGATAATGAGACTCCAAAGACGAAGACTAGTTAACCTAATAGCGTTGTTGGAAGATGACCGAACCGTTGATATGCGATTTCATACTGAATCAATACCGCAATTGCGGTTAATTGCTAATACGCTGGTTCGTTTCAGAGGTTGTTTACATTAATAAAACCATAATATCTTTAAGGCTCGCCTGGCGTTTCCAGTCGTAATGTTCATTGATTCTATTAGTTTTATCGCGTGGTATCTATCAGAAAGTGAAAAAAGTTTACCGTATGGTACAATGCCTAGTTGGGCATTAGAACACAGTTACGGAATGTGCTTAGCTTTCCAAATTGTAGTTTACTTTTTTCTAGGGATAGATTATGTTATGCTGGTTGCCATGAAATGGTGCGTCTTGTTGCACTTACGAATACATTTTAAGTACTTGAACATTACTATCAAAGAAGCTACAACAATTCAAAAAGGGGAAGTTTTTGATGACAATGAATCAGAGTTGTATTCCAGTAACACTGCAGCACGGTTTCCTTTAAACGAGCACGTTAGAGGTGTTATCGCGAGATACAGTCGCCTAACTTTAATTGCTACTGAAGCCGAGAGAGCATTTAATAAGGGCGCTCTAAGTAATTTTATTAATATATCGATTTTTGTTTGCTTTGTTCTGTTCCGGATGTCAAATGTAGGTAAACATCAAGTCTTCTGAATTTTCGTCTAATTTACCTTTTTAGATACCTATATTCACCATGGAGTTTTTGAAACTATTTTGGTATCTACTCACAATGTTATCAATGATATTCCTAGATAGCTACTTGTGCAGTCTGGTTGTTGAAGAAAGTGAATCGCTGGTGTATTCTTGCTACGAAACTGATTTTGTTGATAGAGATCGAAAATTTCAAAAAGCTTTGGTATTACTGATGACTAGAGCACAAAAACCTGTAATTTTTACAATTGGAAATTTTGCACCCCTTTCCATGGAAACAGTTATTATTGTGAGTAATGTAACTGAACAATTGAGGCTATTTAAATATACATTTAGGTTCTAAAGGCTTCAGTGTCATACTTTATGCTATTGCGCAACGTTAGAGGTGAAACTTCATAAGAAATTAAAAAAAATTGGGCACATTTCTCTCTGAGAATAGAAGAACTTTACGTTTTATAAGGAGATTTCATTTTAGGAAATTAATGAGATTCCAGTTTTGCACATCGACCCACTAACATACCAAGTACTGTCAACATAGTGTTATACCACAACGTGATTGGTTATCTTGAAAGGAACACTATTTTAATCCACTTCTACAATACTATCTGTTTGCACTGTTATTCAATTGTTTCAAAATAAAGAACAAGATTAAATTCGCTTCGTTATTCTTGGGTAAGATGATATAGAATATAGGTAATAGAACTACCCATTTTTTGTTGCGCATCCTTAGAGCTCCGATGTTAGTTAAAATGAGGTGCTAAATTCAAAGCCGAACCTTAAAGTGAAAGCACATTTGGGACAACTCTTTAGTTTTCATGATAAATAATTGGAAATAGTAACTTCATTTCACATCTTAATAAATTCAGTTTGGGATATTCTGTATCGTAGGCAGGTAACCATTTTTTTTCTTTAATTTCCACGTAAAGGTTGATTCTCACTATACGTAACGTTTCCATACCATATCCATTCCATAACCATTCCGTAAATTATTATACCTATGAAATTGAGTTGGTTGGTTGAGCTCCACCCAATTTCTAATGTACACTATCAACTCACCCTGCATAAAATTGGGAAGATACAGGATGCACAATAACCACAAATGCAAATCAAATGGTTCTATATTGCTGGTTGCTTTCAAATAAATTGCAAAATAATATATAAGTGAAATTACACACTGCACAAATCATAAAACCCCCTAATTAATTCCCAAAAATTATATTCCAGTTCAAAAAAAAATGATTGCCCCCAATTACTGTTCCTTAATGATCGTTTAAGATTGATAAATGAATCACACATATAAATGACAAAATGGTTACGTTACTACCGGTCACAAATAGTAACGAAAATATCCCAACGCAAGTTCGGTAGCAACAAGGCAAATAAAATACAACGCTTACCTTACGTAATATTCCAGATGTGAGGCAGCAAAGAGAGCTCTGTTGCACCATTCATCTCTGCAATCAAAAGAGAACAAAAGGGGTCTAAACCCCAGGGTTCGCAATATATGAATAAATGTCTGAAGGACCTACGAAGCTTGCGGTAAGCTCAAATCTCGGTACCCCGCTAAAAATGTCTGTGTCTCTGATGGAGTGTCGCAGCCACACAAAAATTAATATATACGATCAAGCAAAAAAAAAAGCATTCTCGATCATGTCGAAACAGTAGGTAGTTAAATGAGTTTCTCCCTCGTTTTCATAAAATGGACGCAGAACATTAGAATAAGCCAACGCTAGCCGACACTAATGTTGCATTATCCGCATAAAGCAAACATGAAACTTCGGCTGAAAAGCAAAGTGGCAAGTCGTGAATATAAGCGAGGAACAATAAAAGCCCTTGTGGAACTCCATCAAAAAGCGGTAGTCGGCAAAAAATGGGGACAATCGAAATTGGTCTGAAATTATATTGATATCGGCCTGGGTACCTCTCTTGGGTATTGAAATCACAAGTGCTACATTCAGTAACTGAGGAAACTCCCTAGTATTAATGATTAGTTTAAAGATGGCCGTCAGGGGTTAGACGAGTAAACTAGCATTACGCTTCGCAAAGTTAGCATTTAAACCATAAATGTCACAGCAGTTGCTGTTTTTTAGTTTACGTATGGCCTCTCGAACCACAATTTGCGATACAGCGCTAAGTCTGAAGCCAGTTGTGTTCTACAAGTTGCACTATTGAAGTAATCCATGGGATCACTAGTCCTTCGTGGAAGATTCTTGACTATAGTACGAGCACGAGCAGGCATTGAAGTCCTGAGGATTGTAAGTATACGTAACACTTATTAATAATAAATAGTTAGAAAAGGTCATGGGGTCTAGGAAAAATGTCATGTTCAGTAAATACAAGTGTAATGGACATTGAAAAAAGAAAAATTAGTATTTTCACGAAATATTCATTAGCTTTCAATATCAGAAGGCAAACAAGTTTTAGACGTAGTGCGCACCTTATAATTACGCTTTGTGAATAAGTAATTGTTAACCTTTTAAAATTGAAGCTTTCACAGCAATTGATACTAGAACAGAATGAGATCACACGACAGAACCAATTTTTTCTCAAAGTTTAAGAGCTTGGCAGAGATCACTGGGATTCCTTTACACGAAAATATTAGTGTGGTCGAAGGAATCTGTTTATGGATAGTGCCCTGCCTGGCATACTTATACATTGGTTTAAACTTTTATAGGAAGTGGAGCTTAACTGACGATATAGATGACTGCATGTATTCAGTCGCGATGGCGACAGGTAAATTATTATGATACAATTCTTTCTTACCACAGAGGACTTATTTCTTTAGCCACACAGTTTATTACGATAATGAGACTACAAAGACGAAGACTAGTTAACCTAATAACGATGTTGGAAGATGATCAAACCGTTTTTATGCGCTTATGTACTGAATCAATACGGCAATTGCGGCTAATTGCTAATACGCTGGTTCGTTTCAATGGTTCCGTACATTCATAAAACCATTATATATTTAAGGCTAGTCTGGTCCTTCCTGGCCTAATTTCCATTGATACTATTGGTTTTATCTCGTGGTATGTAACAGAAAGTGAAAAAAGGTTACCATTTGGTACAATGCCTAGTTGGACATTAGAACACAGTTATGGCATGTGCTTAGCTTACCAAGTTGGAATTTTCGTGTTTTCAGGAATAGATTACTTTATGCTGATTTCCATAAAGTGGTGCGTTTTTTTGCACTTACGAATACATTTTAAGTACTTGAACATCACTATCAGAGAAGTCACAGAAATTCGAATAGAGCAAGTTGTTGATGTCAATGAATCCGAGTTGTATTCCAGTTACACTGCAGGACGCAGTTCTTTGGACGAGCACGTTAGGGGAGTTATATGGAGATACAGTCACTTAAGTTTAATTGCCAACGAAGCGGAAAAAGCATTTAATAAGGGCGCTTTAAGTACTTTTATTAATCGATTTTTGTTTGCTTTGCTCTGTTCCGTATGTCAAATGTAGGTAAAGATAAAGTCTTCCGAATTTCCGTCTAATTTATCTCTTTAGATACACATATTCACCATGGAATTTTTGACACTGTCAGGATATATACTCACCATGTTTGCAGTAATATTCCTAGATAGCTATACCAATGCCAATCTAGTTTGTGCAGAAAGTGAAGCGCTGGTATACTCTTGCTACGAAACTGATTTTGTTGGCAGAGATCGAAAATTTCAGAAAGCTTTGGTATTACTGATGACTAGAGCACAAAAACCTGTAATTTTTACAATTGGAAATTTTGCACCCCTTTCCATGGAAACAGTTATTGTTGTAAGTAATGTAACTGACCAATTGAGGCGATTTAAATGTATATTTAGGTTCTTCAGCGTCATATTTTATGCTATTGCGCAACGTTAGAAGTGAAACTTCATAAGAAAATAAAAAAATTGGGCGCTTTTTGTAGTAACGATACTCGTCGAGAATAGAAGAACCTTACATTCTACACGGAGATTTCATTTTACAAAATTAATGAGATTCCAATTTTTCACATCGACCCACTAACATACCACAGTACCTACTGTCAACATAGCGTTATACCACAACGTGATTGCTTATCCTGGAAGGAACACTTTTTTAATCCACTTCCACAGAACTAACTGTTTGCAATGTTATTCAATTGTTCCTAGACATTTCGAAATACAGAACAAATTCGTTTCATTTTTCTTGGATAAGAATGATGTCGCTTATCTTAAATCCCGGCTTCATTTTTTATTTCTTCTCTTACTTAAGTATCGGTTTTGATCCTTGTTTAAATATATATAAATATATTCCATTTCCATTAACATTGGTCCAAAACCCGTAAACGTTTAAAATGTATATGAGAAATCCATGGGATAAATGAGCTCCTATCAGATTAAATAGTTTCTACTATGCATCTTCTGGTTTGCCCGGAGTATGACACACTTTTTGTCATTTTAAAAAGGATGCAGTGGTTCCTTTTTTATTAAGGCTTAGTTGAATTTGACATAAATTTCCACTATACGCCTAACTCGAAGGTATTAATTAGCGAATAGGCAAATTGCTTTTGAAATTCTTTGCATAAATGTATGTATAAATAAAGAAACCTTCGTTATACCTCAACTCGGTTTTCCTTTTTATCAATGCATTCCGCACTGGAAAATAAGGGCAGCTTTTAATTATACCTTTCACATAAAATTATAGATTTACAGAGAGTAGTGCAGCTATTTTTAGCAAAGAAAGGGACCAACCAACAAGAATGTTGTTTTGTAAATATTAAAGCAAATGTCAACTGAAAGTCTAGACCGCGCAATGAAAACGACCAGAATTTCACTAAATTTTCTTCGTACCTAAGAAAAATAGTTTAAAATAAACCGAAACATTACAGTTTATCAGAAAACATTGTTTCTTACCAACCATAGATTCCAACGATTTCGGTCAGCTAAATCCTTATTAATTATAAATGAATGGAAAAGGCCAGTGGGAAAGTATCAGGTCAAGGAAAAATGTCAGTTTCAGTAAATACAAGTAAAATGGACATTGAAAAAACAAAAAATTTATATTTTCACGAAATATTCATTAGGTTTCAATATCGGAAGGCAAACAGGTTTTATACGGAGCACCCACCTTATAATTATGCTTTGTGAATAAGTAATTAAAGTCTTTCAGAACTGAATCACACTTTGTATAAAATACGCGAACAGAAAACAATGGGATTATACGATGGAACTAATTTTTTCGCAAGGTTTAAAAGTTTGGCAATATTAACTGGGGTTCCTTTACACGAAAATATTAGTGTGGTCGAAGGAATCTGTTTATGGTTATTGCCAGGTCTGACATACTTATACATGGGTTTAAACTTTTATAGGAAGTGGAGCTTAACTGACGATATAGATGATTGCATGTATTCAATAGCGATTGCGACAGGTAAATTATTATGCTATAATTTTTTCTTAAGCAACATAGTACTTATTTTTTAGCTGCACCATTTATTACGATAATGAGACTCCAAAGACGAAGACTAGTTAACCTAATAGCGTTGTTGGAAGATGACCGAACCGTTGATATGCGATTTCATACTGAATCAATACCGCAATTGCGGTTAATTGCTAATACGCTGGTTCGTTTCAGAGGTTGCATACATTAATAAAACCATAATATCTTTAAGGCTGGCCTGGCGTTTCCAGTCGTAATGTTCCTTGATTCTATTGGTTTTCTCGCGTGGTATCTAACAGAAAATGAAAAAAGTTTACCATTTGGTACAATGCCTAGTTGGGCATTAGAACACAGTTACGGAATGTGCTTAGCTTTCCAAATTATAGTTTACTTTTTTCTAGGGATAGATGATGTTATGCTGGTTGCCATGAAATGGTGCGTCTTGTTGCACTTACGAATACATTTTAAGTACTTGAACATTACTATCAAAGAAGCCACAACAATTCAAAAAGAGGAAGTTTTTGATGTCAATGAATCAGAGTTGTATTCCAGTAACACTGCAGCACGGTTTCCTTTAGACGAGTACGTTAGAGGTGTTATATCGAGATACAATCGCCTAACTTTAATTGCTAATGAAGCGGATAGAGCATTTAATAAGGGCGCTCTAAGTCATTTTATTAATATATCGATTTTAGTTTGCTTTATTCTGTTCCGTATGTCAAATGTAGGTAAACATCAAGTCTTCTGAATTTTCGTCTAATTTACCTTTTTAGATACCTATATTCACCATGGAGTTTTTGAAACTATTTTGGTATCTACTCACAATGTTATCAATAATATTCCTAGATAGCTACTTGTGCAGTCTGGTTGTTGAAGAAAGTGAAGCGCTGGTGTATTCTTGCTACGAAACTGATTTTGTTGATAGAGATCGAAAATTTCAAAAAGCTTTGGTATTACTGATGACTAGAGCACAAAAACCTGTAATTTTTACAATTGGAAATTTTGCACCCCTTTCCATGGAAACAGTTATTATTGTGAGTAATGTAACTGAACAATTGAGGCTATTTAAATATACATTTAGGTTCTAAAGGCTTCAGTGTCATACTTTATGCTATTGCGCAACGTTAGAGGTGAAACTTCATAAGAAATTAAAAAAAATTGGGCACATTTCTCTCTGAGAATAGAAGAACTTTACGTTTTATAAGGAGATTTCATTTTAGGAAATTAATGAGATTCCAGTTTTGCACATCGACCCACTAACATACCAAGTACTGTCAACATAGTGTTATACCACAACGTGATTGGTTATCTTGAAAGGAACACTATTTTAATCCACTTCTACAATACTATCTGTTTGCACTGTTATTCAATTGTTTCAAAATAAAGAACAAGATTAAATTCGTTTCGTTATTCTTGGGTAAGATGATATAGAATATAGGTAATAGAACTACCCATTTTTTGTTGCGCATCCTTAGAGCTCCGATGTTAGTTAAAATGAGGTGCTAAATTCAAAGCCGAACCTTAAAGTGAAAGCACATTTGGGACAACTCTTTAGTTTTCATGATAAATAATTGGAAATAGTAACTTCATTTCACATCTTAATAAATTCAGTTTGGGATATTCTGTATCGTAGGCAGGTAACCATTTTTTTTCTTTAATTTCCACGTAAAGGTTGATTCTCACTATACGTAACGTTTCCATACCATATCCATTCCATAACCATTCCGTAAATTATTATACCTATGAAATTGATGGGTTGGTTGAGCTCCACCCAATTTCTAATGTACACTATCAACTCAACCCTGCATAAAATATGGGAAGATTAACGGATGCACAATAATGCACAATAACCACAAATGCAAATCAAATGGTTCTATATTGCTGGTTGCTTTCAAATAAATTGCAAAATAATATATAAGTGAAATTACACACTGCACAAATCATAAAACCCCCTAATTAATTCCCAAAAATTATATTCCAGTTCAAAAAAAAATGATTGCCCCCAATTACTGTTCCTTAATGATCGTTTAAGATTGATAAATGAATCACACATATAAATGACAAAATGGTTACGTTACTACCGGTCACAAATAGTAACGAAAATATCCCAACGCAAGTTCGGTAGCAACAAGGCAAATAAAATACAACGCTTACCTTACGTAATATTCCAGATGTGAGGCAGCAAAGAGAGCTCTGTTGCACCATTCATCTCTGCAATCAAAAGAGAACAAAAGGGGTCTAAACCCCAGGGTTCGCAATATATGAATAAATGTCTGAAGGACCTACGAAGCTTGCGGTAAGCTCAAATCTCGGTACCCCGCTAAAAATGTCTGTGTCTCTGATGGAGTGTCGCAGCCACACAAAAATTAATATATACGATCAAGCAAAAAAAAAAAGCATTCTCGATCATGTCGAAACAGTAGGTAGTTAAATGAGTTTCTCCCTCGTTTTCATAAAATGGACGCAGAACATTAGAATAAGCCAACGCTAGCCGACACTAATGTTGCATTATCCGCATAAAGCAAACATGAAACTTCGGCTGAAAAGCAAAGTGGCAAGTCGTGAATATAAGCGAGGAACAATAAAAGCCCTTGTGGAACTCCATCAAAAAGCGGTAGTCGGCAAAAAATGGGGACAATCGAAATTGGTCTGAAATTATATTGATATGGGCCTGGGTACCTCTCTTGGGTATTGAAATCACAAGTGCTACATTCAGTAACTGAGGAAACTCCCTAGTATTAATGATTAGTTTAAAGATGGCCGTCAGGGGTTAGACGAGTAAACTAGCATTACGCTTCGCAAAGTTAGCATTTAAACCATAAATGTCACAGCAGTTGCTGTTTTTTAGTTTACGTATGGCCTCTCGAACCACAATTTGCGATACAGCGCTAAGTCTGAAGCCAGTTGTGTTCTACAAGTTGCACTATTGAAGTAATCCATGGGATCACTAGTCCTTCGTGGAAGATTCTTGACTATAGTACGAGCACGAGCAGGCATTGAAGTCCTGAGGATTGTAAGTATACGTAACACTTATTAATAATAAATAGTTAGAAAAGGTCATGGGGTCTAGGAAAAATGTCATGTTTAGTAAATACAAGTGTAATGGACATTGAAAAAAGAAAAATTAGTATTTTCACGAAATATTCATTAGCTTTCAATATCAGAAGGCAAACAAGTTTTAGACGTAGTGCGCACCTTATAATTACGCTTTGTGAATAAGTAATTGTTAACCTTTTAAAATTGAAGCTTTCACAGCAATTGATACTAGAACAGAATGAGATCACACGACAGAACCAATTTTTTCTCAAAGTTTAAGAGCTTGGCAGAGATCACTGGGATTCCTTTACACGAAAATATTAGTGTGGTCGAAGGAATCTGTTTATGGATAGTGCCCTGCCTGGCATACTTATACATTGGTTTAAACTTTTATAGGAAGTGGAGCTTAACTGACGATATAGATGACTGCATGTATTCAGTCGCGATGGCGACAGGTAAATTATTATGATACAATTCTTTCTTACCACAGAGGACTTATTTCTTTAGCCACACAGTTTATTACGATAATGAGACTACAAAGACGAAGACTAGTTAACCTAATAACGATGTTGGAAGATGATCAAACCGTTTTTATGCGCTTATGTACTGAATCAATACGGCAATTGCGGCTAATTGCTAATACGCTGGTTCGTTTCAATGGTTCCGTACATTCATAAAACCATTATATATTTAAGGCTAGTCTGGTCCTTCCTGGCCTAATTTCCATTGATACTATTGGTTTTATCTCGTGGTATGTAACAGAAAGTGAAAAAAGGTTACCATTTGGTACAATGCCTAGTTGGACATTAGAACACAGTTATGGCATGTGCTTAGCTTACCAAGTTGGAATTTTCGTGTTTTCAGGAATAGATTACTTTATGCTGATTTCCATAAAGTGGTGCGTTTTTTTGCACTTACGAATACATTTTAAGTACTTGAACATCACTATCAGAGAAGTCACAGAAATTCGAATAGAGCAAGTTGTTGATGTCAATGAATCCGAGTTGTATTCCAGTTACACTGCAGGACGCAGTTCTTTGGACGAGCATGTTAGGGGAGTTATATGGAGATACAGTCACTTAAGTTTAATTGCCAACGAAGCGGAAAAAGCATTTAATAAGGGCGCTTTAAGTACTTTTATTAATCGATTTTTGTTTGCTTTGCTCTGTTCCGTATGTCAAATGTAGGTAAAGATAAAGTCTTCCGAATTTCCGTCTAATTTATCTCTTTAGATACACATATTCACCATGGAATTTTTGACACTGTCAGGATATATACTCACCATGTTTGCAGTAATATTCCTAGATAGCTATACCAATGCCAATCTAGTTTGTGCAGAAAGTGAAGCGCTGGTATACTCTTGCTACGAAACTGATTTTGTTGGCAGAGATCGAAAATTTCAGAAAGCTTTGGTATTACTGATGACTAGAGCACAAAAACCTGTAATTTTTACAATTGGAAATTTTGCACCCCTTTCCATGGAAACAGTTATTGTTGTAAGTAATGTAACTGACCAATTGAGGCGATTTAAATGTATATTTAGGTTCTTCAGCGTCATATTTTATGCTATTGCGCAACGTTAGAAGTGAAACTTCATAAGAAAATAAAAAAATTGGGCGCTTTTTGTAGTAACGATACTCGTCGAGAATAGAAGAACCTTACATTCTACACGGAGATTTCATTTTACAAAATTAATGAGATTCCAATTTTTCACATCGACCCACTAACATACCACAGTACCTACTGTCAACATAGCGTTATACCACAACGTGATTGCTTATCCTGGAAGGAACACTTTTTTAATCCACTTCCACAGAACTAACTGTTTGCAATGTTATTCAATTGTTCCTAGACATTTCGAAATACAGAACAAATTCGTTTCATTTTTCTTGGATAAGAATGATGTCGCTTATCTTAAAAGCCACGATGTGAGTAGTAGAAACATATCAAACCATGCATCTCCGACAATGGGGCCATCCCGGCTTCATTTTTTATTTCTTCTCTTACTTAAGTATCGGTTTTGATCCTTGTTTAAATATATATAAATATATTCCATTTCCATTAACATTGGTCCAAAACCCGTAAACGTTTAAAATGTATATGAGAAATCCATGGGATAAATGAGCTCCTATCAGATTAAATAGTTTCTACTATGCATCTTCTGGTTTGCCCGGAGTATGACACACTTTTTGTCATTTTAAAAAGGATGCAGTGGTTCCTTTTTTATTAAGGCTTAGTTGAATTTGACATAAATTTCCACTATACGCCTAACTCGAAGGTATTAATTAGCGAATAGGCAAATTGCTTTTGAAATTCTTTGCATAAATGTATGTATAAATAAAGAAACCTTCGTTATACCTCAACTCGGTTTTCCTTTTTATCAATGCATTCCGCACTGGAAAATAAGGGCAGCTTTTAATTATACCTTTCACATAAAATTATAGATTTACAGAGAGTAGTGCAGCTATTTTTAGCAAAGAAAGGGACCAACCAACAAGAATGTTGTTTTGTAAATATTAAAGCAAATGTCAACTGAAAGTCTAGACCGCGCAATGAAAACGACCAGAATTTCACTAAATTTTCTTCGTACCTAAGAAAAATAGTTTAAAATAAACCGAAACATTACAGTTTATCAGAAAACATTGTTTCTTACCAACCATAGATTCCAACGATTTCGGTCAGCTAAATCCTTATTAATTATAAATGAATGGAAAAGGCCAGTGGGAAAGTATCAGGTCAAGGAAAAATGTCAGTTTCAGTAAATACAAGTAAAATGGACATTGAAAAAACAAAAAATTTATATTTTCACGAAATATTCATTAGGTTTCAATATCGGAAGGCAAACAGGTTTTATACGGAGCACCCACCTTATAATTATGCTTTGTGAATAAGTAATTAAAGTCTTTCAGAACTGAATCACACTTTGTATAAAATACGCGAACAGAAAACAATGGGATTATACGATGGAACTAATTTTTTCGCAAGGTTTAAAAGTTTGGCAATATTAACTGGGGTTCCTTTACACGAAAATATTAGTGTGGTCGAAGGAATCTGTTTATGGCTATTGCCCTGTCTGGTATACATATACATCGGTTTAAACTTTTATAGGAAGTGGAGCTTAACTGACGATATAGATGATTGCATGTATTCAATGGGGATTGCGACAGGTAAATTATTATGCTATAATTTTTTCTTAAGCAACATAGTACCTACTTATTTTTTAGCTGCACCATTTATTACGATAATGAGACTCCAAAGACGAAGACTAGTTAACCTAATAGCGTTGTTGGAAGATGACCGAACCGTTGATATGCGATTTCAAACTGAATTGCGGTTAATTGCTAATACGCTGGTTCGTTTCAGAGGTTGCATACATTAATAAAACCATAATATCTTTAAGGCTGGCCTGGCGTTTCCAGTCGTAATGTTCCTTGATTCTATTGGTTTTCTCGCGTGGTATCTAACAGAAAATGAAAAAAGTTTACCATTTGGTACAATGCCTAGTTGGGCATTAGAACACAGTTACGGAATGTGCTTAGCTTTCCAAATTATAGTTTACTTTTTTCTAGGGATAGATGATGTTATGCTGGTTGCCATGAAATGGTGCGTCTTGTTGCACTTACGAATACATTTTAAGTACTTGAACATTACTATCAAAGAAGCCACAACAATTCAAAAAGAGGAAGTTTTTGATGTCAATGAATCAGAGTTGTATTCCAGTAACACTGCAGCACGGTTTCCTTTAGACGAGTACGTTAGAGGTGTTATATCGAGATACAATCGCCTAACTTTAATTGCTAATGAAGCGGATAGAGCATTTAATAAGGGCGCTCTAAGTCATTTTATTAATATATCGATTTTAGTTTGCTTTATTCTGTTCCGTATGTCAAATGTAGGTAAACATCAAGTCTTCTGAATTTTCGTCTAATTTACCTTTTTAGATACCTATATTCACCATGGAGTTTTTGAAACTATTTTGGTATCTACTCACAATGTTATCAATAATATTCCTAGATAGCTACTTGTGCAGTCTGGTTGTTGAAGAAAGTGAAGCGCTGGTGTATTCTTGCTACGAAACTGATTTTGTTGATAGAGATCGAAAATTTCAAAAAGCTTTGGTATTACTAATGACTAGAGCACAAAAACCTGTAATTTTTACAATTGGAAATTTTGCACCCCTTTCCATGGAAACAGTTATTATTGTGAGTAATGTAACTGAACAATTGAGGCTATTTAAATATACATTTAGGTTCTAAAGGCTTCAGTGTCATACTTTATGCTATTGCGCAACGTTAGAGGTGAAACTTCGTAAGAAAATAAAAAATTGGGCGCTTTTTGTAGTAACGACACTCGTCGAGAATAGAAGAACCTTACATTCTACACGGAGATTTCATTTTACAAAATTAATGAGATTCCAGTTTTTCACATCGACCCACTAACATACCACAGTACTGTCAACATAGCGTTATACCACAACGTGATTGGTTATCCTGGAAGGAACACTTTTTTAATCCACTTCCACAGAACTAACTGTTTGCACTGTTATTCAATTGTTCCTAGACATTTCGAAATAAAGAACAAATGTGTTTCGTTTTTCTTGGATAAGAATGATGTCGCTTATCTTAAAAGCCACGATGTGAGTAGTAGTAGAAACATATCAAACAATGCATCTCCGACACTGGGGCCATCCCGGCTTCATTTTTTATTTCTTCTCTTACTTAAGTATCGGTTTTGATCCTTGTTTAAATATATATAAATATATTCCATTTCCACTAACATTGGTCCAAAACTCGTAAACGTTTAAAATGTATATGAGAAATCCATGGGATAAATGAGCTCCTATCAGATTAAATAGTTTCTACTATGCATCTTCTGGTTTGCCCGGAGTATGACACACTTTTTGTCATTTTAAAAAGGATGCAGTGGTTCCTTTTTTATTAAGGCTTAGTTGAATTTGACATAAATTTCCACTATACGCCTAACTCGAAGGTATTAGCGAGTAGACAAATTGCTTTTGAAATTCTTTGCGTAAATGTATGTATAAATAAAGAAACCTTCGTTATACGACAACCCGGTTTTCTTTTTATGGAATTTTTGAAAAAATGCGCTATTATATTCGTTATGGCTGGCTGGCCGACTGTCCGGGTAAGATCTCAGCAACTATAATAGCTAGAAACTTCAAATTTTCACTAAAAGCTTTCTGCTATAGTGTAGATGTGCAGGCACTCATCTAAATTGAGTTAGATTACTTGTGAGATCGACAATTTCGATATGATTTTTGGAGGTGCTAAGTGCTATAATTTTACCGTTAGATAGCGCTACCAGTATAAAAACTTAATTATTTACTTTGTGATTTGTTTTACAAAATAAAGACGTACCCTCAATTGAAATTAAATAAAATTAATTATTTAACGCAGCCAAAATTACTCGTGAGATCGATAATTTTAAACTTCGCTAATAAAATACTGACCTGTGTTACCAAAAATGCGCTTTAATCATGCATATGCTGATTTACAACTTGTTTATCAATATCAATGCATTCCGCACTGGAAAATAAGGGCAGCTTTTAATTATACCTTTCACATAAATTTATAGATTTACAGAGAGTAGACTGTGCAGCTATTTTTAGCAAAGAAAGGGACCAACCAACAAGAATGTTGTTTTGAGACATTGTCGTTCAACTATTTGAGAATTCTATAAAACAAATGTCAACTGAAAGTCTAGACCGCGCAATGAAAACGACCAGAATTTCACTAAATTTTCTTCGTACCTAAGAAATATAGTTTAAAATAAACCGAAACATTACTGTTTATCAGAATACATTGTTTCTTACCAACCATAGATTCCAACGATTTCGGTCAGCTAAATCGTTATTAATTATAAATGAATGGAAAAGGCCAGTGGGAAAGTATCAGGTCTAGGAAAAATGTCAGTTTCAGTAAATACAAGTAAAATGGACATTGAAAAAACAAAAAATTAATATTTTCACGAAATATTCATTAGGTTTCAATATCGGAAGGCAAACAGGTTTTATACGGAGCACCCACCTTATAATTATGCTTTGTGAATAAGTAATTAAAGTCTTTCAGAACTGAATGACACTTTGTATAAAATACGCGAACAGAAAACAATGGGATCATACGATGGAACTAATTTTTTCGCAAGGTTTAAAAGTTTGGCAACATTAACTGGGGTTCCTTTAAAGGAAAATATTGGTGTGGTCGAAGGAATCTGTTTATGGCTATTGCCCTGTCTGGTATACATATACATCGGTTTAAACTTTTATAGGAAGTGGAGCTTAACTGACGATATAGATGATTGCATGTATTCAATGGGAATTGCGACAGGTAAATTATTATGCTATAATTTTTTCTTAAGCCACATAGTACTTATTTTTTAGTTGCACAATATATTACGATAATGAGACTCCAAAGACGAAGACTAGTTAACCTAATAGCGTTGTTGGAAGATGACCGAACCGTTGATATGCGATTTCAAACTGAATTGCGGTTAATTGCTAATACGCTGGTTCGTTTCAGAGGTTGCATACATTAATAAAACCATAATATCTTTAAGGCTGGCCTGGCGTTTCCAGTCGTAATGTTCATTGATTCTATTGGTTTTATCGCGTGGTATCTAACAGAAAGTGAGAAAAGTTTACCGTATGGTACAATGCCTAGTTGGGCATTAGAATACAGTTACGACATGTGCTTAGCCCTCCAAATTGGAGTTTTCTTTTTTTTAGGGATAGATTACGTTATGCTGGTTGCCTTGAAATGGTGCGTCTTGTTGCACTTACGAATACATTTTAAGTACTTGAACATTACTATCAGAGAAGCTACAAAAATTCAAAAAGAGGAAGTTTTTGATGTCATTGAATCAGAGTTGTATTCCAGTAACACTACAGCACGGTTTTCTTTAGACGAGAACGTTAGAGGTGTTATATCGAGATACAGTCGCCTAGCTTTAATTGCTAATGAAGCGGAGAGAGCATTTAATAAGGGCGCTTTAAGTAATTTTATTAATATATCGATTTTTGTTTGCTTTATCCTGTTCCGTATGTCAAATGTAGGTAAACATCAAGTCTTCTGAATTTTCGTCTAATTTACGTTTTTAGATACCAGTATTCACCATGGAGTTTTTGAAACTATTTTGGTATCTACTCACAATGTTATCAATAATATTCCTAGATAGCTACTTGTGCAGTATGGTTGTTGAAGAAAGTGAAGCGCTGGTGTATTCTTGCTACGAAACTGATTTTGTTGATAGAGATCGAAAATTTCAAAAAGCTTTGGTATTACTGATGACTAGAGCACAAAAACCTGTAATTTTTACAATTGGAAATTTTGCACCCCTCTCCATGGAAACAGTTATTATTGTGAGTAATGTAACTGAACAATTGAGGCTATTTAAATATACATTTAGGTTCTAAAGGCTTCAGTGTCATACTTTATGCTATTGCGCAACGTTAGAGGTGAAACTTCATAAGAAATTAAAAAAAATTGGGCACATTTCTCTCTGAGAATAGAAGAACTTTACGTTTTATAAGGAGATTTCATACCAAGTACTGTCAACATATAGTGTTGTACCACAAAGTGATTGGTTACCCTATTACACTATTTTAATCCACTTCCACAGTACTAACTTTTGCACTGTTATTATTCAATTGTTCCTAGACATTTCAAAATAAAGAACAAGTGCAATAGTTTAACGTTATTAGCTGGCGGTGCGTTATTGTTATTATATTGTAAAAATGCCGTTAATAAAAACCCACAGACACTAAACTCTAAACCGAGCACCAAAAATGATCAATTTTCTTCGTACAATTTCTAAACACCTATAAAAGATAATAGAAA
Source organism: Photinus pyralis (assembly GCF_008802855.1). NCBI lineage: Eukaryota > Metazoa > Arthropoda > Insecta > Coleoptera > Lampyridae > Photinus > Photinus pyralis. The sequence goes on from NW_022170511.1 coordinate 49,782,696, forward strand.
ACCATTAGCGATCGTTGGTTTATCAGAAAGAATTGTTTGTTTCATACCACCCATGGATCTGTTTCCATTTTATCTGACTGGAGAAGAAATGCAATTTGACCTAGAAAGGTTTTTTAAAACTAAAATCGAAAAACGAAATCTTGAGCTAGCCGTGGGAAATTTTTTGCAAGAAATTAACATTATTTGAAAATCTAAATTTCATAGTAGTACCAGCTGGCATTGCAGTCCTGAAATTTTAACTACATATCAATATACCTATACCAAATATAATAAATAGATTGAAATGGAAATTTTGGAACATAAATAGGGGTATTATACAAATTATAACTAATAGAGGATTATTTAATTCTTATTCTTACAAAATTAAAAAAAGTGAAACCAACATGTGTACGTGCGAAAATGGAATAGAAAGTGCTGAACATTTATTATACGAATGTGAAGAATTCAAAATTGAGAGAGACTTTAAAGATTTATTGGAATCGAAAGGAATCATTATTTGGCATGTTAACAAAAATCAATGTTTGCAAGAAAAAATTATTAGAAGCATTTTCGGAAATTTTTGCAGCAAAATTCAAAAAAGAAAATTAAGCAAAATTTTAAATAAAACTATTAAATAAATTTACAGGGACCTCCAAGTGGTTAGGGACGGGCAACGAAGTCTAGGTAAACCTTTTTAAGGCAATAAAAATCCTAGATACGGCCAACTCCTGTAAAATTAAGAAAAGGCTTATAGATAATAGGGGATATGCTGGAAGGCATGAGTACCTTTAAAACTAACAAAAAAAAACTATACGTTACACTTATTAATAATAAATACTTTGAAAAGACCAGTGGGAAACTAGCAAGTCTATAGGAAAAATGTCAGTAAATACAAGTAAAATGAACCTTTTAGAAAAAAGAAAAATTAATATTTTCACGAAATATTCATTAGGTTTCATTATTGGAAGCAAACAACTTTTATACGCAGCACCCACCTTATAATTATGCTTTGTGAATAAGTAATTGTTAGCCTTTCAGAACGGGAAGCTTTTAACTTTGTTAAATGAAAAGGACACTTTCTATACATCCCGATACTAGAATAGAATGGGATCACACGACAGAACTAATTTTTTCTCAAAGTTAAAGAGCTTGGCAAAATTTACTGGGGTTTCTTTAAACGAAAATATTGGTGTGGCAGAAGCAATCTGTTTATGGCTACTGCCCTGTCTGGTATACATATACATCGGTTTAAGCTTTTATAGGAAGTGGAGCTTAACTGACGACATCGATGACTGCATGTATTCAGTCGCGATTGCAACAGGTGCGTATTATGAAATATTTTTTTTAAGCCATCGACTATATACATATTTCTGTAGCTACACTGCTACACAGTTTATTACGATAATGAGACTCCAAAGACTAAGACTAGTTAACCTAATAGCATTGTTGGAAGATGACCGCACCGTTGATATGCGATATCGTACTGAATCAATACCGCAATTGTGGCTGATTGCTAATACGCTGGTTCGTTTCAATGGTTGCATATGTTGGAAACAGACGACGAATTCGGCCTACGGCCGATTTATTTAACCATATCGCTAAAGGTACATAATACAAAAGCCAAATTCGGCTTGCGTCAATTTGAACACATCTGGAAATGTTATATGCGATTCCTTCTTTAAAAGAATTATAGAGACCTCCATTATATGCTGTGATTAAGTAAACTAAAAAAATCACACTAAAATCAAACATCGACGCCGTGAGAAAACACCACACGCATGCTCGCCAGGGAAGAATTCTGGTCACACAACACCTGATGCCGGTCTACAATCGTATAATAATTGCAGTTTATGCTGTTACGATTGGCATCGGCTCATTGTGCTTGTGCACACTTCCGGATATGTTCAAATTGACATAGCCACATGCCGAACTGGAAATTTTTCGGAATCTGGTACTTCGGAGCGATGTGGACACGGGCCTAATTCGCAATCTGTTTCCAATACATACTCCAATAACCATTATATATTTAAGGCTGGCCTGGTGCTTCCAGCTATAATTTCCATTGATGGTATTGGTTTTATCGCGTGGTATGTAACAGAAAGTGAAAAACGGTTGCCATATGGTACAATGCCTAGTTGGACATTAGAACACAGTTACGGCATGTGCTTGGCTTTCCAAATTGGAGTTTTCTTTTTTTTAGGGATGGATTACGTTATGCTGGTTTCCACGAAGTGGTGCGTTTTGCTGCAATTGCGAATACATTTTAAGTACTTGAACATTACTATCAGAGAAGCTATAAAAGTTTTTGATGTCAATGAATCTGAGTTGTGTTCCAGACACACTGTAACATGCAGTCCTTTGAACGAGCACGTTAGAGGTGTTATATGGAGATATAGCCATTTAGGGTTAATTGCTAATGAAGCGGAGAAAGTATTTAATAAGGGGGTTTTAAGTAATTTTATTAATACATCGATCTTTGTTTGCTTTGTTCTGTTCCGTATGTCAAATGTAGGTAAACATAAAGTCTTCTCAATTTCCGTCTAATTTATCTTTTTAGATGCATATAATCAACATGGAGTTTTTGAAACTATCATGGTATCTACTCACAATGTTTGCAATAATATTCCTAGATAGTTACTTGTCCAATCTAGTTGTTGCTGAAAATGAAGCGCTGGTATACTCTTGCTACGAAACTGATTTTGTTGGCAGAGATCGAAAATTTCAAAAAGCTTTGGTATTACTGATGACTAGAGCACAAAAACCTGTAATTTTTACAATTGGAAATTTTGCACCCCTTTCCATGGAAACAGTTATTACTGTGAGTAATGCAACTGAACCATTGAGGTGATTTAAATGTACATTTAGGTTCTAAAGGCTTCAACGTCATATTTTATGTTATTGCGCAACGTTAGAGGTGAAACTTCGTAAGGAAATAAAAAAATTGGGCGCTTTTTATAATAACGACACTCGTTGAGAATAGAAGAACCTTACATTTTACACGGAGATTTCATTTTATGAAATTAATGAGATTCCAGTTTTGCACATCGACCCACTAACATACCAAGTACTGTCAACATAGTGTTATACCACAAAGTGATTGGTTATCCTAGAAAGGACACTATTTTAATCCACTTCCACTGTTTGCACTGTTATTCAATTGTTCCTAGACATTTCAAAATAAAGAACAAATGCGTTTCGATTTTCTTGGCTAAGAAGTCGATTATCTTAAGAGCCACGAAGTTAGTAGTAGAAGGCTTGAACTTTAAAAAAGGGATTGTATGACATATAGGTATAGGTTTCCCCCATACAATTTAAAGAAAATTGATTTTTCTACAAAATAGTGTTTTTTCCCTCGATTGGTTCAGCTAAAGCGAAACTATCAGTGTTAGAATCATTGTGTTGTGAATTTTCAATCTTTTGTAAATAAATTAATAACGGTCATTTTCGGATGTGCATGTTTTGATATGTTGTTAATCAGAAGAATTTCTACTCTAATCTAGTTATTTTTTCATCGACTGAGATTTAATAAAACGCCATAATCTAAAACGACTGTATTAATGGCCTTTGGGTTCCAAATCAACATGCTATTTATCTAGTAGTCGACATGCCACGAGTCGTTTTGGTGCATCTTGAAAAGTGTATTGAGGTTCCTGACGGTCACTTAAAAGACGTAATTTTAAAAAGTTAGCGTAAGTACTACTAAAATGGGTAGTCTATTATAGGAAACGCTGTATGAAAGAGCGGCGAATTTCGTGCCGCCTTTGGGAAATCGCGTATTTTCCCGTATCCCGTTCACGTTTTTCCCTGTGCCCGTGGGAACTTCGGGAAGTACAGCGTAATACTTTAACAGAACTCTACTTTTTAAATGTCAAGTTTCTTTTCGACAGTAAAACATGAAATCCTGTTTTTTCCTGTTCCCGTTCCCGTTAGTAAGTTTGGAAAGTATTTAGTACTACATCAGAAACTTTCGCGGACATACGTGTGACCATCTATTTTTTCGCCTCTCATCCGAAGTCGTAGTATATCAAGCTTTAGTATTATCTATTAGTTATATTACGATTTAAAATGTGGAAAAGAGAAAAATTGTTTATTTACGTCTTGTAACGTTGTAATTATTCTAAGTTAGTCAGTACGAATTTCCCTTGTTACGGCACTGGCGGGGGAGAATGCGATGTAACCTTCAATTGTTAGTTTTGACGATTGTGGGTTTCGGCATTGGTACCTGCGCGATTGGCGGGGCGAGGAAAATTCGTGCGTGTCTTACTTTCTTTTCGTTGCTCGTTTTGGGAAGACGCAAAAGTGTCGGTTGAATATTAGTTCGCTGGTGTAATGTCGTAAAAGATTGGTTTCCGTCATCTATTGAAGTATTACCTTTCACGGAATCATCTTATTAAACTATGGATTGATATTTTTTTTTGGTTAATCAATATCGTAGTGAACTCTTTTGAGAGGCTTTTAAACGAATTACCAGCGAAACTATTGACCGTATCTTCCTGATCGTTATTAATTATCATACAACGTCAATCTCTCCAATAGACCTTCTTTAATAAGAGGGTCCTTGTATCCCGTTTAAATTTGCACATTAACATATGTCACCGGAGGGACGTCCATGTTGAATTATTACCAACAGATGCCTTCATCTGAATACACATTCAGCAGTAATCAGCCGTTTGGAACCATGAGATAGATTACATGACCTATATCTGAGCTTATCACCGTCGACATAATTACTTAGCCTATATCAATTATCTGACCAGTTTTGGGGAAATTTTCACTATTTTAAATTTAACTGTAATCGTAATTCTGGTTAACGATCTTTCGATTAATGCCGACATAATTGGCTCTGATTATTGTTTTTGCATTTGAGATCTCCTTCGGAGACATGATTTAATATTGGTTTGTCCTATTACGATCGTGGGAAGTACCGCAAGTGGTAAGCCCCTCAGGCACCGTTAAGTACCTCACTGTAGCATTTTTGATTCACCGAGGCATTCTCGGTTAATTTGTCCTTTTATTCTTTATTATAGCTACTAGGTTGAACATTCTTGGGATGAGCTCACTCCACGAATGCCTTCGGAACTCCAGGTAAGAATAATACCTTCTCTTTATATACTTGTGTGTTCGCCACCTCGTTTTGGGGTTAATAACGTTAAGTTTCATGCCGTCGGGTGTGATCGAGTTATCGTTCACTAATTTGTGGGATTAATGTTCAATTAAGTAAAGTTTTTGGGGGGAATTCAATTTAGGGGAAGAGATTAGTAAATGTATATTGTTTTTAGTAGTGCATATTCATGCGTTAAGATTTTTTCTTGAATTTGGTGTACCTTACTGAATAAATTTTTGATTTTTGGGTGGTCAGGTACTCACTGATTATATTATTGTTGTGCCGCTACTGTTACACTTCCTTATTCCGGTAACAGTCAGTGTATAATATTCCAGGTAATAAGGTGGCGCCCTTACTGCTTTGCTCTAGCATACCTAATTATTAGATGAGAGGAACGGAATCCAGTGCCCGCAGAGACCGAACGATACCTAATGACCCTTGAGTGCTCAAGCTTACCCCGATTAATAGTCACCCCTGAGCTAGTTGGCCGATTAGCGGCGGGTTTGAGCAAATTCACCGTTATAGTCTTTCCGCGCAATTTTTTGGAAATTATTTTTTATACAAACCTGGTCCTGCTTTTTTTAAACTTTTCTGGGAACTATTGAAGATAGACATGTAGTGTAGACTATCTTTTAACATCGTTAAAACACACTATTAAAACATTCATTGGGATGAATCAGTTTTCTCTTTTTATTCTTTAATCTGCGATAAGCAGTTTTAATTTAAAAAGAGGAGTTATGTAGCGTGCAGCAGTAATATGCACTTTACAGAAGACATGCATAAGATGTGATTTTTAGATCTCCATTCTCCATCACATGATGTGCTGGCAGCTGGCACTCGTGTAACATTTTTTCTAGCCGATATGCTGGCTAAATGCAATACGATCCCTGAGTGTTCTCAACTGACGCGTTATAAAAACGACATTTTAAATAGAAATTAAAGCGTTTTCATAACTTTTCATGTTTGGACTGCCATTGTTGCAGAGTTCACAGTACAGGCGTTGAATGCCAACTCAACTTTTTCACATGGCCTGAAGCGAAACGCTTTAACTGTTCTTCTACCAAGAGTGGGAACAAACAACTTCACAAATTTGTAGAGTATCTCTGCCGCCTCTTTATGATTAAATGATCACAAAAAATTCGATATGTCGATCATGGTATTCAAGTCTGTAAATTCGATTTCAAACATTCCGTGACTGCGGGTGGTGGGAAAATGCTTTTTAAGTAGAGTAATAGCCGAGTAAATGAAACAACCTGGGTCTTTTCCGTGTTAACGGAGAGGCCATAAGCTACCCATAGTTATATGTAACGGTTAGTTTTTATTTTAAGTGTAGGGATTTTGTCAAGTATGATTTAACCGTGTTGTTATTAATTACCTAGTTGAAATCATCTCGTACTTAAAGATATGCTTTTTAGTGTCGTTTTTTGAGACGAAGAATCATTCCAGTGACAGTCATCATTTCACAACCAATTTCAGTTGGGACTGTTAATCATGGGTAGCAATTAAATGATTTACTAAACTCTCTTAGATATATTTATTTTGCCAATTTGAGCATTTAATTTATAGTACGCCTCATAGTAGAAAATTCAGTTTTCATTATTGATTATGCTATTATTACAACAACATTATTTTATATACTATTTGAAGCGACAGTCTGTGCTCTAAATTTCTATTAAAAGGAAATAAACAAAGATTTCATCATTGTACATGGTTTGTACTTGAAACTATTTTATTAACCAAGCGTAAGATAAAGTAATACGTAATCACCCTGGCGCCGGCTTTGTTAAATCCCAATTACGTGTAGCCCCAATTAAGTTTGCAAAAATTCAGTAGATGACCTACCAACGTAATTGTTGCAAACGACTCTTCGTTTAATATATAATTTCTCAATACTTTTATTTTACTAATGATATTAGAAGACCGAACTTCATGTAATGGTTTGTAATAACGACTTTTTGTGAAATCACTTTGAAAAGTAAGCAGTCATGGCTACTTAGTGTCATTTTGTCACTGCTGGGACGTGATTCGATTGATGATGACTACTGGAAGGGCCATCTCTAGCAGTTGGTTTTTTCCCGAGCCAAGACGTTGTCATGTTGATCAGAAACGTGGTTCTCCACAAATTTTCCGATTTATCTAACGCAAACGGATTTTTAGAAAAGTAAGTTGAATAAATCTGTGTATTGTATTTCTTTCGAGAGCAACAGTATAGTTTTTTACCTGATGATTACACCTTATTTATTTTCAACTTTGGACCATGGACAAAAATAAGAAACAAGCCATCCGAGTGGATGTGAGTAACGGACAAAAGGAAAAACAATTTAATTAGATCTTTACATTGTATGTTTACGATTAGTTTAATACTGCGTTTTAAACCTTTATCAACTCGTGCACATTTATACAACGATAAACAAATTATTCCCAAAATTTTTACAAATTATAATTATTATCAAACATAGCAACATGTTTTGCATTTTAAAAGTCAACAACCTCGAAAAGTATACACAATTTGTTGTAGGAAGATCGGTTTGTGTCACATTAAGAGGCGATTTCGTGTGGGATTACTTTTTTTTTAGAGGTACAGGTAAGAATTTTTCCAATTGAATCGAGACTCACAGTGGTTCCTATACAGGCACTTTTGTAGAAATTCTACACAGGATAAAGTAGCCTTAAAAAGAAATTTAAGAAGAGTCTGATTTCGATTAAATTTGGTACCTTATCTTCTGGTAGTCAGTTACAGTTGCTTTTTTACTCCAAATTGAAACTGAATTTGTTATTTTCACATGTGCAAATGTAAATTTTTGTTTACACATCATTTAGGTCCAAGCCAGCTTTGGTATGAATTTTGGAAAATTTAAAGTTTCAGTATTAAAAACCTAGGAAAAGTCGTCGGTTACACTTTATATGTTATTTTCAGGGGAAAAGAATGAAAGAAGAAACGTAAAAAAGGACCTCTGCTTTATTTGGAAAGAGTCGCTCCTCTCAAGTTCTTTTACAACTAATTACACCCTGTGTATTTTGTATTAAAAGTACTCACGTGTAGAATTAACCAAAATATTTTATTCGGGCATATTCAGCCAATTTACAACGATCGATTTTTTATTGCACTAGTTTTACCGTCTCCCAAAGAAAAAAAAATGGATTAAATTTGTTTCTGGAAACTTTCGCTCCGAAACTGAAAATGTTTAATTGATTGAAACCGTTAAACGATACTTCTTATGTATTATCCGCTCATTTCAATATAATTTTATCCAAACAGTCCAATAAAGGAGTTGCTATACTTTCAATTTCAGTGGAACAAATTTCACATTATCCACTAGAGGATAATATTTACATTTTACGTCTGGTACATTATTTCCGTGGAAACGTCGAATTTATAATTGTCACGAATAATTTCGAAAAACATGTCAGGTTCTAATACTAAAAACCTGCTCAAAATCTTGTATTTGACTCGTGTGTCATTGGATCTTTATCCACTTGAGAAATTAATTTCCTCGGCCACATGTCCCGGAAATTAAACTTTTCTCGGGTGGGTAAAAAAACGTATGACACATTTGATTAATAAATAGCTATTTCGATAGTATTAGATAGGAAATTTATCGCACGCTGGTTTTACTAAATGAGTTAGTTTTTTACTGATGTTCCACGATAACTCTTTCTGAATAGGTATACGAAATGTCAAGTTAATTTGCTTTCTAACAAAACTGCTGCGTTCGCGATGTAAATAAACTATTTCTCTGGTAATGTTGATTCACTGTAATTCCGTTACAATAACGGAGAGTATACAGGCAGTCGAGAAGCGACCCGTTACCAACATTGTCCTGGGAAAGATGAATGGGTCAGGTCAACCAAATAGGGATGGACACCTGGGGGGGGGGGGGGAGAATTGATAAAGTAAACGATTCTACTTAGACTGAAACAAATTTGCAAAAGCAGAGCATACGTGGTTAATGCAAAAATGCATTTGTTTTAAATTTAAGTGGTACAATCCTATTATACCTACAGCTGTATGCCATGGACGACGTAAAACAAAATTAAAAGGATATATTAAATAAGATGAACAAATAATTATACCAAATCTATGAAGAAAATAATATCTTGGAGGTTATAAAAACGGGAAGTCTTATAGAGAATTCCGGAAAGTAACACAATGAAACAACAAATTCAAAGAAAGAAGGACAGTTCAAGAATCCGAGGGAGTCATGTGCTGTTAGAAGATAGGTAGAGGAAAATAAGATACAGAATTGAAACAACAAAGCAAATGAGAAGAAGACATACAACAAAATACTCAGATCGGGACCGTGACGGACAGTAAAAAAGCATCTATATTTAGGTGTTTCAGTATTCTCTAATTGTATTTGATTTGTTCATCAATGCTGTTGGATTTTCCAAGTGATTAACCTTCGATAATGATTTAATTTTGAAATCGTCGTATTTTACCAAGCAGCTTTTGTTTTTATAGATTCGACATTGAATTTCAAACTCTGTTTTGAAAACTCAACTATAATCACAGAAAAATACCTCCAAGTGGTACAAATTCTCATCAGATTTGGAATGGGAACGAACGTTAGAGCAGAGAGGTGCATTTGAATCGGGTCAAAATTTAGAGACACCTTCGAAGAAAAAGAGAATATTTAGGTGTTTTCTATAATTAAAATGCAAATGTGTCCATTTAAATTACTACACAATGGTTTTTTCCAGATTCGAACACTTAAAACTTTCCTTTTATTTAGGAAGGTAAAGGAAGCCATCATCTAAATTTTAATAGGTGCTATTTAATATGCTACTAAATGAATCATACCAGGTCACTTACATCTTGAACTATCTTGTACGATTGTGATGACAAAAAAAAGCCAGAGGGAAGGTCGTACGGTGACACAGCGACATAGTTTAATGAGCCTCCGCTATCTTTGCTAATTAAATTTGTACTCTGTTTAAAAAATATTTATCGAAAACGAATTAATATATCAAATACAATGCTCTTTTAAAACAGTAAAATAAGTTCTGTTTTTTGGAAGTTGAATGAACCAAAGTAATCGTTCGGGCTGATCATTTACTTAACTCTAACAAAACCCCACAGATCAATTTGCAACATCATTGTTTTTAAATAACGCTTATCGGTCTCGTTAGATAATACCAAGTTATCATTTTAATTAGGAAATTGTTAGGTCTATGTCTAACAATTACAGTTACGATTAATGGCTCTGTGCACAATATTGAAGCTATTGCAAAATACTGGAAATGTACTAAGTTGATTGAGCTTAAAATGAACTTCAGCTGTCCCACTGTCAAAGTGCTTTTGAAACAAAAGCGAAAACACGGTAATTACGGCATACCACTTCCACATTATCACTCCGCATAATTTCGTTGTGTAATCTGTTTGTGGTCATTTGTGTTACTCCCCTTTGCTGTGATATTTGTTGCCCGTTCTTGTTACCATTAGTTTCGTTCGTGATACGATCGGTGACTAGATCGGTGACGTGAGACTAAAGAAAAAATAGTCCCACCATTCGACGGTGATCACGTGTGAAACGCTGTTTTTCGCATGATACAATAAATACGGTTACAAAATACCTATCGATGCTTTCTTCGTTAAAAATAAAGTTTTCAACCATATTGGAAAAAAATCACCATTGAAGATTGTGCCGTTATTCGTCTTGCATATACTGGCCCTTTTTGTTCGAAATACTTCCACAGTAAGAAATAAACGTTATAAATTAATATAAACCAACCACAATAGTAATTGAGTCTGTTTAGAAAGTTCTCGAGTTCAAAAGTACCTCGATTCTTTGTGTAACTTTTTGTATTATTTAACTTTAATTTAACCTTTATTTTTAAGTGGGCGGGGTTTCTGCCAAGGGTGATTATACCAACCCAACCCACTATACATTTACAAGTATCAATGCCGAACCCGGATTCGAACCAGGGATCCTTAGTACCACAGTCGACTTATCCATCTTATCTTTAATTTTTAAACGTGATTTAAACTTGGTAAATTAAAATTTAATGGAGTCACCGGTAACAATAGATCACTGTAGCAATATGTCCTTATGAGCCTTCTGTTGCAAGGTAAACCCGTGCCTTCCTAAGCTTTAGTTGACGCATTCATGGAGTTCTATACTAATCAGGTTTACACATCATACGGTATACAGTTTCCATGTATCTGATAATCATTTAAATTAATTAACCCATTTACAAACCTTGACCAAGATAATAAGTCTGTTCGAACTGCTTCATCCCAGTTTAATTTAAGTGCCTATAAATATAGTAAAATTAATTTAGCTTTAACAATAATTGGTTTGATAACACCTAATGGGTCAAAGGTTTTTGCAACCGTCTTTGATATCATACGTTTGGTGACAGAACCATTTATACCTACGAATCAAATAAAACTGTACAATGTCATCTTTATAGTTCTATCGAAAACCAAAATAGTTATTTACATAAAAGTCAGGAAAATGACACATTACTGGCGAGGAAATATTGAAGTGCGAGGTCCCTTTGGAGCCTAGTAACGGGCGATCAAAAATGAGTTGCTGTCGAGTCGCCTTTGGAAGTTCAAGTTAAATACGATTTTCCATATAAACAAAAATTTCAAAGGCGACTCGACAGCAACTCATTTTTGGTCGCATAGTACTTTAATTTCCGAGTCAGGTAATATCATTTTACTAAAGTAAGAGCGTTATCGCTGTGTGGGTTAATTATTTTCAAAATAGGCACATGTTATCGCTGGTGTATTTTATAAATTATCCTGCGTAATTTCTGGCCTGATGATAGGAGCCTGTTCATTACTAAAGCTTTGTGTAAAGTTTTCAAAACTGTTTCCTCTGATATGTGCACTCGCCATACAATAACTATTCTGTTCTGTCCCTATCAACACCATCTCTTCGTTTTGAATCATCTTGTTGTATTTTACAAATCTACACCCCAAACAAAATTGTGTCGACCAGAATTTTATTTGATACTATTGTCGCCATATACGCCATACGGCAATCATTGAATAACTTTTGGGTCTGTAGTCTTCAGTAAAATATTGTCATCGATTTTCCAACATTCAATCCGCTACCAAAAATCTTACAATTGGTATGCCACTTACTCAGGGCTGGGCTCGGAACAACTACACCCAAGGGTGACTGAGTACGTTGATTCAATTTCAATGTGTAAAGCTGCTCATGAGATACTTGCCAAGTTTGATAAGCAATTTGAGACCAAATCAGCTGTAATGAGAACGTTTTGTGAGCGAAAGCTATTATAATGCATTCAGATAATGACATAATGGAATTTTTTGCACGATTTGGTAGTATGTTAGCAACATTATCGGCAGTTAATGAAAATGAAAAACGGGAAAGTAGAAGAAAGCTGAATTATCTGTTTAGCTATAAAAGCTTTATTGAAGCTTTTGATTTTACTAGTCTTGAGAATCGTATGTTAGATTATATCTTGTGAAGAGCCAACGTGTCAGGCAAACGCAATAGCAAGTGGATCATCATGTCTTTGTCTGACACCAAAATGGATAATAGAGTTGGTGGACCACAAGATACATCTGAAATATCGCATTGAAATTCTTAGAGATCAGGTGTTTTAATACCAGGCGCCTTCAATTAATTAATTAATAGAGGAATATTTCCGATAGGTACCTAGAGTTTCCACATTTTAATACAATTGCTCATTAACTCCTTCGTAAGGTTATCACATTTGCCGTATATCAAAAAAATACCAGAATAAAGAAATTACACGCCCATTGCACTTAATTTCAAAAGATAACCTGAGTACGTATAGGTTATACATACTTAAATTCGATAAGATGCCATAGCCGTTTTGTTATATTTTTAGAAAGAAAGTACTGCAAAACATAAAAATTTGTGTCAAATGACACTGATAACTTTACATATTGCCCACTTGTCGATTGTTCATCCATATTGCGGATAAATATAAGCAAGTGAATTCTATTACACTTAGTGGCTTTTATCCTGCCTGTAAAGATTCGCCGCGGTTTTTTTTTCTCTCGTAGACCGCGGGGAAAACGGAATCGCGTTGACGGAGGAACTAATGTAAGTACCACAAACAATTAAATATAATTTGGTAATAAGATGACAAAGTAACAGTTCCACATTTGATAAGCTTATCATGAACCATTGACTTTTAAGCGAATTATTTTGATCGTAGAGTAAACGAAGGTTTGACCTACTTAGAAATGGACAACGAATCATGTATGTAAAAATAGCCCGGAGATTTATGAACTAACAACATAAGATTTTTTACGTAACTGATACAATATTACACTACTACAATGGTAGTAAGTTGAGGTTGTAAACGTAGTAAAAAACGCCGTTAGAAACAAGAGTTTTGCTCTAAATCGCAGTACGTTGTGGTATCAAAAATATTCGGGTCGTGTTCAACATCCTTGACCTGGTAATGAAACTACTTGATAGTACAGTGAGCGTGTGCGGTTAATACTAATAGCCGTATTATTGTACAAATTTACAATTGCTTCATATGATCATTGGTAAATTACACGCTACGTCTTTCCAAAAGTATACAAAGAGGACCTCAACACCTCCACCCTCCATTTCCCTTAATGCCTACGACTCATTTATTTGAGAAATGGTGAAAAATCCATTTCAGCCATAGCATAGATTAAGCTAAAAAAATTTTTGCCGATCATTGCCTGCGACAGGTAAAAAATCATCGACCTTCAATACGACAATCGGCAAATTTGTAAGAGTACGATCTCAAATCATTTCGACCCTGACACTTCGCGAAAACCTCGCGGCCATTGGACCTACCACTTTAAGGTCTGTTGACCTTTCGGGTGAAACGAATCCACGGCCTCCTTGGGAAAATTTGAGTGGTCCAAATTTCGCACCATCGATGAAAGTGCAAATTTGGAATGCACGTGTACTTTATCCTTCACGGTCACCGCCGCTCCTAATTACCCTAATTACGTAACGAAATTATGCACCGTGAAATGATTAAGTGACAGTGCAAAATGCGAAAGAATACGGAAATAAAATTTGATTAGATTTTTGAAAGATCGATTTTCGCCTATTACTCATACTAGTTTCTAAGAATAAATTTTGCCTTAATAAGAATCGCCGTCTAGTCTCTAATTCCACTTGATTTCAATTGCTCGCCCAATGCAATAAAAACTTAATTATCGAATAGAGTTGTGCTACTCTGATATGTTATGTTCTACCTATAGGGTTTCGAGTGTGAACTGTTGTTTGGGGAGCATCCACGTGGTTTAGTGTCCACCGTTGCTGGGTCAACTGTAGCATTATTACGGATTATGTCCTGCAGCGGTAAGTATCCTTGCAAGTACTTTTAAAGCATCAATATTTTCATAAACATTCGAAAGATTAGAAATTACTATGATGTGCACATTGGTATATGTGTTCCAAAATATAATTTTTTTACTAGCATCACCTCACCATAAATTTAAATTAAAGGGACACAATTGGTCCCCAATCTAAAATGATAGGACCACATGTACCTTCATTCTTAATGACATCTACTCTTATGGAAAATGTAGCGTTGTAGATATAACCATCATACACAGAGGAGGTTGAAATAGGATACCACGTGGTGTTCAGAATACTATTGACTCTAACGTGAACTTTTATTACATTTATAAACGTGCTAAAACTAGAGTAGTAACACAAGGAATAGTAAAATCCAAGAAATTTGTTGTGAAGATTCATTGAGTAAGTGTTTTTTCTCCGGGTGTACAAAAAATTAAAAAGAAAAATATTGTTTTTTCCTTTATACACTAAATTATGCCGCCATTACATCTAAAATGATAGTTTTAAGTTATCGTGAGATAATTTATGAATGCGTGTACAGATTTCGGCTGCATAGAAAATGTATGTGTGCAACTTGAATAAAATCCTCTAATTTTTCGAAGAGCATTCGTGTTGCAAGTATTTTCCTATTTTCCTCCGTCAAGATCGAATGTAAACAAGAATGTAAACTACCAGACCAAAAAGTATCAATTTCATTTTTAGCCATGGCTATGGTGAATGCGGAAACCTGAAAAGAGTATTTGTCCATTTGTAGTGATTAAAACCTACAACAAAAATGAAAGGAGTAGAAATGTAGGGCCGATTCTAAATCACACTAAAAATTATCATAATCTCTAGAACTATGTAGCAATCAAAAGGTCAAGTGACGAGCAAACAGATCCCCAGGGAAGTTACGGCCACGGCCTTCGTGATATGTGTGGTGTAAACTGTCAATTTTGTTTCGATGGAGGTAGTAAATTGAAAGCACGTGTACTTTATCCTTCACGGTCAATACCGTTTCCAATTGCGCTAATTATGTAACGAAATAAACTAAAAAAGTTAATCCAATGCGTCTGGAGAAACGTTAACATACAACCTTATAACCAATTTTACTTGATATACAAATGGGCCTATAATAATTAAAAGAATTTAGCATATTTTTTGTTAAAGAATTCGTTTATTGTTACTACCTATCGTCTTAAAAGATCACGCTACAGTTCCAAACATTTTTCCAATAAAAAAGTTACCTACTAGGAGTGGAACTGGTAACAAATTTTTATAGAAGTAAGTACTAATCATGTCGCAAAAAGTGTTTAGAACAATTTCCTTGACACAAACTGACACTTCACTTACACACTTAAAAATTAGTTACCAAATGAAAATTGTTTACCCCGCTGGACCTAGCCCCCCTCCCCTTCCTACTGTGAATCAATTTAAGAATTGTATCCAATTGATGAGTTATTTAAGCGCTTTTCATATCACCAGCATAAATTTATAGAGCTCGTTTAAATCGCTGGAAATCTAAAGGTATTATGTGGTGGCCGAGTCTACTTGGATTCAGCCACCTCCCTGATTGGAACCACTTTTTTCAAATTTAATTTTGTACTGGAATTACGAGCTATTTTTCGGCGGCACTCTTACAAGAGCACATAGATATAATCGTTGGGGTGGCAAGGCCCACTTGGACGTACGACCTCCTTTGTTTTCCTTTACCTTTAAAATTAATTTTTATCCATGAATTACGAGCTATTGAAAAGCTTTCATTTATCAGTATCTCGAGCTCCACTCTCAAGCCAGTAATCGTTTGGGGTTTACTTATTTCAAATTAATTCTTAAGCATGAAAATTGTCACTAAGCCACCCACACAAACACCAGCTAGATCAATTAAACTCAGGTAAATACTAACAAAACCTTTTACATGAAAATGTTGACTATAAAATTTCCCAAGGCACGTCCGGCATCCGCTATATTCTGAAAAATCTCGATACAGACTTAAAATTAATTATGCGAGAAACCCGGACCTAACAGTACTGCAGCAAACTACACTGGTCCAACAGCTTGAAAAACTCGACTCGTGATGATCGAGGGTGTGGGTTTCGACGCCAGGTCAAGTCCTCGTGACTGGTCAGATTTCC
This sequence comes from Photinus pyralis, assembly GCF_008802855.1. Lineage (NCBI taxonomy): Eukaryota > Metazoa > Arthropoda > Insecta > Coleoptera > Lampyridae > Photinus > Photinus pyralis. The sequence goes on from NW_022170511.1 coordinate 49,799,195, forward strand.
TTCGCAACCCTTGAAAACAAGAATCCACTTTTTGAGTACCTGGCAAATAAGTTTATTTGTGATTTTCCAGCAGAAAACAGCAGTCACAAACCAGAGTGAAAAAAATTATTTCATCTAATGATTCTCTCACCTCACTGACTAGAATATGCAGGAAGAGGCGGGCGGGCGAATCATTTTCCAGGCGAAAGACATGGTAGAGCATGTGGCCCAGAACATCCTCGTCCATTCTGACATATTTCGTTCTTCTTTTTTCTGACAGAACGCGGATTTCAAGAACGTTGGATACCGTCAGGTGTTGACGCTAAGCGCCGATACATAGCGACTCATTTGATTGGGCCAGCACTTCGAGAAGAAACCTCACTAGTCCTACGTGGCTTTCATTGTTACACGTCCTTCTTCAATTCTATTATTAAATTTTTTAACTTGGATGAAACGCCCCAACGTAAGTAGAACCACCAATTCACAAAGAGGAAAAACAGAAGAAAATGACAACTTTGGAAGAATTTACTGCCGTTATGTATCGCCCTGAAACACAGGAGAAATCCACTACGAACGTGCGAAAATATTTATTTTGTACAAAAAATAAATCAGTGCAGTTCCCATGCCCCGGACTGCATACCAGGCAGGTCATGTGTGGGACCACTGCTTGTCTCCTACTGAATGTCCTACAAATCCCCCAAGTTGGGGATGGAGATGAGACACAGGGGACTGGGAACCAAATCGGACCAAAGAGGCACAAATATGGAAAGAGCTGCCAGTCCTAGGAAAATGCGGCTGCCTTGTGAGAGCATGCTTGCGAAAAAACGTTCCTGCAATCTAAAGTGTTTGTTCAAAACACAGAACAACTCAAAGAACTCCGGAAATGCCACCTCAACTACGAAAATCATCAAAAACTGTCGAATCTTGTCGGACGGTAAAGATATCATACAATCGCTCTAGATATGAAAAATGAAGCAGACTCCTGACAGAAATTATTTTTTGATATTATTTTTGTCATTTTCACCCTCGAAAACCCCGAGAACGACACCATAAATGTAAAAATCGCACTAAATAAATATATTGGTGGGAATTCGTCTCAGTTTTAAAAATGAGCATAATTTTCAATACTAAGTGACGGAACCTCTGGCTCCGCGACTCAAATCACCCAAATAGGTTTGGGAAACGTGTGTACGAATTGACTCAATTTTAATACCAAATGCCGTTTGTCCCAATGGGGCATTATTGACATCTCTCCGATATAATTAATCTATTTTTAACATTATTTCAATAACACTTTTCAGTAAAAAGACATGAGCCCAGGGAGATATTATGTTGTGCAATAGTCTAAATATCTCAAATTTGCTTTGAGAGTATAGAATTAACTTGATATATTATCGGCCGGTGTTATAAAGCATACGTAACTATGTTGTCAGCTAACAATGTTGTTAGGGCATGTGATTGCATGTTTTTTCAAAGAATGAAAGCATGCTTTGCAAAAACACATTGTTAGCCGATAAAATTAGTGACAAGTTGGTTATTAAAATGGAATAATTGTTCTTTATATTACAAGGGACAAAATAATGCACTAATGGACCGTTTGCATGCCGTAATCGGGGAGAAACGGCCTGGACTAGCAAAGACCCACGTCAATGCACCTGGTACATTTGTGACCTAGAAGTTGGTTGATTTGCGATTCCAATTAATTTCCCATCTCCCTTATTTGCCTGATTTGGCTCGGTCAGACTTCCATTTGCTAAAGCCGGAGAAACATTTTCCATGAACGGCGAGCGCGTTAAGAGCTCGAGGAAAAGCATTTCCGAAACGGTGATCGCGGGGTTGAAGAAACGCTGGCTGAAGTGAGTTGAGCGTCGGAGAGACTACGTCGAAAAATGAAGTGTATTTTGACCCTGTATCATTGTTGTTTATTTCAATACAGGAGACATATCAAACGACCCTCGTAAATTCAATTCTGCGATCTTTGCACTATGTGATACGTGTAGTGGTGTTAAGATTTCCCTCAACTTCAACCCTACATTGTTCGCATATTCATATGGTATATTTAGACAGGTGTAGGACCTATTTCTTCGAGTGGTTTTATTCCCAAATTGGTTGAAACAACAATTACAAAAACTACGTTAGTGATCCAAATATTGTTTATTTACAACGAGTTTTATTTTGAATACTGCATAAATAGGACGCAGTTCATTTGCACATGATTCCACGAAAACAATTGTTCTACATTTATCTCGAATTCTCGTATCGATATTTTTACCAAACGTTTCTTAAGAAAAAACCCAAAACCTTAATAAGCAAATCGCTGTATCGTTAGATATGCAGACGTAGTTGTGTCTGGCTAGTATTTCCTATATTTTTATATAAATACCATTATCAGTTTACAATAAGAATCCATCGACCCTGAGTACTCAATTATGTTGTTTATATCGTTATATATAGCGGCAATGTGCTGTAATCAATTTACAAATTCTTCGTTTTATAATTAAATCGAGTAGATTCTTATGTCTGTATGGAAAAGGGAATGAGTGCCAAGGAAAGTAAAAAATGAGCTTTATTCTCTTGATAAGATGACTAAATTGGTGTTTGTCGGCTTAGATAACGTTAATAATTAATTACGCAACCTTTGGCATGGTGTGCCAAGTGTACGGAAAGCTGGGGGCATTCCAAGTTTATCACGTAAATCTGACATTATGATAAATGTATATATCACGATGTTTAAGCGAGATTGTGTGAAATATCCCTCGAAAGGCATCATGCATGCGTTGCAATAATGAGCGTGTTGCTTGTTTGAAAAAATTGCATTTCTCTCAGAAAACGTTATCAAAAACTATCCTATAATCATTTCATTCGATCCTCATCTGTAGATAGATAGATTATTTAAATATTTTAGCTCGAATAGCCCCATAACCCGAATAATATTATGGATAGTTTTGAAACTCCATTGGGTCATTATAGGGAGAAAATGTAGATCAGGGTTCTTCGAAAGCAAGTGGTAGGAGTATTAATATTTTAATTACAGTGATACTATTTTAGAAAATTTCATGATTTGCGGTGACCTGGCTTATGCTCTAGTTACACCATAGAAACAAATATTAGCAGAAAACTTATTCAACTTCCATTTATAATAATTTGCAAAATTAGCCATTCTTATTGATGATCTGTTTTCTACATCCTGCTTTCCGAGACATCGAGAGGATGTCGTCTTTTCCTATAACATTGGAGAACTCGGTCGTTCGCGGAAAGAAAAAAGCTATATGATGTACATCCCTCAACCGGTCGAGGGCGCATTTACATTTTCTAATTAAAATGTCCAAATAAATAGTCACGTGAAAATACTCGAGCGCGTCAGATATTAATAGTGTATATGCCCCACGTGTCTCTGATGTAGGAGGCATGCTGGTTTGCACGGTGAGGGAGATTACACGAGAGGGTAGAAAACAAGAAAATATTTGGAGCGTTGTACGTATAATTTATGACACGATCGCCTGTGATCCCAGTCAACTGACATGCTTGAAGTGAAGCGCAGATTCAACATCGTTATTAATCCGACGACACTCGACATTTCTCTACGTCGCTAGAACTGATAAAACAGCTGCGTCGCTTATCTCGCACGTGACATTGTTGGTCGAACAACCAATTAATCCTTGTACAATAACAATTTTTTATTAACTCCTGGCCGAATTAAACCTTAAAGTCACGTAAAGATTTAGATCCTTGGTTAGCCGTTATAAATTTATCATGAAAACAAAATACTTACAACAAATGAATTAACCATTACCGACTAAATTTACAATTAAAGAACACTAACATTGAAATAACCATTCAAAAATCGTTATCCAATTCTGTGTACTTAAATAAAAATTCCCCAGATCTTATGAAATACTTTTAATTATGTTACATACAGTCTGTCCTGACTGCTATTTCCGATATTCAGACCGAACACGTATTTTTACACTACAAAATATCTCCCTTTCACCTTCGGCATTGTTTTAATGTAAAGAAATCGTATGCTCATTTAGTTTATACAACATTATAAATCGTTTACATTTTCTTCATATACTTTTATTTTATCCTTTTCAAACTTTCTTGCTAATTTGCACCATGTGAACTTTTTTACGGTTTTCAAGAAAACGACACAATGCTACTCAAGCTAAAACAGTAATATTACAAAACCGCAGGAGAATGTAACGGTTTAATGTTTCATAATTTGTTATTTATTTGTTAATGATTTCTACCACCAAATTGTTTCTGTGGTTTCACCCATAAAACCCTAAAAGTGTCATACTTGGCTACTATTTATTGCTGTTTTTTGCAACCAAAATCCTTTTGTGCCTTCATCAGTCTTCAAAACCTTAAATTTAAGATAACGCTTATCTTAAACTTATGGTCACATTGCATAATATTACATTTTCGTGTATCGTTTCTTGTGTGGTTTCTGATTAAAAAAACTGTACACGTATACATATAATACTTCTTATACCTGAAGCAATACAAGAAAATGTCAATGCGACTTTTCCTTGTAGAAAAAATAGACAGATCTAATGAGTTCAAATAAACACAAGAATCGACGCATCTATAAAACCCAATGAGAGTAATTAAACAGTTCTCTTCCTTTGAACTCATCATAAAGAATACAAAGAAAACAAAGAAGTGGAAAAATTGAAAATGAATGTTCATATTTTCGCCATATCTCTGCTTAGAAAACCGATATCAAAATGCGGTTTTCACTGATATTCTCACTTTTTCATCTTATTTAATAATATCGTATAATAATGTTCCATTTGAAATTTTCAAGAAATACTGCAAAGTTTATGTTAATGTCACATCGCGCCCTCTACCACTCATCACACTTACTAAAAAGACTCTATTCATGTAAAATCTGGTTCCACGAAGAGATCTCTTTCCAACAAAACCTAATATGTGAAAATCTGTTAACCTAATCCGAAGTTACATTCAATTCCTTAAAGAGATGTTCCCCTTCTCCCACCCCTCATATTTTATGAGCTAGAGCAATTTGTGCTGCATCAAAATGACGCAAAATTGATACATGATTGCTATGCATGTCTTTCTTATGCATGTTTGTTGGGTATATTTTAGGAAAAAAGTCATTTTTCTTCTTAACAATGAATCGTATGCCCTCTAGCGGCGGAGTTAGAAACTTGAAAATAATTTCCAGCGATTTCTCTTGGCCCCTTTTGTTAACAAATTTTTTTTCCCAAAGCTGTGCAATTAACGGTTCCATAGATATGACATGTGACCATTATTAATGGGACACCCTGTGTACAGTGGCGTATTAAGTGTCATTAGGTTCTTTATCCACGCGAGAAAAGTTTAATTTCCGAGGCATTTGGGCGAAGATGGATAAAGAACCAATAGCAGACGAGTCAAATCCAAAACGTCTCAATGACCAAGAAAACCTGATATGTTTTTCAAAATGGGTCCTGACTGTAAGTTAATGTGACCTCTTATGCATTATTCGCGTTTTCTTTACATTTATGTTCAATTATTTCTGATACCTATGCGTATTTATTTGTAATATTGAGGTCATTGTAACAGCTGCATCGTTTCACACCCTTCTTTAAGATTGTTTGACGTTTTTCTAATTAGCCTCATGCATCAAGACTATCGATTGCAAATTTAACTTCAATACCATTTCCTTGTACTATTAATAAACTCGTTAAGCAATTTTTTTTCTTGATCTACCAATTTTGCCTGAATTTGTGTTTTTTTTAAGAAAAATGGAAAATTTCTGTGTTAGTCCCATGAAAAGTCAAGAACGAAGTCATGGGTTTTAACACTTTAGGAATGGGGCTTTTTACACATTTCATATGCTTACTATTTTTAAGTCATGAAGTCGACTAAGTTAATTGAAGCAGCCCACATTAAAGAGTGGAGTAAAATTTTCAACAGTGCTGCTAAAGTATATCATCAATTTTACATGCACAAAGTCAATAACAACTCGTACGGTATCTCCTTACTGTATCACAAAAATGTTATTATGTTTACGGAAGAAATTTCAGATTGATAACAGACAATAAACCGTTAATTCGTATTTTTCATCAGAAGTCAACCTTAGCAGCCACGACTTATCGAGCGAAATCTTGTGAAGGTGATTATTTGCTTTTTTCCAAAAATGCGTGATCTGGACGCATGACAACGTTTTTTGCATGGAGGCTAAGACACAAAGGGGTAGAGCATGAAGCATTAACTGAAGAGTTTTTAATACATCCTAGTCCTTATCCCTTTCTGTGGTATAAGAAAGCGTGAAAACATTCCATTCTCAATAAACTAAGGGTTCGCATGCTGCTACAGTATGACCTTTCCCATTTTTTCTCTGTTATCAGATAGATGCATAATGGCACATGGCAAGATAATGGATGAAACCTATTAATAAAGTGTTTATAGATAAAAGTATATTTGGAAACGATTTTGTTTAAGGTTCAGAAATCACGGAGCAATAACATCACTGCAGCAGCCTACGATATTGCCAAATTTACTACCTTCAACAAGGCTTCTACGAAGGACGTTCTAATCTGGTTGTACTATGAAGTGTTTTGAAGATATTGATATAACACTTCTTCGGATCATCAGCGTTGATAAGATAGTTTTAAAAGTCTAAAATTCTAAAGTAAATACAAATTAGACGACAGTTCCAGTCGTGTTAGTAGTTACTACGGGTTGCGTTTTTGGTCACAGACGCTAGTGTGATGTTACTGTTTTGGGATGTTGTAAATGTGGGTTGTTTTTGTGGTACGTGCAGCTGCACCCTCTGGAACTTGGAATAACACGGAAAAGAATTTTTTAATAGAGAAAGCGTGACCTTGACCGTATCGTCTATATAGACGACACGTGGGTGCAAAACTTATTATGTCAGTGATAAGTTCGGCGAAATTTGGACTTAAAATGTTTTCATCGCAGTACATAGACCTTAATAGTGATACTCTTAATCGCGCAGATACTTGTTAATTATTTTCTGATAATTCCTCTACTCATGCGATTTCCTTCTTTTTTAATCAAGCTGCGCCTGCTACGTCACGACCGTTCTGAAAGGTGATTGATTACGTAAGTTCTAGGGTACGGATTGCAATATACTTTGAGGAAGTTGAACTGTTTGCTTTAATTACCGTGCCAAATCCGCGCTTGTAATACGTGAAGGTGCGCTGTAATTATCGTTGTATAAGTGATAATTTTGCGTGAAAACCCAGTTTTGAAAATGCCACGTGCCCTGTTTACAATAGGTACAAAACTGAGTCAAAGGTGGGTCATTTTGACATCAACAAGTTGAACTATAAATAAATTTATCTCTACAAGTATGTTATATTATGGTAGCTTAAGCACGACTTGGTGGGGTGCTGATATCTAATAATTTTGTTATTGGAATAAAAGTTCAAATTCTTGTGAGACTTAATCGAGCACGTACAAAGTGATTTTTCGCGATTCTCAGTTACGTTGTCGAATGTGTGATTTAAGGTTTTATTGCTTTTTTGAGGAGATTTCTATTGAAAACCTCATTCGGTGAGTAAGTTATTTATTACTGGGATAGTAGCGTTTAAACAACGACAAATTGGCACCCTTTTTTAACGGTGATTGTTCAGAAACCGAAGGTTTTGACTTAAAACGGACTGAACATTTTAAGGACGCGGATCACTGTTAAGTAACCTTGTTTGTTCACTACAGAATATCACGTCTCATAATCTATAAGCCACCATCGGGTTTTTGTTGTCTAGAGAAGCTCACCATTTTGCGTTGAGTTACTGATACGCTATTTAAAAAAAATCCGTTTCTGTGTTAAGCGGTTAACAACCTCGGTTCCTTTTTACACCTGGTCACCCCCGCTTATCCAAGACAGTAATAAAAAAAAGTCATGAACATTACTGCGAAACGTGGGAAGTACAATATTGGCAAACGGGCCATACACGGGGTATATATTAGTTTATGTTTCCGCTGTGCTATTACATTTCATCGCAATTAAAAGATAAGTAACAGCCCTTAGTTATATTTCACCCTAAATATACATAAGTAAATTCGCGTCAACCTACACTGTATTCCTAAACGTATCTCTTTTTGTTTCAGATGGCACGGTTTATCCCAATGCTTCTGTTAGTCTTAGTATGGTTAAATACTGCCGAAGCAACAGATGACTTACTAAAATTATTACAATCTAGAAAAGCGACGAGATATTGCGGTCCAAATTTATCAGAGGTTTTATCGCTAGTTTGTAGAGGAAGATATAACACACCACCTCCAGTTCATGGTGAGTGTCGCTGGTAAACAAAATAACCTTCGATATAATCGAAACGCTCTCTCAATTTTGCCCTGACATTTATGTTTTGATTTCAGATATACAAAGGAGGGACGTTAGCGAAAACAGCGCGGTCGTAGAGGATGTGGACCACCCTTACGCTTCACGCGCGAAACTCGTTAAATTAATACACAAAATCAAACACAGTAGACAACGAAGAGGTGTATATAATGAATGTTGTGAAAATCCGTGCTCCTACGACATTTTAGTAAGTTATTGTGCATAGATAAAGGAGTTTTAAACAGTATTTCGAAGTCGCGTTTAAAGGATGTGTGAGGTGTACAAATTTCGAAAATTTGGAGCGTCGAAAGGGATATGAATGCAGTATTGGAAATAAATTTATATTAGATTTATTGGTAATGTAGCATTTTTTTTCAAAAATGAATGTGATATTTAGATGTGATGCATAATTCTTAAGTTAAAATTAGTACGGTGATTTGTAGTTTTAGTCGTTTCCAAAGTCGTCTTCCTTTGGCTGTTCTCGTAAATCATCTACTTAACGTCCAAAAATTGTATTTATATAGTACAACTTGTATGTGATAATTGCATTTTATGTGAAATTATTTTTTTAAAATGACATGTAAATCACCATACTCTTTCTTTGTCGTCTAAATTGAACTGTCTAGTTTTAGTACTTTTAGTCTCTTCACTTACCCCTTTTTTAAAATCGTTTTAGCTGTAAAGTCACGAATTGTGATCCGTATATTAGGTTAAGTAAGAATTGTGATTTTGAACAAATGTCCAACCAGTGTAAAAAAGATACCAACGTAAGTAAAAAATATAAGTTATTTATTATTAATGGGAGTCGTGTATATAAAAAAAAACACTTCGCAACCTGCAAGTCAGCCACCTACTGTGACTAACAAAAATTCAATCCAATTAAAATGCCCAATGGTCAAAGAACTCAATCGTTAATTGGAAATGTTTATAGTCTGTCTGACATGAGTCTACCAGAAATGATGTTCAACGACCTTGATTTCCTCATTGTTACTTTGATACGTGACTTAAATTTTAATCGCAACTTACCTATATTTTCGCTGTTTATTAATTGCCCCATAGCTGAGGACATATCTAACATTCTCACGTAAAGGCAAGGTCGTAACGTTTGTTTTTTTTCCGTTTTCAAGCGAATTTGCTGTTTTGTGGAATGTTGTTTGTGTAAATGAAAACAATACCTCTTCACCTTGCCCTACATTACAAGTTGATATACCAAGAATTAAAAATTTAGTGATGAAATAATTCTTTTGTGAAACGAGTTAATTTTTTTGTCGAAGACTTTGTTTTTAGTCACTGGTCTTGTGTACCTATCTCAGATTGAGTAAATTGAAAAAATAACAAAAAGAAGCAGAAAATAATTCAGTAAATGATTTAGAATGTTTTCATTAAAACACATTCTGAACCCTCCTGAAGCCTACTGAACAAGTGTAAATTGACATGTCCTTTTTAATATTCTGAAAAATACAAGATTTGGCGAATACTTCAGAATGAATGGCAACTGAAAAAGACGTAGAAATATTATAGTTTGATTGGGAATATCTCTAAGAATGTCGAAACTTGGAAATCCGCTGGGGAATTTGAAAACCACTACAGTAATCTAAGAACCATCTACGATATCTCTGAAAAACTTCTAGTGCCTGTCTTATTAAAATTCTAACGTTTTCAGGTTCATGGCATTTTCCACATTGTTCAAATACTTCAAACCCTTCAATTCGTCTATTTAAATTCCACATGCAACGTCCTCAGATTCATCAGATTCCTGCGATTACCATTCGTTATGCTCATTCTGTAAGAGTTTTCCATTATTCAAAAGATTTTTAGGACATCTTCAGACCTTTTTAAGAGATTCGCACAGGTTCGACAAAACCCTCAAATTTCCCAAATGTTCCAGTTCTCCATATTTATAGTAGTCATGAGTAGTCGGAGTTCCGCTATTCATGAGTTTCCTAAGAATCTTACTATCCCCCAGGTTATTGAAGGTTTCCAATTTTTTCATATTCTTTTCCAGGAATTTTCCCTGAAGGTTTTTTAATCCACTAAAAATCCCATAGCGCGTTCTTCGGTGCTACTTCAAGAAAAATGATCTCAACGAGGACTCTTAAGATTTTTATGATTGTATATGTTTGGAATCTTACGAATTTTAAGGATCATAGTCAACACTTCTATGACTTCCTTGTAACATAAGTTAAATTACGTCCTTTATTTATTACAACTTATTAACGACAAATTTATAACAGTCTTAAAATTGATTAATTTGTAACAGTAATTATTATTTATCACTTACAATTTACAATCACTCAAGCGTAGCAATGTTGGAACCGATTGGAAACGTAATTCGATTTGCTTATATAGAAAATGAAAAATTGTTCTAGAATGTTTCTTAGAACGCTTCGGAATGTTCTACAATTGGGTCACATTCGCCTTCGATCTTTATTGCCCATGACTCATTTTTCATAACGCCTCGATGTTTATCGGGATTTATGGAATATTCGCTACAATATCTAAGCTCAAATTGCTCAGGTACCTCACATTAAGATTCTCGGATTGTTCTTCAGAAGATCATTTATTCTATTGATTCCTTCATTGGTCATACGATTTGCAATATTCGGGAGATGTTCATCGCTGATTTTTCTTTGTTGTTTTAAATTTGGAGGCTTTTCATTCGCTCTTGGGCCATTCTCAGATATTTTCAGAAAGATTTCAGCGATTGTGGCTTCTAAGAGATTCTTGGGAGGTTGAGATGTTTCCCAAACTCCTGAGGTTCTTTACCATATTCAGACAATATTTGACATTCTTCAAAAGAATATCATTTTAGTTTCTTCTATCAGCTCCGTAGTTATGAGGCCCTCTTACAATATACCCCTACGTATACAGTTCTCTCACTACCTACTATCTATTATATTTAATATGTATTTTTTAATACCTCTGTCACTTAGGCTCCTCTTTATTATCCCTCAATTCCCCATGATGAACGTGTTTTTGACATGGATTAGCGCTACTATACCCCATATCTTATGTGTCCCTACTTCCCTATTTTTGTGCTTCTTCTAGCACCTCACTGATTGCTGTCATTGTTGACTTCCCCTGTGTAGATTTCCCTTTTTTATCAAGTCTTCTTTTAGTCTTGCCCTAATTAGGGCTTTGTAGACCTTGCCTATCACGTTTAAATTTTGTCCTTTCTTCCTCTGGTTTCTTACGTTTATCTGTATATCTTGACCTCTTTGGGTATGTTCAATAGCTCTTCCTTAAATTCCTCGACCTCTTCTCTCTTTCCGTGGAAATGCTCGTTCCCTTTCCTCTCTAGACGAATAGCTCTTTCAAAATTGCTTGTTTCTCGTATTTATTATGGTGTATTCTAGGGGCATTATTCTCAGCGCTTTGTTCACGAATTCGTATTGGTTTTAAATGGGCCTTTATTAAGCTAATCGACCACTTCCTTCCATTTTTCTTTGTTAGTTCGGGCTATGATTGCTCCCAGTTTCATTCTCTTTTCTTTGTAGGGGTTCTCCAGCTCCCGATCATCCTCGCCTTTCCGTTTCGCAGCTTGGTATCTTCGCTTACACTTGTTTGCGGTGTCTCTGGCCTTTCTCGCTTCTTCCGACCACTAGGAGATGTTCGTGTCTTTAAACCAGGATTTTCAGAAACTCTACAAAAGAATCTGTGGAAATGTGTGCAGAACATCTAAAAAATATCTTTAAAGATCTCAAAAACATCTGATCAATTTTTCTATAATCTTTGAAAAATCACTTCGACTCCAGGGATCTGAGAGAATTTTTAATCTGGAACTTGCAAACTTTTTACTTCTGGCATTCCCCCGACCGCTGTTGTGACACACATTCCCAAATGGGAAAGTTCCTTAAAATATTCATGTATTTCAAACAATTCTAATTTGTCATGTTTTCCCGTCCGTCCTTCGTTAATTTCTACTGGAAAGTGGTATTGATTTCAAAACTTTGGTTAAAAGTAAGTGATAGCACCTTTCTCCACATAAGTGTAGTGCAAGGTGGTATTGATCTAGATTATTTGTAATTGATTTACTATACCTTGGCAGACCAATAAAGAGTACTATAGCAATGTAAAAACGCCTATGATTTTTTTCATAAAGAAGAAAGAGACCTGTCTGATCTCTTTATAACTGTATACTTGTATCGTATGCTTAAAAGAACAAGTACAATATTGAGCTTTTTTTCTTGTTTTTCATGTCATGAACCTTAATAACGTTTAAGTCAACGAAACTCTTCCGACAACCTTTCGATCAGCCTGCATAGAAACATTCCAGTTTGATGAAATATACACAAACACTTATTGAATGCGAAAAGCAGAACATATCTGTCGTGATGCAAAAACTGACGGCGTAGCCTATCGCCCAAGATTATTGCCAAATAATGTTTACGTCAAAATTAACAACCTAATTACAGCAAAGCGTAATTAGATAATTTCGATGGCGTGCAGCATCAATTAAAAAGAAATCATTGTTTTCTTAATAACATGTTTCATTTAGATTATCTTCCAGATGGGGTTATGGGACGTATTGTACGCACTGGCAGTCTACCTTCTGGCTACGTTTACGGTATCTGCGCTAACATCTCCGGAAGACAAACTGCAAATGATGCAAGCCAAAAACGCCACATACTGCGGAAGTGCACTGGCCGATGCACTCTCGCTAGTATGCAGAGGAAAGTACAACACACCTGTAACCAATGGTGAGTTACTTATAAGCAATTACATCTATACACAACAAATTATTTCAGAACGTGACCGGAGAAGCATCTCACCCAATAATAGAAAAAAACGTTATATCATCACGAAGGGCGTTTACGATGAATGCTGTAAAAACGCCTGCTCTTACGCTGTACTGAAAAGCTACTGTTGGGACTAAGAAGAAAGCACCCTCTGCCAACAGATTGACATACCACTGCCACCTAGATGTGAATTGTGATATTGAGTATGTGATAGTTTTAAAGACTCTGAGGAAGACACAGATCTCAAAAGGACAATGCCTGCAGTCGCCTGCAAAATATTACACTGTTTTGTATCAAAGCTACCCTTTTTTTTATAAATTTCGTTTAGAAATACACGTTTTTATTAAAGATTATTCCATGGTGATACTTATGGTTCAGTAAACCTGTAAACCCCACTTTAAGAGATATTTCGTGTGGAAGGTTAAGTACTACATTATCAAAATTGGTTCAGCGTCTTCTTTTATTAGCGATAGTTAAGTAATGGTGCAATTCGCAACCTTTGCACCTTACTTGACTCACTAGTTGTAATGGAAGTTTTTATCACGCTGCGACAAGTCTATTATCTAACAAGTTATATACCGTCAGCAGAGGTGCCTCTCCTGATTTTGGAAACTGATAACATTACAAAACTGAAACGACCGTCCGAATTCAATCTGGATATTTAGGTAATGATGGGATCGTTGAACTTCCTTTTCAATAATTACTCAAAGCCATTAGAAGGCAGCATTTCTACCTGTTCGACGCTAATTAAAGGAAAAGCGAGAGCTAGTAATTTAATGAGTAAGTAGAGTTATATGCCATCTGTCTTCAAGCTAGGTAGCATAGAAGAAAGTAGAACATGGTTACAGTAAAATGCTTTTTGACGTTTTCTTAACAAAATTGGGTAACAGATTATGCTAAACTAATACATTGAAAAAACCAAAATACTAATTGGTTCCTGCCTATTTATGAAATCTTCGGTTTAATTTTTTCGATGAGAAAGGACTTCTCCCGAAGATCTTAGCCATGGTCGGAAGTAGCGAAATCGCCCTTATCGTCGATATCTTCCATCCCGAGTGGAACTCCGGGACTTCGATGCACAGCGATGACGTTGTTCGGAAAAGTCACGGGTTAATGTATCAGTCGCTTGTGTATCGTAATCGCCCTTTCGCCTCTTGCTGGAGTTCCGGCGATCAACGGCCAGTCTGTACGTTACCTTATAAAGCTCTGATCGGCGGTGAGAATGACTACGCGATGCGGGCGTTTTGCTGGACGCAATAACGATGGGACGCCCTGTACGTGTCTTTCAATTTTTATTTTGACGCTGAATGCGGTCGTTAATTTACTTAACTAAGGGCCAATTCTACAATGAAGGTATATACCGAGAATAAGCTATACCTAGAATAAATGACGACGGTTGTGTTGGTTACCATTGTGTCAACCAATGGCATACATGTCGCTATGGCAGTTATTCCAGGAATATCTTATTCTCCGTAAAAGTGTAATTATAAAACCGGCCCTAAAAGCAAATCTGCGAATTATTTGAATTCGAGCACAATTTTGTCTTGTATCAAAAGTGTTTGTTGTTAATAAATTATCACCTTGATTTTTATTTATTTGTTCAATTTATTACGTATTAAAAGGCTATATCGAACATCTGGAAATAATTGCGTACGGTTTCTAAATCTGGTCATGGATAAGAACTTATGTTATCGCCGCGTAAGCTAATTATTTTCACGATAAAAAAACACAGGTGCAGTTTATATTTAACGACACATTAATTTGGAGGCGGAACTTGAAAAGTTTAGGTATATTGCTGTATTTGAGCGTATTTTATTTGAAAAGACAGTCTGTTTTGTTTAATTGTAAAGTTGTGTAGAAGAAAAGTTTAAAGAATTTTATTTGCGTCGTGATAAAAGTGAACATTAAGTCGAGTTAAACGGACGCGTGTATTCCCGTTTACAAAGAAGTTTAGTCGGAGTGCTGTTTTAAAGGGCCTATACTATAATTGTAATTACAACGAACTCAGTGTTATCTAAATCGAGAGAAATGAAGGTCCAGAAGCAAAATCGGCTTGTTATTTATTTCATGTGCTAGTCTGTCTGTTTGTTGAAAAGGTCAATTATGACCGGATGATAATGATTATTTAACTTAAGGTAATTAAAGCTTTAATTAAATTTAATTTATTTAATCGATCGCTTGTTGCATAGTGTATTTTATCAGGCCCTGGGTGCCATTCTTTCTTTTAAGTGACTTGAACAATTTAAATGGGTATTTTAGTGTTTAATCGAGCCCAAATTACGGAATCAGGAAAAAAAATTTTCTTATAGAACGTGGCCTGTAGAATCCATAATTTCAAACAGTTCCCAGATTGGGCTACTAGTTCAAAAGTTACAGCCCTTTGAATTTTCTTTCGAAATTGGTTTCTAGTCTATCACTTTTGATTGAGAAGTCTGATTGAAAAAGTACGAATTGTTTTGGATTCTACGCACCAAAATTAATAAGAAAAAGTGTTTTCCCGAGAAATTTTGGTGCAGTCGATTTTTGGTAAAAAAGGAAGGTTATACACTGCCTTTTTTTTCGGGCCTCAAAAAAAATTGTCTCAGATTCGGAGGCGATTAAAGCTGCTGAATTTTTCAAATGTGTATCCTGTGTGCTTCCAATTTTGCACAACGAACCAGTGAGCAATGCTTTTCGCATTTAACACCGGCGTAGGTACTCTGTATAAACTGCCTACATGCCTACGTGCCCTTAAAACCGCAACATTACAAAATAATGTCATATGTCCCGGCTAAAATCATGTGCCCTTTACCCTATGAAATTTACGAATTATTGAAAACACTGAGAAAAAAATCAAGTTGGTGAAAAAAGGAAACCACAGAATTGAGAAGATGGGCCAGTTTCTAGTGGAAAAAAAGGTTCGTTGCAAAATCGAGAAACATGTAGGTATCTACTTGAATGGCAAAGAACTAAGTTGTGGTTTTCTGTAATAGCGATCGATTTCGGGTTTCAGAGCCCATCATCCGGCTAAATCTAGGTTTAATATTTGCAAATAAGCAACATAATGCTCTCTCTAAAATGTAATATTACTTTCTACATATGCTTGTGATTCCTCTTAGTGGCATTAGATGGCCATCTAGTGTGGTAGTACAATTATATTGATAAACCCAGTATCCCTTATCCTCTTATAACACTACAGGACGCGAAATTTATACAGGGAGCAACACCAGTTTCCTTTACGGGGGTGGTAGCGTAGTCTGAGAAAAGTAAGTGATTGCTTTGCTCGCTTATAGAGGTCAGGAGCAAACAATTTTTCAGTTGCTTGCGTAAACGAATAGAAAAGCTGCAGCAATTAAAAGAAACGACCGGCATCGAGGGGATTCATAATTCAACCTATGCACCAATAACGGTTAGGTATCGCCACCGCTACAATCAATATATTATGCTTGCAACTTTGTCTAATTTCTTAATTGGTTGTCAGATTTTCAGCACTTCGCGATCCAGATTTGAATGCATTTTATTTTAAAATATTAATCAAGGTATACTCAAGTTTTAATGAAATCCTTTGTTCGAACAAAGTTTGTTACCGTATTTGAATTAGGTTACAAGTTCCGCCTAACATTCAAATGCGGGTATCTAATATAATGTCAACAGCCCTCACTACTCTTTGCGCTGATTTACTTTACTTGCATAAAGAAGTTCGTAATTGTGTACAATTCCTATTCTAAATATTATAAGATCACGTTCCACTTTAACAATGGTCTTTCAATCTTCAGATTGGTTCATTTTCGCTAATAATGTGACGCGTGCATAGTATAGTAATTACCTTAACTTTTTTAATACAATAAATTTTTTATATTAGCCTGTTCAGTTCCCAGGGGAGTATTTCTCCACAACGAAATTTGAGAGAATGAAAGTTTTCTTCAAGTTTTACAATATAACTTAAGTGGAAATAAAATTGTCTCAAGAGATTTGTATGCGTGTTTCCTTTCAGCGGACCTTTATTACCAATTTTTTCGTAAAATCCTAAATTGATTTCATCGGCCGATACTCTAATTTTTTTGATACTGCCTTCTTTACAAGTTGAAACAATCGTACAAGCTACCTCTATCGACATGAGGCCCAATAGGTTTGCTTTTGTGGTTCCAGTTTCATTAGCAAAATTTTATTTGCCCATGCTATCGCTTGAGTGCGCCAGTTTATTATTAATCAGGCTCCTGGTAATTTGATTTATTTAGTTGTCAAGTATCTTGTAAGTACATATCTTACCGGTAATCTGAATAATTCAGGTATTCTTCTAGGCAATGTGTCTAATTAAGGGAAGGGCACATTTTTATACAGCCCCTCCTGATGGCAGAAGTAGTTTCCTTTTCCTTAGGTTTTAAAAGAAAATGCATCCCAAATTTATCACAATGACCAGCCATTATGAATATCTCCTAAACAGACTCGGTATTACACACATTGTCTAGGTATTGTATAGAATACCTGAATTATACAGATTGCCAGTAACGCATACAAAGATGTACTGAAGATCAGATTTCAATTTAGTACGACGAGGATGCGGTACTTAGCGTAATTAACATTGTATAGGTACATAAGCTGCAAACAAATTTCATCAACCCTCATCGATATCCTTATCCTCAAGACTGTATTATATGCAGCTTGGGGTACGTCACGGAGACAATGAACAAGAAACGAGTAAAAGTTCTCCAATTACAGAAGTTGCAGCAATCAGTTCATTTAGAAGTCGCCATCTCCACCATTATTTTTAGATAACTATGCTATAACGCATTTATGTTGCCGTGTGCAAAATCGTCTGCCATTTCAGAATTACACGGTCCTGTAATTTGTTTGCTTGTTTAAGTACTTCATCCCGTGTTACGTGAATGTGCTTTGACCACCACCACCGGCATAATAGTGTATGAATTAAGATTATAATAATGAGAAAACTTTAAACATAACACCCAACACACTTTGACACACTTTCCATGGAAATCGGTAAGTTTTCATTATAGTTTCCCAGCATCATTTCTCTCATACCTACCTACACGGTAATTTTAAATTCAATGGAGATATTGAACTTAGAATAGGGGAAGCCATACTCTTTTCTTTTTGTTTATACTCCGTTTCTGACGTCCTTATTAGCCATTTGATTATTCCTTGCTTTATGGACAGTGTCGAGTATTGAATTGTTGACATTTTTATACTGTTCTTCTACACCCTCTCTTACCTCCCTTGTTTGTAACTAAAAAGTTAGACGATTCTTATAAACCCAAAACAGGTTAGTAAACGAACGGAAGTTCAAGGGTTGAGTGTAAGACGCTACCTGCGCGTAGCATTAAGCCATTTATGCAAATACAGTCCATTTTTTTATGTATTGTGTCTCAATTGTGCTCAGTTGTGCTCTTGTACTCATCGATTCTGCCTTTTTTTTTGGTTTCGGAGGCAATAGGAAAAATCAAATGCCTTAGCCCTCCCAAAAATTAAACTTTTTTATAGTTCAACGACGGTATTAATAATGCAAATAATACATAAAAACAAGGTGTTCTTGAGGAAGCTTCCGGTTTTTTCTCTTTTTCGATTTTATGGTAAAAAAATATACCTCTCTAATGTCTAATGCCTCTAATTGCAGTGTTCTTCTGGAATCTATCAGCTCAGGCACCGTGGTTGAACTGTAAAAAAGTTTAATTTGGGGGGGGGGGGGGGGGGGGTAAGCGTTCACTTAGCCCCATTTGATTCGATTATCTCTAAAACCAAAAAGGCACAAACGGTGAGCATAAATGCACAATTGAGCACAATTGAGGCACAGTACATAAAAAAATTGGTAACAATAAGTATATAAGTATTTATCATGGAAAAATAAAGAACAAAAATATTACTCTAAAAAATACTGTAGTAGGTACCTATCTAGCATTAAAGGTCAGTGATGTTGTAACTGCTGTAATTTTCATCATATCTCTAGTGGAAAAATGGTTGTTGAACTCGTGGAATATACCACTGAGTCATTTGTACAGTGAGCATTGGCATGGGTGGTGTTTTATTGTGGGGTTCTATAAATTCTTGAAGTAACTGCATCACACGAATTCGAAAATTAACTTTGTTTTGAGGAGTAAGTGCTCTGACAATGGATAATAAACTATTAAAAAAAGCTTGATCTTCATAATTTTCTGTCGCTTTCTCTTATATAATGCAAATGTCTCTTTAAGTCTTTTCCAGTGACTTTTCGCAGCAGTCACTAGGAAAAATTGCTATTAGGTACCTAATATAAACAGACCTGATATTCTAATTAGTTTTTACTGTAAGTATATTTTTTTACTATGAGTATATGTAACTTCTGCAAAAGGATATACTTACACAATAACATTCTACCTCCTTTTACTTTTAATCTAGGTATTTTTCCACCGGGACTTCTTTCGGAGGTTTGGCGTTTTCTTTTCGAATGAGAAATATCAGAATGTCTCTGGAATTCTCTCTACAAAACGCACATGTCCCTTCCAACAAAAAATGAATTAAAAAAAAAGAATTTTTACGAGACATATGGAATTTTCCAAATTGCGTGGGAAAATTTTTCCCGGCGCACGTCATCAAAATATGTCAAATAATTATCGTAGGTAATTGCACAAGTGCATCAAAATTACCGATAATTTTTTTGAAAGCATGTTGTCTAAAAACTGCATGAGTTTATTTTCATATTTTGGCGAAAGAGCCCGACACCGATGTGACAAATGTTAGATGAATTGAATAGTCAGGTTTATTTTGATGAACGAGTGTAATTTAGGGGAATATTTCCCGAACAAGCATTACTTGTCAAACTGACGTTACCTACTTATAAATTGTCGGTGTATTGTGAAATTGTCCAAAGGAGTTGCCAGTTGCCATGGATATGGACAGTGACAGTGCAATTATCGCAGGGCTCTTTCGCTTTCTACAGTGCAATTATCGCTGTAATTGAGCGATAATTGCACACCTCATATGGCATTTATGACATATGAGGGAAATATTCAAGGAAACGATTTCATAGGTAATAAGATGGTATGTATAAACAAAAATTGTTATGCATTTATCAAAATTCCTTAATTTATAACGATGTTGATTGCGATTTCAGAAAAAAATAGTATCTAATACCTCGTTGTAAAAGCACATTACCGGACTTCAAAGCTTCTGGCCTCGACTAAACCTCTCGGCCAACAATTTACATTGTCGTCCGAGAAGAGAATGTATTTCTTTTACTACTAGATACACAATCTACTATTTTCCTATCGTGCTCCAAGCCTTGGTAGACGCAAATTGCAGATTCATTAATATTGATGTTGAAGGATACGGAAAACAAAGCGACGGGGGAACATTTAAAGCGTCATCATTATGCCGGAAAATCATTAAAGGAACTCTTATTTGTCTGAAGATACCTGGTTTGCATATAACTACGCCCTGATTATTGCCTATATCCTCGACAAGATTTGAACCCTGACTAAAAATTTTAATTAACTTTGTCCCGTGCAAGGAGAGTCGTTGAATGTGCCTTCTGTATACTTCGTACCAAATGGTATACCTTAGACAAAATTCTAACTGTTACAGAAAATACAACAAATAGAACATGGGGGAATTTCTTTCAAATACAGGGTGATTCCTATAGTACCTGCCACCGTTTGGGAGCGTGTAGGTGGTGCGTAGGGGAGTATTTTGATATAGGACACTTGGGGTCGGAAATCTAAAATAAGGGTGCCAGAACCAAATTTACCTTCTGGAATTTCGCGCCTGTAGGTAGGCAACCCAACCGGCCGGCGGTGCACACGGAGCGATCTCAGGCGGCGATGTGTGGCTGACACTTGATCAGAATTTTGTTTAAACCCACGAAATCCCGTCTGCAACCACGCGTATCAAGTGAATAAACACTATGGCAATAGTATAATAATAGTTGGCTAGATGTAGGAAGTGCATTGAGAACAACGGTGGCCACGTTGAACACTTGTAAACGTTATTGCTTTTGACTGTCGTTTTTCCTCCTTCCCTCCCATGTCGCTTCCTCGCGCTAACTCGCTCTGCATCGCTCCGCGCGAAACGTCGGTCGGTTGGGTTGCCTACATACAGGCGTGAAATTCCATTATTTTGGGTTTATTTTACTCGCAAATAAAAATTGAGGACACACGGGTCTTTTTATTTTTAATGTACTTTGTGGATCAGAAATAAAAAATGAAGGCGGGATGACCCCATTGCAGTGGAACTTTTTTTTCAAATTTTCAAAAGCCAGATTAGTGATTTTCATGTTCAAAAACCCCCATATACCAAATTTCATCGAATTTTTTTGGTAGGTTTCAAAATCCGATAGGGCATATCCGAAAACCTATTCACAGACGCCCCACCCATCTTTGTAACTCTTCTGATTGCTGAGAAAAAAATTAAGCAAGAAATCCAAATTTCACCGCTTCTTTGGGGGTGGCTCCCAAACGAAACAGTTGGACCCTGAGTTTATTTAGAAAACGTGCTTGTTTTGATCCCCTCTATCACCCAATTTTTTTTACATGCGGTCATGTAATACCCTGTAATAATACAGTGATATTTACTAAGAAGTAGACATAGGGACTTACGTGTTTTGTTTTCCCTATATCTACTTGTATTTAAAACACAAAATCCTTCTGAAGGGCGCCTGACTTTATGCATCCAAAATAACTTCTTAAAACAAATAAAGATCTGGCAGTGATAAAGTAGCCATAGAGAAAAACAATGCACATAAATCCCTAGCATCATATATACACCTATATAACGGGCGATCAAAAATGAGTTGCTGTCGAGCCGCCTTTGGAAGTTCAAATTAAGTACATAGCGATCAAAAATGAGTGATCATCGAGTCACACTTGGAATTCTTGTTTACACGGGAAATCGTACTTAACTCGAACTTCCAAAGTTGACTCGACAGTCACTTATTTTTGATCGCCCGATACAATTTCCCATGTAAACAAAAGTTCCAAAGGTGACTCGACAGCAACTCATTTTTGATCGCACAGTACAATGAAAGCATGTTACACACTACACCTTTTCCATTTTTATTCGAGAAGTTGTAAATTGTATTTGAGAATTGTTACTTGTATTTGAGAAAATGTCAAAGTAGATGAGAATAGTCAGTTGGATTTGAGAAAACATCAAATGTATTTGAGAAAGTATCATTTAATTTTATTGTATTTTAGAATGTAATATTATTCCTAATGAATTATAATTAAGAATCAAATTTTTATAATTCCGCTACTGTATGTAGTCCCGCAACAGTAACAGCAGCAGCATCAGGCTATGTTATACATGTGATTTTGTTATTGATTCTCAAATGCTTAATTTTACCATTTCTTGAATACAATTTACTACTCTCAAATTCATTTGATGCCTTCTCAAATACAAATCACTATTCTGAACTACATTTGTTGTTTTCTCAAATACATTTTACTATTCTCAAATACAATTGATACTTTCTCAAATTAACTTGATAGTTTCTCGAATAAAAGTGGAAAAGGTGTAGACGCAATCGGAGCGATTCACCATACATGCTTATGCTCCTCTATCACAAGGAATAAAATTTGAAAAGAGAATTACTACGACATATATATTCGATACAACGAATATACAGATAAAATTCACGTTGTTTGCTATTATCATAATCTCATTAAAAAGTAAAATCTTTTATATTGTGTTACGTAAAAGTTTATGGGAGGACATTAAAATGGCGAATAAACCATCAGGAATGATAAGACTCAATTACAAATTCTACAACAGTAGCAAGCTACATTATTGGAGAATCGGCAATTTTCCCCATGCAAATTATTTTTTTTATTGTGGAGTTTATTAATTCTATTCACACGAAGTACTAAGACACCTTGCCAGTTTCTCGGTTTAATTACGAATTGAACAATCTTGATGAACGTCATAAGTAAACAAAGAAGCTTTGTATCTGAACGTAAGTACACGGCGTACGGTGGAAAATCTTCCAAACAATGCAGAAAGTGCTTACGGGCACAATACTTTGATCTACAGCTGTAACTAACTGAGTTAGATGAATTTGGCGAAACTCCACCTACCTGCCATGATCCGCAAACTTTCACAAATGTAAAGAAGTATCTCTAAAGCAATATATTTTGCATAACAGCTCCCTTGTTCAATACTTATTTTTTACAAAACAAAAGTTTTCGAACAATGAATTAAGTCACAATATGTCCCTGCCAAAGTGAACCTTGCAAGCATCACGTTCTGCTATGAAAGTACTTTATAAATGGAGCGACATTAATTAAAATGTCGTTAACAACTTCTCCATTCCCAGTTTTGCTGTAATTAGAGTAAATGGAAGAGTGTGGTCTCCGATTCGAGGAAGTTTTAAAATGATATTAATTTTTTTGATTAATGTACTATTGTCCAAAAGTTAATCTATAAGCACTTAAACCCTTATTATGGGAGTATTAATTTTAATTCTAACATTTTGCTTGAGATACATTGCGTTCCAACTTTAAATGGATTGGCAAGAAAGCTGTTCATATCTGCCACTTTGCGAAAGCTTAGTTCCTACAATTTTTGGGATTTTGAAGTGCATCAACGTATTTCTTGACTTAGTTTAGTATTTAATTGAATATTTTTATTTTTGTGAACTAAAAGCCAAATTACAAAGTACCTAAAGATTATGCGGTAGCGCGAAAGAGCTTTTGAATATGTTGACGGCATTGAATACTTGACATCCCTATGTGCCATTGCGGTATAAAATTATCTTTTGTGTACTTTACAAAGCAGAAATAAACGCAAAAAAATACTAATTTCCTTCCGGCGTTTATTATTTGACAATAAAGCTCAAGTATAATTCCGATAGCTTCCGTAATAATGTCAACAGAACCGCAAATAAATTTTTAATAACCTGAACAAGAAATTGTTTATTTTGAAAGAATTTGAAATTAAAATTTTGTTCTTGCTCGTCATCTAAGCTAACCGTTTGTTTACTCATCTGTTTTCCCAAAGCAAGCACTCTCGCCTCTGTTTGAATTTAATGAAATGCAACTAATAAGTTGGATTTGAACTTTCGGCCTAGACGGAGTGGAAATTAAGTTCCTCGCGAAATTCCCAATCCCTTTTAGCGTTCCTATAACTTCAAAATTTAATAAGTCATGCAAATATTGTCTTTATGTTTAGTTTTATACATCGAGTGGGTTGATGTTAATTTGGTGGCACGCGAATCATTTTCCCCGGCTGAGAGAGAGACATAATTAATGAAACTAGGCGTTTGAAGGGATGCAATCAATACAGTCCAGGTATTTTTATTCGCTGAAATAAAAATATGAAACTGGCGAGTCTTTAAAATCGCAATTTTTAACTGAATTTCATCATTGTCACCTCATTAGTCGTACCCTAACGCAGTTGTAGCTACAGGCAGAGTTTTAAAAGATAATAACGACCCTCTAATTGCAATGTAATTTTCAGTTTGTAATTCTTTTCGGCGTGGCTCTCGTTTTGTTAAAAAGCCGTCGGTACTTTATTACTCTGCCAGATAATGATTTTAATTTACTTCGTTTAACACGCCTAACTGAAGGGAAATAGTTGAAATATATACGTCGACACGTATAGTAGAACCATAGATGTACGGTAAGTTTATAGATGAAAGCATGCTGTACATGAAAAGTCAATTGCTGGCAAACATGACAGTTAATCCAATTTCGTTTTACGATATTATTTATTGTATTAAACGTTATATCAAGTGTATTAAACGTGTTGATCCCGGAGATACTATCAATCACGGTGTACTTTTAAATTGTGCACCGATTGTATTTGCTCTGTCAATTACACAGGATGCAATAACGCTTGTTTATTTTGCTTAATTGTCTATGTATTCAATGCAATGATTACATAATTTTATAATATAATTTGCATAAATCGACAAATTGGTGCATTTCTATGGACGTCATCCAAAATTCAATCATATCATGCCATGCTTTGTTTAAAAAAAAACACAAAAGAGTTAATTCATATTTGGAAAAAAATGCAAAGAATTGCGCAAACATTGCCGAGGTAACCCACGCGCAAGCATAAAGTAAGAAAAGGAAACATATTGCGAGCGATTTGTCTTTTCGCGTTCCTTGAAATTATAAAGCTCCGAAATTGTCTCAATTAGTTACAAATGTAATTTTTCCTGTTATTTTTCTTTCTTATCACATAAATTACATTTCATCAAATTCGTCTTGCCTAATCGAAGAGGGGCGCGTATGTAAGGCACTGAAGGCGTTGTGAATAAGCTCTCTCATTGTACAAATTGGATGTAGAATTACGAAAAACTAGTCCGTTTTCGAGGTAGGTTTTCTAAAGCAGAGCTTTGCTGGGGTTTATACTATAACTATACAAGCTTATCGAAATTAAAAATATAAACTATTATCTATACAGCTGTGTCAACTAAGTCTAGCTTAAAACAAGTAGGCATTATTGTATTATGCATGTTCTTGTATGACACTTGCTTTAGAAATTGTTTTGTGATAAGCAACACTATATAACTCAAGGTCCCAAAATTTACGCCCTTTCTTTAATTAACACACCGGAATTCACCGACTTACGTAGGTTTTTGGATATGCCCAATACGGTAGAAAAATGTGACACTATCGCTTTATTTAATATTGGGTAAGATTCAACGAATTTTGTTCATACAATTGTTAATTATTTATTTGAGACGGAATTCATCTAAGTTAATATAACAATACGAAATAATGCATCTGCTAAAACGTTATCTTTTCCACTCAGCTAATGAACCGTGAAATCATATTCTTCAGGTACTAGTTTCAATTTTGTGAGCCTGTTAGATGGATTATGTGTTCGAAATAAATGCAAAAGTGGCTTATGGTCCATAAAAATAGAAAATTTTATGAAATAAATAGGGTCTACATCAGGGTCTACATTCTTTGAGTGCAAAAACTATCGCCAACAGCTCTTTTTCGATTGTGCAGTAATTTTTCTCTGTGTTATTTAAAGTTCGACTTGCATTATGCAATTGGTTTATCTTTGGAATATTACGTGTGTATATTCGGGATGAGTGAATGAGGCGGTTCATTGCAAGTAAAGTGAGAACAAGGAGATCCGAGTTCAATACGTCCATCGTAACCGAATGTTGAATGAAAAAAGATTATGATAGCGCAGAATAGGTACCTACTTGTACCATTCATCAATATAAGATAAAGCGCTTATTGGGTCAGGATTTTCTATCTGAACAATAAGATAGGTCGACTAAATGAATTAAATAACGATTTTTCTATAATTTTCTCGAAAACGAATCGACCGATTCTAAAAAATCAAACCTCAAAATAAAGAATTTCGAAAGACCTTTGAAACAAGCTATTACACGACGTCATTTAAAACTTATAAGGGAATTACCCCGGGGGGCAGAGGGTGAAAGGAGGTGAAGTACTTTTTGTCTCGGTTCCCTTGACAAATCTTCTGCGTTTTTTCCTTTAATCAATGGTTTTCGATAAATCCGTGGTGGGAAGTTTTCAAATGAACACGTGGGTCGTGTTGGCAACGTAATACGCCGATCGAAGGGGACCTTGAACACGGAAAGTGATGGGCTAGATCCAAGCTGCTTTTTGACAATGCAATCATCAATTGTGGTTGTCGGGCTCAGTTAGTCGTATTGAAGGTATCCGTATCGAGGCACTAGTACCCTCCCGCTCTTACTGCCATTTTAGCTACAACAAGGTGGTTGAAACAGAGGTCCAACGCTACCGATTTTCAACCAAACTTCTATTCCTCGCTTGGGATTAATAATTTTAATATCATATGCTTTCAATTTTCGTGTAGAATTAGCCTTTCTTTGCTGCCTTTCGTTTCAGATCGTTACCATGAGCCATAGCAGAATAGCTACCTAAAGAGATTTTTTATTCCTCAATATTTTGTGCTGTTTGTTACCAAATTTTGATAAAGCTCCAGTGGAACGGCAAATGAAAAATGTTAATATCCATCCATAAATTACAAATACAATTCGGTGTTTACAGATTCTGGATTATCCCTTGCATTTATATTCGACAGTCCACGTTTTCATTTGCGGATTAATGTAATGCTCATTCTTTAGCAACGTACATACAACTACGTAATGCAGTACTTTATTTGATAGACTGATAATAACACACTACATCCTATGGATATGGTGCATCTAACAGAAATTGTTGCTATAAATCATGCGATACGTGTGAAACGTGACAGGGTGGAGAACGCTTTGCAAAATAAAGCGTTTACATCAAAACCGCGACGCTACTCCCGCGATGTTGGCGTTGCTTGAGCTTGAGAAAGGTTATACATTTAAATATAGCAATTACTCACCCACGAGATAGAAAGGTTTCACTTTCGTTTAATATAACGAAATTTAATTTAACGTATTTGTTTAACTAAAGTGGAAAGTAATAACAAAGCTTTCGTTTTCATTTTAGTATTCTCTCTTGTAATTACGTTTTTGTTTTCTAATTTTCAATCATTTAGCTTTCATCGCGTAATAATTAACCGCGTTAAATTTAAAAACAAATTTCCATTTCCCCGATCGATGTCAACGACAAAACAAGCGTTTCCGCTTTTCAGTGTGTGTAAAATTAGTAAATTACAATAAAGTCTGTAGAGAACTCGTTACGAGTGCATCGTCTCCAAAGGTAACGATCTCCAGTGAACCGCTTCTTGAACACCCTACAAACGCAATTTAGTATTTTCGCTTGTAGGGTTTAAATACAACTCGGCAGTGTTTTAGAATCGACACGCTTTTGCCATTCCAATAGCACTCTGCTTTAGCTAGGCGAAAGTTGATCAAACAAATATCTAAATTACATTATACTTACTCCTCATTTTAATCCTGTTGCCGGTAGCCACGACGCGAGATTTGAATATGCATATATTTTATATTGATATAACCCACCCTTAAAATCTACGCTACGTTTTTATACATGACATTTAAAATTAGAGCTATCACTCAATCCCTTTTCTCTTTGTAATAACAATATTTTTAGTAAGAATAGCCAGAAACATAGGACGAGGTCTAATTAACATAGAACAACATACTCGTAGAAATACATAAATTAGAAATAGGGAAGGGCACACTGGAGCGTTTGCTTTCAACTATTACCCTCGGGCCTAAAGAGAATCTTCAAATCTTTCTATTCGTTATGACCGGTCAGCCTAACTTCATTCCTTCCAAAAGTCGTAGGATTGATGTTCGAAAGCCAACAAAGCCATATATTCGGGATAATGTACTGCTCCGGAGGATTGCAAAGATGGGTATCACACGGCCATAGCCCATAGGTACTTTATAACAATAATGCTGCAAATTCAATCTTTGGCATTCATAAGTGTGTTCGTCGATTGTGGCATTTGGAATAGAAGTACTTGCATTTAAAGCAAAAAACACACCACTTGTACCCACTTTCCAATGTAAAAACTCCTCGTTTTTCAGATTTTAATGCAGTTGATTTGGAAGGTAGTTTCTTTACACAAAAGAAATTAGGCCACCCACAAAGCAACGGACTTTCTTCTTGCACGATCATAGACATACGATACCCACTTATATAAAATAATACAAAATGCACACGTCTTCGTAACACCTACATATTCTTACCTACCGGATGTATCTTACTTCTAGCACCATATCTAAATTGAACAATTTACAAAAGCGATAAAATTAAAAAGAAAAAAACACAAATTTCTAAAAGGGAAATCAAATACTGAAATTCAAATTCAAACGAAACGATCACATTTTGTTTATTCGTAAAAACCCACCAGATTTACTTTAAAAATTGAAACTCTTTTACTCAACCCGTTTCAGTGCAAAAGCAACATAACTTGAATAAAAAATGAAAGATGAATGAGGGATGAGGGATGAGGGGATGACGGATGAAATTGAACAACTTGACGGTAGTCTAGCAACCAACTTTGTTTTAATTTTAAACTTTCGGTTAAAGAAGGCCGAAGGATTGTAATACTGGGTACATTAATCTTGCTTGCATTTGTTGATCTACGATTCTGAGCGGCATTTCTTTTTAAAAAAAAGTACAGAAAGGGTGCAGTGAAGTGTAAAGGACCGCGTCAATACGATTTGACTCAATGAGTGCATCAATATGCCAAATATAGTGAGACATTGTTTAAATTGATTTTCTGTACTAACTACTCAGATGGTACTGGCTCTTCGCAATATTTTTTCGTTCCCTTTTCAAAGCGACACATCTAAAAAGCCACCCTTTTTAATTACGTTGTAGCAATGAAATGATGTGCGGTAGACCACACGGTCCAGAAATGTTTATTAAAACAAAAATGTAGCCTTACGGGTAATTATCTTTCGAGTCCTCCTGTTAGGTTACAAAGTCCGCTTTAACATTGCTGCATGTGCGGCACGTTTACGCACAAAGAATATTTCTGTAACAAATTTCTTTGTAAATTAACCGTGTGCGTTTAAAGAGGGTGTAATATACCTTTGGGAGTATTCCCATAATGAACCGCGAAGTACGTACTTAGCATACCCAACGTTTCATAACAAAAGTGATTTATTTCGCAAGCGTCGAGTTAATAATAAGAAAACATCGGCGTCGCCTTAAAACTATCGATTGGAGCGTTTTAACGTGACATAATATTGTTGTTATTAATATAGGAGCGTGCGTTATTTTTTAAGTAAGAGCGGGACAAATAAGATGTGACAGAAGATAAGTGGAGATCTCATGACAGGTTCAGAAAACAAATTGCGAGAAGGATTTATATGAGAAAGTCTCCAGAGATTGGAAGCAATAAAGGGTGACGGTACATTTTATTTTCAAAAGTTGGAAGTAACATAGTAATCGTGACATACCAATTACTAGACGTGCTTGTAAAGGGCGACAGCAATTTTTAATACCGAATTTTGGGAAGACCGATGCCGATTTTTTTTTCTCGTTTTATTACACACTGAATACGTAATGAGTTGTAATTTGGAAAAAGGAGGAAGGCACGGGAAATACGAATGATTCATGTATTGTATACCGTCCAAAGGAACCTTAAATAGTTGACCATTAATCACTCATGATTTCTTGCTCCGAAATTACTACCGGCGTTCATCTTTACATGCTCGTCTCCTATAAACGTAAAATAGTACATTTGTATCTAATTAAGAAGGTAATGTTCAAATATCGTCATTCATATAATATGTATCGTAGGTCAGAAAATAATGCTTTCCTGAAGTTTTTTTTTAATAAGGAAAACAGTAGAGAAAAATAAGTTCGCCTGCTTATAAAAATATTGACCAAAGTGATATTTGTAATAGAATGTCTTGTATATGTCGTGTGGTGGATGTGAATGTCATCTAATTTGAGCTCCAGTAGTAGTCTTGAAGCTGGCGACATTTTGGATTACTCCTAGCATTTTGTCTGAAAAATTCAGCTTCTTTTCTCTTACATTAAAGAAAAGGTCAACGTTTTCATTCGCTCCTGGATACGACACTGATTACAAAATTGTATTTTAACCAATTGCTCTTCATGAATCCAAGAGATTAGGCTTGGGATGGTGTCACACAACTTCGGGAAAACCTTTAAACTTTTAAAGGCAAAAGTGTGTCCTCAGCAGGCGATAATTTGGTACTAGAATTCAAATTTACGACGAATTTTTGTTAAAGATATCTTCATTTGCCATAAAATCACAACTCGGTTCTATGATGATTGGAGAAACGACGACTTTTGCGCGGACAAAGCCTGCACGAAATTTCTTTTTTCACGGTCAACGACGCGGGACTCCTTGGTAGTCCTCGATCGAATCTCTTCCAAAACTTCCGCGGATTAACTACCCGATCTCTTTTGCGGCTCAACCCGCAATGCCATAAATTATTAACCTGTGTGTTGCGCACGTGGTTCATACCCGTATGCCTTCCAAAAAACCCCGGAATAATCCCTACTTATTCTTTATTAATTAATTAACGTCGTTTTCACCATGCCGTCTAGTAATTAAGAAAATAATAATTCTTCGAAAGACAGTCAAAATCGCTGTACCCCAGAAATGTACGAAAATTAGGCGGATCTCTAAGAATCCACGCACTGGAATTCGGCTGAATTACATCTTTACAGCATTTGAGATGATCCCACAAGTGCGTGGTTTTATCAGCTGTCTTTGCAGCTAAGACCCTGCTGAAATAAGATTACCTCATGTATCTGGAGCCGACGATTTCCGAGACTCAGTATGAGGTAAACAAGCTGTAGAATTTAAATATGCAGAAAAAATAATCGCTAACCTTTCATTGAAAACTACGACCCCTAATTTTGAAATTATCATGAATTACCTCTGTCATCAGCCTTCAACAATGCGCGCTCCTAAAAAATCTCCTAAATTCTAACTTCGTAAAAAAATTCGAAAAAGTTATTCCAAATGAAGAGCTACCGTTGCAGAAGCGACAAGTACGTGAATTACAGTTACTAGATTACTACGCATTACTCAAACTACGTATAGAATTACTTTTAGAATTGTTAAATTATTATACTTACAGAATTACTCGAATTATTGTACAAAAAATACCTATTTCGAATAAGGTGAAGTGAACTTCTCCTCGCGATTTACTTTAGTAACATGCTAAAAGCCTCAAAAAATAAAAATAAAACAGTCCCTAGGAAATTCGCTTCGGATATCCGTATAATAAGAACGGGTTTTATTATTTCTTATGCCGGTATCTAGCAAAGAACAAAGGTTTTGTTGCTTTGAAAACCATGGGAAACATATAGTTGCATTACTTGAATTTAGCCACGGCTTGTGTCAAGGTAAAAAATGATCTGTAAACTTGTTGGATGATTCATTTTAGGAAAATCCGAGCCAAAGCCATCATTTATAAACGAAGCAGCTAGCTCTTAACGATTGTAATGCTTTCGGAAACTTAATCTCTTGTATAAGTTCTCTACTGGTTATTTGATGTAAAACAAACTCTTAGTACCATTCGCAAAGGATCAGTAGCGAAAAAAACGCACGATAAAAGAGCTTAGTCGGCAAACTGTGTTATACGATAACGCCTTAAGCTTTTCATAAAACTACGCCTGGTATATGTACGCATTCAGATATCCTTTTTCCAAGCGAAATGAAATTAGAAAAGGAATCACCAGAAAAAAAATGACAGAAATCTATACGTAATTTTCTCGCAAACAGGCTAATCCATAAACAAGATATAACGGTACGGTTGTAATCCGCAATGGCTTTATCTTAAATTGTAGGAAATTTATATGAAAATTATGACTCGCCGCATTTATTTTATAAGTCCCTTGACCCTACTGAAATGTAACGTGACTTTCTTCTCTTTCTCTATTACGGAATACGTTATCGTTAAAAATTGAAGTATTTGGGCACGTACTTCGGTAGTTTTGCCTTGTGGCCATTTAAATTTTGTATAAGTCACGCCTAAAAGGTATACGCTTCTAGTTAGGTACCGTATTTTATGCGCTTAAAAATTTAAATTCATTTTGGTTCATGATCTCTTCCGCATGAAACCCTCGAGAGATTGAGAGATTGATACATTTGTATGTATAAGTGCAACTCTGCTTTCGTTCTAGACATTTAATTTCCTTTATGTAACTACTCATTTTATGGAAATGGGGAATCAAGTTAAGATGTAGCGCGTTTACTCAATGCACCCGCCATTTTAGTAATTTTTAGCGTACTAGGTTGAGCTAAGTGGCTATTGCAATCACCAGGTCAAAATTGCATCAAATGTCAACGTTTTAGATCGTTTTAAGGAACAATTAAAGAATACAAGTTTTTTCCCGCCTGACTCAGTATGTACGTATGTCAGCTGTTTTTAAAGATAGAGACTTGCGCCACTTTTTTGTGAGCCTTTTACTACTACAAACAGAATCAATTAGCTACGTTTGTTTCCGAGATGCCGGATAAAAACGAAAAGTTTGACTTTTTGGAATGTTGTCATTACTTACTACCCATGTAAGATAAAAAAAAAGATGAAAACTGACTATTTTAGACATTTTTACGAGTGGCGCAAAAAAATTATGGACCACCGCTTCTGAAATTGGCCCAAAGTAGGTATTTTTAAATGCAACACCCTCTATATCTTAACGTCATTTTTTTTCATTCTTTTTCCCGTTTACATTACCCATGGTAATTAACGCGGCTGAAACCGATCAATACAATACGGTTTCAAAATTTTAAAAAATATGATATAATCACGACATAATATGTAATTATATAAACAAATGTATGTCATCAGAAAAAAAAGATAGTTTCACAAAAAAGGTCGCAAATCTCTATCTTTAAAAATAGCTGAGGTGCAGGACTGTAGTCAACCAAAATGCGACACGCTGTACATACCTCGGCCATTTAGTCGAGATACGGATCGACGAATTTTGTTCAAAAGTTCTATATGTAGGTATATTAGGCATAGAGAAACGAAAAATAATCACAACGGCACAGAAGATAGCAACGCAAAATTTTTATTACACTTTTCTTTGTACAACATACAAAAACTTTTTTTATTGCAAAAAAAAGCGGAGAAAAAAATGTTAAAGTTAAAAAACTAAACTTTTTTTCGGTAAAAGTCGGTTATTTTGATTTCCTTAAAATTTTGGCAGTGTATATTAGGCATAAAAGATGTAATACTGTTAAAAACTTTTTTTTTCAATATCTAGTTCATGGGATAAAAGTGGAATAATATTTAAGTCTTAAATTAACACTTAATGAATTGTATTTTGAATAAAATGCAAATTTCATCTTTTGAACATTTCGCAACGTACCGAAAGTAAATAACTCTTATGTTTAAATTCTCTCCGGTATATCTACCGCATTGAAAATCTGATAGGTCTATTGTTTTAAGTGTATACGGTATGTTGAATTTCGAAACCTATTTGTTTGATATGCAAATCAGAGCTGTACTATCAAATACAAAACCAATTTATTTATATTTTAATCGGCCGATTTTATTCATTCCATATTGATTCTTGAAGCAGATGTGAATAATTCTCTCAGAGATCCGAGTACATTTCCGCTTTGCTTACTTATTCTTCTGCATTTAAATGTATTATTACGCCTTCTTTTGATGTTTTCGTATCCTACAACACTCCTATGTGATATAAAATAATTTATATAGAATCTGTTATTTAGTTCGTGTCTTAAGTGTTCTTCTTTCTCTACGTTCTTTCATATGATATACGGCAGTTTCTTTTTTAAATATATGTGTAATAGAATTTTTGAAATGCACGTATCAGTATTCCGCACGTCTTTGGCAATTTTTAGGCGCCCAGGTAAGCCCCGTGAATTATTAGCGTAATTTTTATGCCTTAAATTAGTAATCCCTCGGAAGGAGTAAAGTTATCTTCGCGTGCACAACTTTTCATATTTAAGACTTAACGTAAATAGCGTAAGTCACTGTCAGATCCTACCCGTGACAAATGGTTGAACGCTTCGCATTGTTATTATATACGCCTATGTATTAGAGATCACGTTCCATTAAACATTCCAAACATTCAAATTCGTAAGCAAAAGCTTGCGGTGGAGTGAACAAGGGGTGAAAAAGTCCTGCTTGCAGAAATTTCTAAACCGTTCCAAGTCACTCCCATGTATTGTCCAATATGTGTTTGGTGTTTATGATGGCTTTCAAGGTACATGCACTAAACAAATTTTTAATTGTGAAAACGTTGTTTTTGGGGTATACCTCACTTTAAAAAGTTTGTTGATTATACATTTTTTTAGTTTCCGGGATTACGGAAATTTTGGAATGTAATCCTTGGAACACCAAAATGCACCTCCGATATTCCAAGGAATCAGTTCAGACCTTTGGCTTGCATTTCGCAGTGCACAAGTGCCCGACAAGTGGAGACTCGGTTATATAATATTCAACAAAGGCAACCGAAAAAGGAAAACATAGCAGGAAAAATAGGGTTTCACATTGGAAAGATCGGCAATGGACCGCATACGAGGCATGTTTTGTAAGTAAGTTTCGTGTTGAAAATTAAGAATCTGATGATTTCGTAAAGAAGTCAGGTGATGTATTGTAGCAGCTTAGTCATTTAAAAGGGTTAAAAACACCTCTTGCATAATTTTATTCTCTACGGCACTAGTAAAATTTTTACTGTAACAACAAAATCCCAAAAAACATCGACTCCCGTTTTTACATTATGTAAAAGATTGAATTAACTTACATTTATCGAAGAGTTGAAATACTCTTCCATTGACAATTGCTTTTCTCCTTTGGACAATTTGCAGCAATTTGGAAAATTGGCCTTTTTTACAATGCAATCGGACCTTTTGTATCGCCATATAAAAAATATTTGTAGGTGAATCTAGCAAGATGATTGACGAATCTAAATTTGGCACAAGCGTGCATCAGATTCCTCACAATTTAATAGTTCCAATTTAGTTTATTTATGGAAAAAATTACCAATGTTCCGCAGTATGGAAATGTTCATTGTTCATAGTTGCCCTTACAACTTAGGGTTTTGACAGCCAAGCACCAATTAATTTTTTTAACCCTTTTACCGGATCCCGTTTTATTTATAATGTTATGAGCACCTCGTATAAACAAATTAGGTAGCCACACCAAATATAGCGCAACGAAATGTTTGCACTTTGACTTCATGCAAATACTTTTAGAGGAAATTTGATAATTTACCGAAAATATATTATTTATTTTAAAAATGGGAGTTTTCGCAACATTCAGAATGGGGTTTAAACACCGAAACCATTTTTTGCTATATATTAATTAGGAAAAATAATTTGGAATCTTGCAAGAACTTGGCAATTCCATAAATTTCAAATTTCATTTTGTAATTTCTATCCAGAGGAAATTTTGGATTCTTGAGACGACGTTAAGCATAGTTTATTAATTTTTAGTTTTAAAATATTCTGAATTTTTTGAAAAAGTTCAAAAATTTCGAGAGATTTGATCAGAAATGACTACTTTAAAGTTTTCGAAAGAGAATCTGAACATTTTAAACAATGAAGTATGAATTCGGAAGAAATTATGTTTAATAAAATGTCAGGTAAAATTTCAAAATACTGGAAAACATCACCATCAGTTATGTAGCACATTGCACCAACAACTAGGATTCGGTGTTAATTTAAGAGCACAAATTTGCAGGAACAAACTTGTTAATTCCTAATGGTCTTTGATGTACATCCGAAAATGATTTTTTTATAATATGGGGAAAGAAACCAGAATTAGGGAAGCAAGCTGACATCGAAGGATCAAAAAGCGACACCGCTATGTACGCTTGGCCGCCACAAGTCAATTATCCTAAATTCTCAGAAATATAATTCAAAAATATGCTTAGTTTACAAGCATAAGATAACAGAAAATTTACAAAAATGTGAAGAATTTCGAGATATGCTGATATATTTGCAATAAAGTATGATAAAACAACATTCTTAAAATGTATTAAGTGCAAGGTAAGCCAAATTCTGAGGAAATAACGTTTGAAGCATCTTGGGTGTTTTAATTTGCAATCAGGATTAGAAGAAAATGTTTAATTTGCTGTTTCTTCACTTCAAAATGAATAAGTATAGAATGGAACCGGAGAATTCTGTGCATAACCTCTTCAGAATCTATTTTTACGTAAGAACTTTTCAAAACGACTGGTAGAAACTGATAAATTTTGATTTGGAGTTCACAAAATTTTCTTAGATAAATATAACAACCAAGCTGTATACTTAAAAAATAAATGTAACTTAACTCCTGGAAGTAATTTGGGAAACGATACTAGGAAAGTTTTATATTTTGGATTTTGAGAACACTTTTAACTTTTGGCGATGAATCTGGGAAGTTGGTTGATAAAGATTTTGCGTATTTTGGATATTTGCTGAAAATTGATCTGATGATTCTAAAGAAATTCAGGAGAAAAATTTTACCCAAGGATTATTTAGTTACCATATGGAAATTGTAGGAACGTGGAGTTCTGAGACATCAAATCAAAAATGATTTGCTTTTACTATATGCATTATGTATTCGAAATATCTACACTGAATAAAACACAAAATGTGCAATGTGAACCTAGTCTGTTACTGTCCATCAGGTAGGACCCTCAAGGGTAGGGGTATTTCCGTTCGACAGTAAACTTTGAACTTATCGCAAGTCTCAATGGGCCATTGAAGTTTGTTAAGGGGGTAACCGCTTCGCTGCACGAGGATGAAATGTAAAACTAATGTTAAATTTGGTCTAGTGTGGGAGGTTCGAGCATTTTTTACCAGGGGTGCAAATTTGAGCTCAGCGATCCCCTGTTTGGAGAGAAACAGCTAAACAATCGGAGATAATTATTCAAACGTATACAATAAAACTATAATAAGAACCCTCCATGCTGATTAATATGTACACTTTGACCCAATTTAAATTAATGCCACCCTTTACAACTTTCCTTTAAGTTCAACGCAATATATTATTCCGTATCTTAATTAAATTATATCGCTCGAACTGATTTTCAAGTAGAAAAAGTGGGTGGCATACGTCTTTGGAACAGCGGCCGGAGTTTAATTCGAAGGACGCCTCTTTTTTGGAAAAATCAATGACATTTAGCTTCAATAATAATAGGGTTAAATGCGTTTGCGGTTTACTACTTTATTTAGTGGAACAAGAAGGAGGGGAGGGTTTTGCAAGATACGGTTAAAACTTTCGAAAGCTTAGGATTGGATTCGGCCAAGTTTCTTGAATTAACAAGGAAATCCCGCAGATGCCGTTACATTGGCTTATAAGGGTAAGATCAGGCAAGTTCTACGAAAATTACTAAAATGTTATGTAAATAAATCAGCATGGGATTTTAAACGAAGTAAATGTCATTAACAGATGCCAGGCTCTTAGTAACTTCTACTGTTGATTTTCGTGTTAGCTAAAGTTATTAATATTTAAATTCAATTCGCTTGTGGGAGACGTAACGGCAACAAAAAATTAAGCCCGCCTGAGAGCAACGCCAGAACTGCGTACGTTAATGCCGTGAAACGTATTCAAAAATTCCACCTTAAGCCGCATACTCACACACTCTCATGAAATATGAAAGAAACAAGTTTAACTTTTGTTTAAAGGATAAATACAAATATTTAGTAATATGTACAATTTAAAAAAGGGGATTTACGAAAAGTTGGATTGGATTAGTTGGATATTAAATTAGCGTCTAATTTTTCCGACAAACTTTTTCTTTGCAACTTGCAAATTTATTCAGAACGATGGATAAAGGAATTCCCTGGATGAATTCAAATCCCTCCAAATGATTAAATAATTACCCCGTATTCTTATGGAAAGGAAGAAAGTTATGTTTAGGCAAACTTGTACCTTTAATTTACTTGCTTTGTTGTTTATTTTTCAAATTCCTCTTGCGGCGCCATCAGTGTAAAACGGTCTCTTAAAAGCTGGAGAAATTCCTGTTCATTATGTCCGTTTCAATTTTTCGGATGAGGTAATTCTCAGAAATTTCCCCTGGCCAACGATCTCCAACAACTAACTTACGAAATTGCAACATAAGAACCTAAGATGAATGCAGATAATGAGATTTTAGGAACATCTAACTTAATATTAATGCATTTAGATGTATACAAGTTCCTCAATTTGACAGGAAGAAATCACCCTTAAAACTTTATTTATATACACCCTGTATAAAAATAGGCGCACAGTACATTATTTGCTTATTGCGAACTTAGACACTAAAGGTAGCATCTCTTATGGCATTTTTTATCCCTAGGTTGGAGTTATGCGCCGATGTCTTATGAGCCAAGAAACATTGCTCTAATTGTAGACATATGGTTATGACGACCAAAAGTGTTTATTGGAAAATCCGCGGTAGAAGTTTCCTGAAAAGCTTAATAGAAACAAAATTTCTCATTTTAAGGGAGAATTATGACTCTGTACGTCCTGTAATTCGCTAGGAGGGAAATTTCAATTAACTAGGAAAATATATATAGAAACTAATCCGCAGAAGGGCACTCGGATTGGGAGCATCGTTACCCCAAATCAGAGATTTTTCGGGTATTATTTTATAAATATACAGTGACCCCTTTTGCGGGGCCTGTGGTTATCAGGTGTTTACATTTGGATGCTATTGCGCATGTGCGGTGTTCTACTTACGGTGCAAAATATATCTTCCTTATTCAACGGTACAAGTGAAGATGAAAATGGAATCCTTCAAATTCTAAACAGTATTAGTGGAACTTTTAGAACTCTTGGGAGGCTCCTCTGAACACTTATGTTAAAATTACTCACAATATTTTCCTTTGTAATTTGCAATATGAGAAATCCTCTTAACTTTTTCATAATAAAAACCTTATCCTTCCGCTTTGATTCTGAGACTTAGGTTTTGGTTTGCGTCTTACAAACGGGTGTTTTTAATTTTTGCCACGGAGAAATACAGACCTGGCTAGAATTTTGGACAGTTCCTCATGCTCAAGCCTCAGGTCTTTAATGATTCTAAACCTTTCTGTGATGGAGTGTTGTGGCAAACCTCATAATAAACATACCATTAAGATGCTTTTTAACATCTGACGTGCCAAATAAAATATTCTTGGCTATCTTTTTCTACGGCTGCTTAAATGGACCTTATTCTGAGATTGCTTGTGGTGCGAGTTTTTGGTAAAAAGTTAGAAGTGCTTCTAAAGCAAACTGCAAACTACCGCTTTTTTCATATTACAGTCCATTCTTTTGATACCATGTTATTTTCAAAGCTCAGATCGAACGTAAACGAATTCGACCGACACGCAAGATTTTCGCACCCCAACAAAATAGGCAAATCGCTAAATCTCGATACGACTACTAGCAATATGTATAGTTTTCCTTACATTGTTAGAATAACCCCATCGATAAGGGCGATTTTGCGGCTCATATAGTTCAAGCTTAATGAGCCCTGTAACGTGTTTTAGGAACCGGGGCGAAAGAAAATTCAATTTGTTTATATAGGTCGTTCCGTTTGGATAAACGCATTCTAGTTTAGAGAATTACTAACAATTTGTATTCAGGCGGCGCGTTTAATTTATTCGGATGTTAGGTTAATTTCCACCTTCTGACTATTGACAGTGCTTTTGCTTCTCAACTAAATTTTAATTCGAAATTCAGCGGACATACTCTTATTTTGTTCGATGCCCCGAATAGATTTTAGATAAATACACGGAAGTTACGCTTTAAACGTTTAATTAAATTGTTGAAACGAACGTGCTTCGATTAGGGGGAGTTTAATATTTATCATGTGTATTACATTAAACACTTACACAATGAATTGAGGCAAATTTGATGAAGCTTTGTTGGTTTTCTCTAGTTGAAATTGGCAAAATGTAAGTGGAATAACCAACAAACTCATACACCTAGGTTTTTCAATGAATATGTTCCTTGAAAAATAACATGAGATTGCCATAAAATATAAGTAATGTGCTGACAAATTTAAATTTTTGTTCCCCCAAATGAATTAAATAAATTATGAACCACAATACAATCACTTAACGCTGTTAATTTCGCCAGATGCCTTTAATGTGACAATTATGGGTGTAGGTTGGCTTCTGTTTCAGCACGTCTACCTTTCCTAATTAGAATGGAGGTTTAGAAACTATCCTCTGATTTAAGCAATAAGTACTAATTAAATACTGTGGGATTCAAGGAGATTCTCGGTAATAAAATGGCTCCTCTTAATATAAGCTCAGTTTGAGTTTAACCAAACTACGATCCAGAAAGCACGTTAATCTTCCGAGATGAGATTTAAAGGAAATCCACAGTGACATTGGCGATAGTGCTCTGTCACATTCATTGTAATCAACCGAACAGCTATAGAGGTCCGTTGGGGTGGCAAGTACTGTTTGCTAAATTTAAGAATAAATATAAACAGCGACGCTAAGATCTATACTGGATCTCCCTGAAAGCTAATAAAATAGGGAAGTGTTCCTTAACGTCAAGATAGAGAGTTGAGGAAAAACAGCTCGTCTATTTTCGCCTTACGGTTATTATCGGTTTTGAAAACACTTCGACGCTTTTAACACTAACACGAATTTTATGTCGCTCCAAACTTTAAAACGTTATGAATGGCAATTATTACAGCCGTCACAATTTTTGCGTTTGATATAGCGCCACCGCAAGAGGGAAATAAAAAAGTCGTCTCGTTTTCAGGCCAATAAGTATACACTCCATTAAATTTTAAGTATATAATATACAGCGATGCAAAAGGGAACTGTATTTTTTGTTTGTTTAGTTTCCTGTTTTATAGTTACCGGAGGATCATTTTTTTTAATATCGCACTAATTTCGGGAAAATTAGTTTATCACTTATCCCTGAAAATTATACATTATATCTGACATAATTTCCACTGTAATTTAATAGACCTTCCTGTATACAAGCTTTCGCGACCAGAAGGATTTTGTTACAACACGTTTCATGCAAAGAGGTGTAGTCTTTGAGGTTTTTAGGTTCACGGGTAAAATTTAATAGAAGTTTCCTTAATTTCTTATTCTTAATGTGTGCCTTGCAAAATTACAATCGGCGTTATTTTCAGTTCTGGAGTTCTTGCTACAAGACACATCGTCACCATAAAAAATAGAAGAATGCATTTCCCTACGAGAGCGAATCTCAATCTTGTTGCGGGACACCGCGCTATTGTGAAGGGTGAGTGATGAAGGAGCGAATTTAGTTATAATTTGTCAATAAAAAATGTAATTTTAAATTAAAACATTAAGGAATTCGTTCGTACAAAGGAAAAACACGGAAATTTGGGAGCCAACCTTACTGCCTTAGTTGTTTCAGGTGCATTGATTTTAATCGTGCGCGAGATTGTAAAATTCAAATGCTTATTGGTGATATAGAATAATAGCTAGGTTAATATAGTGGGGGGAAGCTCACTTAACAGAGTGGAAAGGAAGTTCATTAAAAAGGAAATTCCTTAATTAAATTCCGGTAGCAACGGCGTCTTACAACTTTGTTTTGCTCGTAATGCAATTTGAGTCAGAAAAAGAAGGCGCATTTATTCGGTGTAAATCTTGTGAAAATCTATCAGTTACACTTGAAAGGTCGTCAAAAGTTATCTGCGACAAAGAGTGAAGTATAAGTTCTCTTAAAGGACTTGCTTTAGAATTTCCAATCAGGTGAACTTTCACGGTTGATTTTAATTTGAGCCGTTTATGTTTCCACCCCAATTTTGTCGGTCTTCATTACTATATGCTTAAAATAATTTGCAACAAATTCTCCCTACAATTACGTCCATATAAACATGCTAAATGAGCAAAAAATAATATTTGGTTTTTACGGCAGAGAGAGAAATAAAATAATAAAGGCTAATCGCTATCTGAATATTGCGTTCCGTCGCACAAGATATCCTCCTTTGTTGATAGGGCCACTTGCCTCCCGAAAACGAACTTATCTACTGACTACTCGCCATACCGCGGCTCTACACCCGTTATCAATTACATTTCCACTGTGTTTAAACCCCTATCCTTCAGTAAAATGGGCATCTTTATCAACGGCCGGATGTTATTTAGCCGGCCCGTGTGGTGCAGTTCAGTTAAAGTTGAACTGTGGTGCTAAGTGTCCCTGGTTCGAATCCGGATTCGGGCATGGATATTTGTAAATGTATAGTGGGTTTGGTTCGTAGAGGAGCAGCCATTGGCTGAAACCTCGCCCACTCAAAAATAAAGGCAAAATAGAAATTCAGCTGTACCGTACCGTATTTGTCATGAACCTCAAATTATCGTGCCAAGTTGGCGGTTATCACGCAATTAAATAATCCCATGGCATATCCTGTAACCTTCGACTTACAGAAATACAAAAGCGCTAATTTCATTTGGAAATCATTACCATAAAAGAATACTAATAATATATTCTTAATAATATTTGAAATGTAACAATCGAAATCAAATTATCTCCTTTGTTGGTGGTCCTATGCTGTGTAATTTTCAGTGACCAGTTGGAATTTGTCGGGAATGTTGAGTTGGTACAATAACAATCAGCGCTCGCTTTTTTTTGTGGTTGTTGTGTTTATAAACATTGCTTTTTTGCCTCAACCAAAGAAACAAGGATTCCATTTATGCAAAAACACCAGTAGAAATGCGACAATAAGTATTTTGAAATTAAATCATGTTAATTGCGATATTTCTAAAATATTTCCTGTGCAGAATATAGCATGTTGAGTGCATTAATGTCCCAGGACTGAAACTTTAAATGAAATTTTAGTTCTAATTAATTGCTTCCTATACTCAATTTGTTGCAGAATAAACGTTTGACCAACACGATCGGGATAAAAAGTAGATGTTAATTATACACGATTTTAATTTACATTATTAACCCCTATTGATTACCCTGGTACCTACTATAAAGTAGTTTCACAAATTTGACGCTCGCTTCGTAAGATCGAATGCATTACGACTTGCCAAAGATTTCATTATCGTCCATAAAGTTTCCAACTGCAAGAATTCCAATTTATAATGCAATTATTGCACGAAACAAGCTTAGAGACTGTAAAACCTCCACTACTGCCGTTTTGGTTCTCCCTTTTTACGGCTGATGCCAGCCAAGTACGGAAGTAGACCGTGTAAGCCAGAAAATGTGGTTCAATTACGACGAAATTGATGCATAAGCATGCTCAAAATGGAGTATACAAATTTTTATAACAAAGTATACCATAATAAAAGTAAATAATCGTACAGATACAACGCTTCTATTTCGTTGGCCGTTTAAAGGCATCCATTTGACTTTTCCCGGTCCGCAGGGAACAACGTAAAGCATTTGCATGCAGAGTTCGCGTTATAGTGTTATTAGGGTGAAGAATATAAACGAATCTTCTTTCATTACGCTATGCGAATAAACTTGGAGATTTTTATAATTTAAACTTTAACAGTAAATGTACTCTCGTATTATTGTCAATTTAGTCCATACAGGCAATTTCACTTTCGTTCC
Source organism: Photinus pyralis (assembly GCF_008802855.1). Classification (NCBI taxonomy): domain Eukaryota; kingdom Metazoa; phylum Arthropoda; class Insecta; order Coleoptera; family Lampyridae; genus Photinus; species Photinus pyralis. The sequence continues at coordinate 49,843,023 of NW_022170511.1, forward strand.
TTTCATGCTTGCCTTATTTTAGGTTGAAAAGTTTGAAACAATTCAAGCCACAACTTGAGGCATTGCTTTAAATTGAAGGTTTAATTTAAAATAAAACCGCAATATGCCGAATAAAATATTTTCGTTTGATGGGGAAGCGTTTTAGATGATTGCTTTATAATGATTACAAATAGTGTTGATAATTAATCGCTCCTCTGTCTGCAATATCAAACTCTAAATGAAGCAAAAAATTTATTGTAGATACCAGATGTTATAGCACTTTAGGGGTTTAATTAAGAAAAATTGACGCATTTGTCATCCGTTGCCTTCACACAAATAAATCATCGGGCTAATTTTATTTTAGGTGAACATCCAGCGACTAGCAATCGAATATTTAGGCATCCGAGGGCTGTTGCTGGTTTTACTTTTACATGCGCGTGATTTATAATTCCCCTAAGGCTTCGAACCCGCCACCCCCAAAATCGCTTACGTTATTTTAAAGTAGAATCCCGATATATAACGAGCTAGGGGTGATGTATCGGGGTTGTTGTCAAATAATACCTAGTTTTCCACATCATCACATTGATGTAGTGAATTGAAATTGTAAACCACCAGAAGAAAGGGAGGCGACTAGTGCGGATGCTCCCCGTTCGATTTGCCTTTTATTTTTTATCCCATTTTGGCAAAAATCATGAATCTACATCGGAGTCGTATTACAAATAAATGTGACGTACCAATCGGTTTATCTGATTAACGGCCCCATTAATTATAATTCAATGTGTGATAAATTACAAACCATAATTTTCATTTTATGACATCACATCAAATATACTCTGTCATAAACTTGTAAATGAAGTCATTAGCGTAAGTGTCTTTACTCTTTATGACAATGACGTCGCTGCGGATAATGTTATATTATCCGTCGCCTTACCTTAGCTTTCTTTGCTAACAAGAGTAAACATTTCGTTTCTTATCAAAAGCTGAAATTAAATGAAATTTTGTAGCACATTTTATAAGTGGAGTTTCGCAATTGTAAAATGAATTGTTTCACGGTTACGGTGCAAATTAATTAAAATTTTGTAACAATAATTGTGTTCTTAAATTACCTTTTCAATTGGCCTACTTGTCTTACACTTTAAACAACACTTCTGTTTTTGCTTTCTATATACCCGTAACATGGTTTCCGCAGCCCAAATATTCCCATGTAATTCACCCAAATCTTCCCGCGGCGAATCATGTGCAAGTGAATATTTGGGAGCAAATACTCCGGAGACAAATCTTCCGGGGGCGAAATTTCCGTTGGCGAATCCTTCATGTGCTTTTCTCACAGCATAATTTATACTTGTAGGCGTGTTTTCTTGGAGACCAATATCCCTGGCTTGAATTTTCGAGGTGATTTTCTGCGAGTGGGGAAAAAAAATACAACTAACTACTCCTGGAGCACCTGGTAATGAAGATTTTAAAAAACTCTCCAGGGCAGCGCACCGGAAGCTACAAAAGTTGAAGCGGAAACCGAGGGCTCTAGTAAACCTGGTCTCCCATCTGCTGAGGTGAGGCAACCACGGGACAAGGTTAATAGAGAAAGTAGATTGCCTCGTAACTTTCAGCCAATAAACGTTCAGTATTAAAATACGCGAATGACGTCACCCAGAATCCCATTTTGTCCAAGCGAACTATCAACCTCGAATATGGTCCTTATACCTGCGCCGGGCGGTCTTAAGATCTTCCCAGTCCGCAGGCAGCGTAGTTCGCATTTCGAACTTCTTTATGAACTTTTCAAGGTCTGAGTTCCACCAAAGTGTTCTCTTCGTTCATCAAAAGGGACGCAGTTTGCAGCTGTCCTCATATACTTCTGTTATGGCGTCCCTTACTCACTAACGCGGCAACCTCTTTCACCTGCCCTGCTTTCCGACAGAGCAAACTTGGCTCTGGTAGTTTCGCCACATAGCAGACCCAGTCAGTGGATCGAAATTCAGAAACCTACAGAGCCCACAGTAGGAGAAGTATGTGCCCGTGGTCCAAAAGCGACAGCTCATCAGACTCCAATATCATGCTTCGAAATCAGAAAAAAACGTAAACCTAAAATTAATTATAAAATAGAAACATTTCAATGGAAAAGTCCCGCAGGAAACTTTAAGGAAGATCAAGCTGAGAAAATGCAAAAAGCAATATACTTGTAATGTATTTACTAGGATGGTAGCATTGGGACGTACAAATAATAAGCTTAACGTGTGTGCATATCAAACAAATTATGTGGAAACTGGAAATTGAAAAATGCGAGCTAAGTTGATAGTTAATGGAATAGTATTTTACATTATTAGCCAGGTAAGTGAGTTTTTACTGGCGATAGGAGAAGTTGACTGGCGAGCCGTTAGGCGAGCCTGTCATCTCCTAGAGCCAGTAAAAACTATTACCTGGCGTATAATGTACAATATTTTATTTGTTACTCATTTGTAAACGTAAATAATTAGTTCTTAAATTGATCTTGAAGAAATGTCTAAAATATCATGTGATCCATGTAACAGAGACTTCGCATTAATTCTGGCCAATGAAATTACTAGATTACTAACTTGTAAAATTTTTACAAGTCTGCTGTCAGTTTTACAAGTCAGTAGCGTTTAAACATGACGTTTACCCGTTTGCGTTTTGTCTTGTTAATCAACGTTTACAACTGAGTAACAAATAAATATGTTTATTGTGGTTGATAGAAATATTTAGAATTACAGCTGATTTTTCTAAGGTAGCCCAAATGATGCATAATGTCGACATTATGACCGAGATTCTTAGGACTATTTTAGAGAAATTTCAAAATTCGTTTCATATATAGACATACTTTTCGAACTTTAGGTTGATTTTGTTGCACGTTAATGGGGCGTAGTTTTATTATCTCTATACGTTTAGAAAAACTATCGGGAAATGACTGTTGAAAATACTCGTAGATCTCTTTCATTAAATGTAATGTGATGTGATATGCGAGAAGAGGTAATCTACAGTAGATTGATGGGAATCCATTACCCTGATGTTCAAAATTAGGTTATAATAGGGTTCATAATAATGACCACTTTAGGTACATAAATCCGTCCTAATTCTCGTTTAAGGATCGTGATTCCGTATTTCTAATCTGCGAGAACTGCGGGTGTTCGATGCATGAATAAATAAATGTAATGTCCAAACCATCATACTTAATTTACTTAAACTTAAAAGTGCCAGGAGAATATAAAAGCGTTATACTTACTAAATTGATTTCACGTTTTTTTGCACGCTAAAACTATTATGTAAAGTAGTTAATCTCCAAACTTTCATTATACTACCAAGTTTAGTTTGTTACAGCTAATACAATTTACGTCTCAGAGATGCCTATTTACGTTCAACAATAAAACTTCTCTACCTACTTTGAGAGGAAACAATGTAATTAGGATATAATGTAAAAAAATTCTCCACAACTTTGCAAGTTGTTAATTTCCAATTATCAACGCAAAAAAGGTCAATTAGTTTCTCAAGTTTTGAGCTTATTAAACAAAAAGACCGACTTGTGATTAATTTTCCATCCTAATATATGTCATGCGGCGCGAACGCACCACAATCAACTCACTTGCCTCTATAATGCTTACTACAAAGTAAACTGGCATCTCATCAGCTAGTTCTTCGGTTGAATTTTGAAATAAAACAAATTATTTACCCCTACTTCAAAAGACATGTGTGGCTTTTAGTGCATTTTGCAACGATAGTGTCCGCACTTGGTCCGTCTGTACCACTACTACTCCTCCAGTTTAAGCTTTTTCGTTTTGGTTTCTTTCTTATGTGGCGTAGCACAGCCCCGAGACCAGAACGATAATAGTACATTATACCGGGTGGTGCACGGTAAGTAGGAACATCCTACCCTCCTGTACATTTTACAGAAAAAACTGGAGAGTTTAAAGTTGTTCAGAATTAAAAGGTGCATACAAAACTAGTTACATGTTTTATTAAGATACCGCAAATTTAAAAATAAATTTCAACATTTCTGTTATTAGTATAGCAATAAAACTCATAAAACAACAAAAGTCAGCCTGCTGCTTAAACTTTTTTCTTTCTACATGAACTGTGGAAGTTCTTCCGTCGTTCCTTTCCCTTGATTTTTGAGGTTGAGCATAACCAACACCGCCGTTCCACGTTTTTCAATAAACCCTTTTCCGCACTTGTATTACAATACACTATCGTGTCATGAATTTACAAAGACCAGACGTCAAAACACGATAATCTTTTTCTGTTATATGACTCTTTCGTTTAAAAGACAATCCAATAAAGTTTCTACATAGTGCTTACTTTGGAAGTTTAGGCTTATTCAGAGCCACCAGAAAGCGCTCCACCCCAAAGCTCTACCTTAATTACTTGAAAGACACAGCCGTCATTCGCATTTGGGTACCTGATACGTGAACATAAACGAAAAAAGTTAAAATATTTAAACGTACTCACAGCTAAGTACACATTTTAAATTAAGTGCAACACACCGTTTGATTGCGGCCAGTAATTTCGCTGTCAAAATTAACTACATAATTATAAACATTTATTGTCCATAAAATAATTTTGCGGCGTTACCTACCGCAAGTAATACCAGATAGATAAAACCCAACAGCTTAATTTCGTATTAATCTAAGGGTAGTTTTCATTTTATTTGCCTTAAAAAGTTACGCTTAAAATTTAATATACTCGACAGAATTGTCCGTAATTAAAAGTAATTGATATTGCGATATTTCCGTATAGCATAAAATGTTTAATTACGCTTTAGTCGCGCAATTATAAATTTATAAGCGTGTTAATAAAGAAAATGTATAATATATAAGCTTCAATTATTGTAAAAGAATTGTTTCCTTAGACAAGGCCTAGCTTAATCTTCATAAACGTCTTTACGTCGTTATTATGAGTTTTTAACGAGAAACTTTGTAAAGATATGAAATATTTCCTTTCCCTCTAATGACGACAAAAACATTAATAGAGAAACTTGGCTTTAATGTAACGTGAATTTGAAATTTAAAATCTCAAAATTATGCGGCGGTTAAAAATCTTGGGAGTTAGCGAAAACTTTTTTGCGCTCGTCTCCGCGCGCAGTCAAATATTTACGACCGATGTCTACAAAAGCTCGTTGTGTTGAAGTTGCGCCAATAAAACTTCAATTAGCAGTTAGAGGGTAAGATTTCAAACTCGGATTGGGATTTTCGATGAACTTCTTTGACATTTAACGCGCACTGCGCGATCTTCGCATAACGGTAAAGTAATACGATACACTTGTACAATTTAGGCTGAAGAAGTTCGCATGGGTGAGGAATTTTCGCGAGCACCTTTGTAATCTGATTACAAGGCAATATTAATTTCAATTACTTACGGGCTGTAGCATGAACTTCTGAAGCCGCCTCGTTGTACCGATGGCGTTGAGTTTCTGATTGCCAAATACGGTTAACTAAAACACCGTTTCATATCCCTTCTGTAAATTTGTAGTACTATTTTGTATATTGAATCGCAACTTTTTTAAACACTACTTTGATACGACCAGTGTTTTACAATTAAATTTGGTTGAATTGTAACATACTGGGTGAACGTTTTGTGTAATTCTTGCTGCAGATTGACAAGGTTGCCCTAGTGGATCTATATATTTTAGGAATTTGATTTATGCTCCTCTAGCATCAATCAGCATTTAGCAGGCGTCAAATTTAAGGGTTAAAGATTGACTGTCCTAGAAAACAACAAACCGGATATTCGATATATCCTTCATAGGTTTTCTTGGGTCATAGGGTGCGATTATAATGTTAAAACATAATTTTTCAATAAATTAGTTAAAATTCAAGTTTACTTCTATATTACTTTGATGTCGTATTCTATTAGAGTTACATTATCCATTGAATAGCTCTGTTCTGGGGAAAAATGACTCTCTCAAACAACATAGTTCCGTATATAACGCCTTTAGAGTAGACTAAAACCCTACTTTAAACGTATCATAATGTCCTGCGGATATTGCTATATTCTTGTATTATTCTCATGTATATACAATTTATATGCGCTTACTGAAAGTCGTTCGAAGTCCTTTATTTTCACGTTTGATTTTTTAAAATCGAACAATTTGTTTTCGAGAAAATTAGAAAAATCTTTGTCCTATCTTAATTTGTTTAGATAGAAAACTTTCGCGGATGTCCCGCTAAATAAATCTCCAAAATATCGGCAGCTCGTAAAACAAATCAATTTTTTGGAGCTTTTGCGATCTTAAAAACGGGGCTAACTGCCAATTAAGTTTGGAAAGAAAATTATGGAAAAACGCATGATAACGCACGATCACGTACTATCGCGTAATCAATGATCAAATTTGGGGAAAAATCAAAAAGTAACGAGCACCTCAAGGCGGGAGAATAAACGGAAAGCTACAAAGAAAACCAACACAGAACTTAGAAAGCAGGGTGAATGATAAAAGTGCGCATGGAAGGTAGGGGATAGTAAAGGACTAATGAATCAAAAAAAAAATAGATGAAGGGTGAAAATTGAAAGATTCCAAAAATACAAGCGATAAAACCAAATTTAACGCTAATCTTAATAAAAACAAAAGAAAACTTCATGCAGGGGCTTTAAAACCAAAATTAACCTAAAATTTAAATAGGTAGTGGAATGTAACAAGTGACCCACGTCTTGTGGTAATGTAATGGGGTTATTGCCTGTGCAAACAAAACAGCAGCGTGATTCGATTCTGTCCCAGGCAACACACTTACCTTTAATAAACGGTTTTAAAGCGTTTTGAAAAGATAAATTCGGTATTGGTAGTATGATATACGATATACGTTTTTTTGTAGACCAATTTTATACACGACGTTTAAAATACGACTTTTGTTCGTATATATAAACCATATAGTTCACGTTCTACGTTGATAATATGTATTTAAATAAACGTTCTTCTAGCAATAATTTGATAAACGTATATAATAATAATAATAATAATAATAATAATGCCTTTATTGAGCTACACCTTACACGAAAAAAAAATTTGTTTTTATTACCAACTACTCACTACTCAAAGGGCGGAGTTCAGATTGTAATAAAAATTATTACTCCCTGCTCTTCCACTCAACCCAAAATTGAAAGTTTAAATGATGATACCATTAAAAAAAAAAATAAAAAAACGAAAAACAACGTAACTATACTACCTACTTACAGAAAGAAAAAGAAAGTAACTATACTACTGATGATCTTAAGAAAAGGCGAAGAGAAAAAAAAAAAAAAGAAACACACATTTGAACTACAGATAACAATTGCAACATCACCTGGCTACTGTGCTTGCTTTTGTTGTATGAACATCTTGCAGTTCCTCTTAAACTGTTTTAAAGAAAGTGATTATAACAAATATAACACCACTTTGATTTACCTTGCTGGCATATTGGTATATTTAGTTCCTCCAAAATACGAATAAAAATTAGGCATATTCCACGTATCAAAATTACTTGTTATTTATGTAATAATCTAACGAGACTGGTATAAGAAACGTTGAAAGTAAGTAGATAAATAAACGTTTTTTAGTGTTAACCTGACAAACGTATATAATACGTTTTTAATTTACCATATACCTATTGGAATATTGAGATACGAAACACGTTGGACCATCGGTTTATTTGGAAAAAGTGATTGTCTTGATCCACACTATCACCCAATTTTTTTGCATGCGGTCATGTAACACTCTGTATACGACCGCTTTTTGCGTAAATTTATATCCAAAAACTGTTTATTTTAAACGTAGGTATAAAATTCGTCTTTATACAAAAAGATATACCTACCATACCACCAATACAGAATTTATCCTATCAAACCGCTTTAAAATCGTTTTTCAAACTTAAGTGTGTTTACTGGGGATTTTCCCTACGTTTTCCCGAAATTGTTTTCCCTAGAAACCGCTACTTTAACTAAGCTTAATTGCGTTTCTTCCGCTAGGAAATTCGCCGGTTGGAGTTTAATTTTGTTTTAGTTTTACCGAAAGGACCGCCGCCATCTGCTGGACCCGCCGGATTCCTAGAGCTACCGTTCTCCGGTTGAGAGTATACCTCCGAGACTACCGAGGACGACCCGTCCATCCGTGGCTACGGCCGACCTCGACCATGCGCGTGATTTTATCTCCGAAACACTTGTCCCATCTCTCACAAATAAAAGGATAAACTAATAAATTAACTCACCCTGTGACTTATGGCTAAAAAGAAACTTGATAAAGAATAAACATTAGAGAGGACAATTTTATAAACTTCCAAATTCCCAGAAATGCCTTATTAAATATAACCTTGAATGCACGCTCGTAATGCAAAATTGTTTTGTGTTAAGACGTACTTAGCGTCAACGACATTACAAACACACAACATGATGTGCATACTAATGACATCAATCATTCTTATTTCAATTAGGACGCGGAGCACGATATAAAATAACGTTCGGAACATATGGCAATGCTGTTTCTTTGAAAACGACCGCGACACCATAAACTAAGCTTCCTATTTTTGAGGTTTAAATTAACCTCAGAATGGTCAGTAGCTTTACAATGATTTATACTTCTGGTACAAAATAAAGTTTTGCATAATACACGACGATAAAGGGAAACTAACCATATCGTGACAGTTAATTCACTTAATGGTTAAAATATCCCCTTATCGTCTTATACGTATAATAAATATCTATTAAATAACGATTAAGTTTTTATAGATGTATAAATTCCCGGCGCCAAACTTTCCCGTCGCCAAAATTTCTCGGCGCCAAAGTGTCCCAGCGCTAAAGCGGCCGTGACAAAAGTGGCGGCTCCAGACTACAATTATTAAGTGCTTCACTATCATTAGATCAATAAGAAATAGCCAATAGACACAAAGGTATAAAACAGTACCTATAATTATTCTATTGGCTATTTCTTAATGATCTGATGATAGTAACTGGTAAACTAATGATAATGATTGTACGAATTCAACATTAACATGAACACATATTTGAGGTCTCGCCGACATTAACCATTTTTTCAACCTCGTGCTGTGGTTTGGAGGGTATCTGCTACCACAAAATAAAGTAGTTATCTCGTTGGCCGCTTATGTGCTTTGAGGTTCACATCTCGCAGAGAATAATATTTAAGCTCCACATCATTAGATAGGTACTTAGTATTCCACATCGGATTTAATTAGATTGCATACGGCTCCACCGGGGTCTGCAGTAGGTACAACATTTGTAATAGCAATAACCATAGCGAATTTGGTTCAACCTGTTTATAATACTTTATCAGCGGTTCACCAAAAGTATTTCAATTTGACCTGTACAGGTTGTAGACTAAAGCAGTGATTGTTACAGTTCTGCAATTTGTAAACGAATTGCCCTCAGCGGGAATTTTTAAGGAAGTTCGTGATTGGGGAAACCTTACAAATGGCAGTTATAAATTGACGTCCGTACTAACAAAATGCTAAAGTTATAAAATTAATGAAAACTGTACGTTCTCTGCAAAAGCTTACATTTTTCATTTAGGGTAGGTACATAAGTTAGTAGTCAGTAGGGATGATTTCAACAAAAAATCTTATCATACACTTTGAGATTATTGTGGAATTTTATGGTTTTATTACTTTCTTTCATTCCCCGTTTCCAGGCGTACTTTTATGAAGTCGTTTCGTGTTAGTCCCTTTACTTTGTATATTCAGTGAGACCTTTGCCAAAATAATTTAGGAAGTTAACCTAACGCATTTATTTCTTTTAACCCGCACTAGTCTGAATTCTGCAGCACGAATTACTTCTTTAATCCTTATCGTATTGTAGTATTGATATATGCCTTGTCGTTTATTAAAGCTTCCTATATGGGAGCTAAATGGATCTTCCTTTCGAAGGTTTATGTAAATTGCGCCAAGGGCTTTATGATATTACAAACATTGTCAGGCGATCATAAATCGCAAGTTTACAATCTCCAACATTCCACGATGAGTGCTGTTATGCAAAGAACTTACCTAGCGCACAAAGTCTATTTCCGTATGAGCAGAAAATGAGAACCTAATCATAGCCTTTCTTGAGAATTTATGCACCTGAGTACAATACAACGAAAACGAATGGGGTTCAGTTTTCTTTATTTTCCATTTCTGTAAAGAACTACACCGAAACAAGCGATTTATCTAGTAGGACCAACCCTCTTACACTACGGGATTAAAATACTAAAGACGCTTCAAACTTTTTAAGCCGTTTCGTAAACGTTCCTTCGGAGGACTTTGCTAATTGGAAATACCGTTTTAGTTTTCATTAACTAAACTTTTACGAGTAGTTAATTAAAATATACAGCTTTGGTAACCGGAAATTACGGGATTACCGCAATTAAACGAATTTTGTTTAAATCTGTACGCTCCGGGGTGAGTATAATAATTATCTGTGAGCTTCATTTGAACTTCATTCCACTTGAAATTAATTATTTTTAGCTGCAAGACAGGTGCATTTCCTTTACAAAACGGGCGCATCCATTGTATTAAGAAATTAAGATAAATAATTTCAAGTAGTTATATGAGATATTGGTTTGGTCCTTTATTTATCCTCAGAAGTCAAATCATTTGTAGGCGGACAATTTCCTTCACGTAAGAGATAGGAAATTCCAAGAGCCCAAAATAACATCCATGGCTTTAGCCACAACGTGCGAAAGCAAATTAAAGGTATAATTAGTAACGAAAATTAACTAAAACGCGGTTGTAAAATATGAACGGATTAAAACAAAATTAATTATCTGGCGAAACTTTTGGAAGGCGGAGAAACAGGCATTTATGAAAGAGGAATTATTATTTTTAATTATAAAAAGTCAATCATAAAACAACTTTTATCGTTTCTATTGCACTTAAATGATCATACATGGTAGTGAGATTAAAGTCTGTCCATCACTATCCAGTGCTGGGAGAGCTCGGCGAGTACATAAGTAAAAATTGGTTGGGATAGAGGGATTCTTCGCTGAACCTTCAAAGCAAACCTATGCAAGTTGAGCGCGTAATTAATTCAAAAAGATAAGGGAGATTGTTTTCAAGGCATTACGGGTCGAGCAGCGTTAGAGCTGGTTACTGACTTGCGAATCATCAAGTGGTAACAATATTCGACTTTGGGACACTAAAATGTGATCTAATGTGGTCTAAAGTGTTTGGTTTTTGGCTGAGATTCAGTTTTGCACCACGAAAATTAGACTGTAGAGAAACTGTTCACCGAAAAAGAATTCGTTCTGCCTCAGTTGGACGACGGTTCTTCGACATTAATTATTTACACATTTATTTCGTTAATTTCAAAATCAGTGGCTCACTGTCCAGAAGTAAGATTTTCGATTTAAGTTCTAAGAATGTTTGAGATCAATTAATTCTTTCGTAAGCTCTTTGAATAAATTCTTTAATTACTAACTCTTAATAAATTCCTTCTTTCTCTTGGGTATTTAGTGAATTAATACCAGTTTCCTGCCCTCTGACGAAATGCAATCGAAATAAACCGGAACACGTAGGAATAACTAACAGTCACACACTTATCATTATTAACAGTACCAGCTCTTAGTAAGATTTTGGATTTTGTTGGACTAAAGCACATGAAAAAATATCCAAGTTTGTAAAGTAAACAGTATTATTAAAATGTATGCTAAAAATTATTTGGGAATTATTGATTAATGTAGCTAAACTTCAAAACCACGTTACCAAAGTATTTGCGTGTGTAAAGTTGTAGCTTTACACATGCTTACACACATAGCATATGTAAAGTTTGACTTTCCAAACTCTTTTGCGTTCGTTATAAAGACAAGCCTCATGAACGCAGTATAAGTACAAATTTCGAATCAAAGTAATAATTGTTTTTCTTCTTCAGACATGTTTACAAGAATCACTAAAAGTTCTTCTTTACGCGCCTATACGTAAAGAAGGATTTTGAAATCAATCGAAGTTACATTATAATTCTTTTTATTGCCGTCATCAATTACGGACAACCCTGACTAAAAACGGCAGGAAAAGGCGAAACTCAAGAGACCGAAAAATTGACTGAACCTATTTAACGTGCGAGCTCCTGCCGTACTCGGCGAGATATTAATTTAAGATGTCGAAAAATATAAACTTTCACTTAAATAATTTTTTCCGCGCGCCGCCGCCGCCTATCTGCAGGGAAAGTAATGAATATTTTTAGTCCGCGCTCATTAAGGAAGTTACACCCTATTTTATTACAACACGATACCGTTGAGATTTATGAGACAATTGTGTATTATTCACATATGTAGGTAGGTGTAATCTAAAATTATATAGTAGCTGTCCCCTAAATTTCTATCCCTACTTTTAGATTATATGACTGAGATCTCAACTGTTATGGTCCCAGTGAAACGGGGAACATACGTGTTTCAAGCAGGTTATAATATTTGTCAGGGGGTGAAAACAATGTATGACTCACGTTATTGGATGCTTCCTTGTGATTTCCTTTCCCATTATTTTGTTAGTAAAAATTTTCTCTTGTGTAATATTTGGTTTATATTATTGCGAAGACGCGGCTTCGCACTGTTTCCATCATGATCGAAAAAAAGATTAAACTTTCGCGGCTCCAAAAAAATGTTGGTGGTGGTTTCTAACTTTTGCTTTTGTTGCGGTATGTGTGAGAGGGACAGTACGTTTACTAACAAAAGTGATTGTATGCGGAATTTTCGGTGTATAGGGCTACATTTAACGTAGTAGAAGTACGTTCTCCCAAAACGACACTTTCGATGTTTGGGGGTGCTTGGATTTCAACGTAAATTTGATTTGAACAAAAGCGCTGCAGTTGCTCTATTCCTTTGTGACTGTACGTTAAAACGAAGTGTTATTACTACATTCGGTGGTTGTTACTATGGAGAAACGAGCTTTACGCTGTGTTACAATCAAATATTGGTGTCCTCATGAAACTAGAACCAAACCAAAGTGGAATAGTTATATGTAGGATTGTTGTTAATTATAGCTTAATATTCAAATCGTCGAAATATTCGTAATTAATCTGTCTTCAAATTTTCGCCAGATCCCCCCGTTCACCTCCAATATTTCTCCAATACTACCCCTATAATGTCACAAGTTCACACAGTGGCGTCAAGTATGAAAATGTTCATGGTGTTATATATTAACAAAATTGTCAAAATGTTACCCATTTTTGAAAATGATGGTACATTACACCCCCTAGACTATCTTGAAGCTCTTGAAAGTGCTTGTAATATTAATACCACTACATTACGATCGATAAAATTATTATTTAGCTAGTTCTTACGAGAAAACAGCAAAAACTTGGTTTGAGGCATAGTGACAAATATAATAGTTACGTAGGTACATTTAAATCGGAATTGATTGAATATTTCTGGAACGAACAAGTCCAGGACGGATATAGGGTTAGAATAGATACTGGATATTTTTAACAAGGTGCTGTAGAACATTTTACTATACTTCGTTCACCCAACAGAAATAGTTAAGCCCCTCCTCAACAATTACCGCCACATTTGAATACGACATTGTTATTGGTGTAATTTTTGAAGCCACAATCACACTTGTAAAGCGAATTGGCCGAATTGGGTAATCTGTCATCTGTCATCTTGCCTATTGCGTTTCTGCGGTTTTTACGTTTTTACATCTTTACTTGCGTCAATTTGCCATTAATCTCCTTTATTCACACAAAATAGTCTTTATAAAGACTCGTCGGTGTATTCTAAAGATAGTCAGGTGAGTAATTATAAAATTTTATACACGATTTTTACATGCCTGTTTTTAGGGTTATATTATTCGCGATCAAGAAAAGTTGTACGCAAACATGAATGTCGCCGGTGCTGCTTTCTCTCCACCGAAAAAACGTTCTGCCAAGCACTTTTCAGTTGAAGACAAAACTGGCATTTTAAATATCTTCAAGGCATATTCGGAAGACAACCCGGAGGTATCTAAAACGGATAAAGTTGAGTTTACGGCTAAAGCAGCAGGTAATTTTCATCTTAGGCACATTCATTTTTACTTATTATTGTGTAATTTAGGTGTAAGCATTCCGAGTGTCTACAAGATTCTTCGGGAGTATACAGAGGTACACGAACTTCATTCACCTAAAAAATATTATCGACCACGAGCAATTTTGGACAATATTGATTCCGGAACTAAAAGTATTCTTCGACGTTTGCTTCATTCTTTCTTTGAAAGAAATGAACCACCTACCCTGAGTAAAGTTTTGGCAGTGTTACACGAAGACGAAGACTTACCCCATTTGAAACGAACTACTTTATGGAAATTAATAAAAGAAATAGGTTTTCGGTCAGTAAACCTTTTTTCTTTACGTGTATGTATATTATGTACTTGTCATTGTAGATTCGAAAAGAGGTCACGCAATAGTGTTCTTAAGGAAAAGGACGAAATAATTACTTGGAAGCGTCGGTTCTTGCGTGAAATTAGAAAATATCGTGAAGAAGGTAGGAAGTTGTATTTCCTAGATGAAACTTGGGTGAATGCTGGGCATACTGTAAGCAAAGTATGGAAGGACACCACAATTCTCACTCCAAGACAGGCATTTATCAACGGGCTATCAACTGGATTGAAAGATGCATCGGGCAAAGGAAATTGTTCTCCATATAGGGTCCGAGGATGGCTTCGTCGAGGAAGGTTTGCTGTGTTTTGAATCGAAAAAAACAGGGGATTATCACGAAGAAATGACCAGTGAAGTTTTTGAAAAGTGGTTTATGGAAATCGTTACACATCTTGATGAACAATCTGTGATTATAATGGACAACGCTTCATATCATAGCAGGAAAAGTGAAAAAAATACCAAACACCAGTACGAAAAAAGCTGATATACAAACTTGGTTAACAAGCAAATCGATACCTTACGAAGAAGATATGGTAAGAGCTGAACTTCTGCAGCTTGTGAAACGGGCAGCTGTTACACCAAAATATGTAGTTGATGAAATTGCAAAGGAACACAATCGTACCGTGCTGCGATTGCCTCCATATCACTGCGAATTGAATCCAATTGAACTGATATGGGCGCAAATAAAAGGTGAAGTGGCCAGAAACAACACCACATTTAAAATGAAAGACCTTCATCCACTATTTCAACAAGCAGTGGAACATGTTACTGCTGAAAATTGGAAGAACGCAATTCGCCATGCTCAAAGTGAAGAGGAAAAAATGTGGCAAATTGACATTTTAATGGACATCGTAGTGGAGCCATTAGTAATTCATGTGGGAGATGACTCGACATCAACGGAGTCCGAATCCGAGTGAAGCGATACAGGATTTAAATTGTTATGTACCTTTGTTTATATTCAAGTGCACTTGTAATTTCAAAACTTTGTGCTGCTGTAATAATACTTTTTTGTACTTTTCTCAATATAAACAGTGTTTTTATGTTGCATATTTACATGTATTTAACAGTTTGCAGGTTTTACTATTTTTGCCACGAGTTATGTTTAGAGAGATAGCGCCATAATTAGTCTTGAGCAAGTGACATTTCAATTTGATTTTTCAAATTTTCCGCTTTTTATAATTTTGTGGTTGTAAAACTGGTTGCTGCTTACATTGGCCCAAATTTTGTAGGAGTGGCTTAACTATTTCTGTTGGGTGAACGAAGTATAGTTGCGTAGGGCTAGGGAATGCAATACCGGGATCGCGGGATCCCGAAATACCGGGATCCCGCAGCATTTTTGCGGAATTAATCCCGCACATAAATGGAGCGGGATCCCGCGGGATTTGCGGGACTGAGGAATTTGTCGACCAAGGGGACGACTCTGTTTACTTTGTTAATGAAACGCATAACGGAGAAGTTATTTTTTAAATAATTGTAACTTTTTCGTTAAAAATGTACCATGATTTTTGAGGCACTTTAGAAGTTCACCATTTGTGCTTTACCGTTGAGGTTTTTTTGAGCTCTAAGTTAGGCCGAAGGTACTTTTTTGTTAAATATTGTGATAATTAGCGATTTATTTTAATACAGAAGTTAACCGCACAGAATTGCTTATTAGCCAATTTATTTAAAGTTTTGCGGGATCCCGCAAATACCGGGATCCCGCAGGATTAACATCTAACAATCCCGCAAATACCGGGATTGAGATTTTGTTGCGGGATTTCGTTCCTTATGCGTAGCATTAGCTAAACATTTAGATCCACCATCAAGCGATAAAAAACTAACATCAAAAATAGGTAGACATTTTCCACCCAGAATCTCATCAATTAAATAGTCAATACTCGTAGTACTAGCGGTATAACGGCAATTCTTGAAAGATACTGCATTTTGTGATACCAAGGTGCCACTTGGTACAACTGTTCCTTAAAACCATTTAGACGATTTGGCCCGAAGAACACGTGACATTTTCCGTGTGGGTAGATTTTAGAGGGGGTGGGGTTGATTAAATGTAATATTTTTGAAGAAAACTAAATATAGCACGTCGGGACGTGAAGGTGTCTAGGCATATGTTCTTTGGTGTCAGGGAATTCATTTATGGTAACAAAAATAACCTACAAGCATCGAAAGTGCGTGAAAGGCTTCCATACCAAGCTACCACATTTTCTGAAATCGTCGTACTCAGTGAAAACCAAGATATTCCAAAGTTTTAATGTATAAACTTATAACAATATTTTATTTAATAAAAAAAATTGTCAGAAGGTACGTCGTTAATGCGCGCAGGTACAAAATGTATAAAGCTATGAAAGATCGCCAAGTACTCACTGACGTCTTCTGTGATTGCGTTATCCCCACTGAAGAGATATTTCACATATAAATATGAAAGGTTCGGTACTAAATTATATCGAAAAAATCTCGCAGCTTGTCTCGCAGCCACACTTGTCCAGAGCACCGACTGCCTTTCATACGTGTGGCAGCTTGGACCACAGAACCTTCCAGTGTCTGACTTCTAGGGTCCTTCCCCATCCTTCAGGTCATGTGGAGTTTCCCTTTACCTGGTTTGCACAGCCGCAGTTGTGGCCGGCGACATACGCCACTGTGTCCAATGCGGCACGGAGAATTGAAGCAAGGTGTTTACCTTCTGAAGCAAACCTTTGTTTCCATGACGCATTTATACCTGGAAGTGACGCCTAAAATAAGTGCAAAATCCCTTAATCCAATATGTATGAGCTGTTAAAAAAATGTATACATGTGTGCAGAAAATAAAGCCAACTAATTTGGCCGATAACGCCTTTACAAAACATCTGGTTCGATAAAACTTTTACCTTATTTAAGCGTTCTAAGTCTTATGATACTCACTAAATACAACAAATACAATTAACCACTTAAACATTAAAATACGTAAATAAAAAATAAATAAATAAATTTGCAATAAAAAAACTAACATTAAAGTCACAATTTAATAATTTTTCCCATTCAGTGACCTTTTGCACGAAATTTCTCCAGGTCCTATCAAATTAATCGATACATTTTACATACAGGATGTCCCGACTCATATTTGCAATGCGTAAACCGGAAATTACGTTGACAACACGTCAATTTTTCATTACAGGGTGGCTCGCTCTCATCTTCGGCATTATTTCAACCAAGAGAAACGACACCCCCTTGTAGTTTACAGAACAATATGCTGCTGCAACCGCCATATTTTATTTGTACACAGACCAGACCTTGAAGGCTTTTTGTTTGGTCTCACTACGTTAATTAAACTATTACCAAATAGACATCGCTCTTTCATCAGTGCCCATCCTTTACCAAGTATTTTCCACGTATATATGCTTTAACTTTCTCTATAAATATTAACGTTGTCCCTTCGTTAATTTAAGCTAATTAAGCGTCGAAGTGAAGGATTTGCCATTTCAGTTACCCCTTCTAATACTCAAATATGATTCGATTATTTGAGTTTACCCTACCATTACTTTGACCGCAATTTTAATGTCGCCGTTACCGTAGCAATTAAAAGTGTTCTTCTTGTTAAAGGGAATCACAAGGAAGTCTCCTTCTAGTCTATGCAATTTCATAAAATGTCATATATTTGATTCGTACTTCGTATGAGTTACGGATATCTTTGCAAGCGTTGTACTGTACTTTCATAGCTTTTAGCTGCGAATCCAATAACGATATATTTTAATAAAGTCATCGAAGAGATCTAAAGTTTTTGACTTCAAGGGAAATGAAGTGAAAACTATCATTACGTTATTCTGATAGAATGAGTTTTCTTTTTAATAGCCAGTATAAATTTCCTTATAAGTGAATAGGTACTCATTTCGTTGGCGAGTGGCCAATTCATTAATTTTCCCTAATAACCCCAACGGCTCGTGAGCGCAATAGTGTAAAAAATAAATTCATGACGTTATATGCGAACTACATCTACAGCTTTGAATCTCGTAATACTCTTCGAAAATATTGGAAAATGAAAAGCAATTTGAGGTAACACGATTAGTTAGTAAGTGATAAAATTAATTACAGATATTTTAAAGTGCGCTTTGCTTTTAATTAAAATGTAATAATTTTTGTCGGGCGAACATTCGTGCGTTAAATGTAAATTTACGAAAGATAATAATAGATAAACCTTATTAATTATAATAACAATGAAAACTGGGGAATCCCGTTGATAAACCCTAAGTTTGCACAAAAGGGTTGCTTTTTTTAACTGTTTTTGACCCTTTCTCTTGCACGCATTGTGAACTTTTATTTCATCTAAACCACAATTTCATATTTATACCACATGCGTTAATTTAGGAATTAAAACCCTTTTAATTATGGTCTCCGCTTATATGACCGAAAACAATTAACTGGACTACTAAAACTTTTTTTTTTAATTTTTGGCTTAATTAAAAGCTGCTTTTGTATTGACGCTTTGTATAAAAATTGTCGGATAAGCTTTCTGCACCTGCTTCCCGCTTAGTTACGTAATGAGGAACATAATTAGGTCTACATAATTATCCACTTTTATAATCAGCTTTGGACGTTTCTCATAAAGCGTTAATGTTTTTTTAACGTAATTGATTGATGAAATGGTAGCAGATGTGGATCGAAGTTTGACAGTCTGTGCTTTGCCACACTATGAAAATTCAGGGGGCAGCGATCTTTAGCTGATGAGATACGACAAGAATCCAACACACTGTACTTCTATTTCTATAAATTCTCCAATGATTACCTGAACTCACTTCAAATTAGCAGTGAGTTCTCTTGTAATTATTCAGGTATCTTTTTCACAAGAATGCACCATGAAATAAGAAAAAAAATTATAGAAAGCTCAATAGAAACCTCGTAAGAGGAAGAACTAACATTATGTAACGTAAATTGCGTGGTTTTATTTGTTCGCAAATTAACGAACAATTAATTTATAACAGTGCTAAAATTGATTAATTTATAACAGTAATTACTATTTATCACTTACAATTTATAATGTTCTAGAACAAACACGTCATATTTATCTGAAAGATTACGTCACACCGTCTTCGTTGTTTATCGCCGATGACTAATATTTCATGGCACCTTGAGAATTCTAGAATGTTCGCTACAATTACTTGGGACACAGTATCTCAAGACGAAGTCCGATGACCTGTTGAAATCGATGCCATTGAGTCTTGTGGGGTATATGAACTTCTTTCATGTAACGTTTGTGTAATAAATTCATTTAAGAAAACAGTACTAAAGAGTAAAAGATGGCGACAAGCACCTTGAGCTAAAACTATAGAAAACTTTAGGAGACAATGTCGTCATAATTTCCCACGCTCTAATGAACACAGTCTATTCTGCGGCCGCAATCAGGTGCGCCGTGACATTTTCAATTTTACGTTGCGTACACCATAACGTAAATCAATTTATGCCTCGCAGCAGCGAAACCATAGCGGGTTGTGTTAATAGACTTTAACCCTCAACTAAGCTTTACCGTGTAATAAATATGTTAAGCAGTCATGCAAAGTTCACGCACGCTTTCATTGCAATTGCGCTCGATTCCACCGTTCAAAAGCAAAACATTACTCCCATTTAACAGAATATAATGCGGCCATGTACCAAATTTCCCTTGGCCGGGACTGGAACGTGTACACTCTTATTCCCAGTATCAGAATGTGGAGAATTCCTCCAAACTTCTACATACTTCATAGTTCTATTTAAAGAGAATTTATTACCTCAGTTGAACTCGTTTATGATTTATATCGTCCCCTGTATCACGCAGTATGCGAAAGCTCCTTTAAGTCACAACTTGGAATTTATGAGACCGATTTAATTGTTAGACGTCTCTAGAGAGATCGTATTTCTATTATTTGATGTTACCTTTTGTTTTTATTGCGCGCATCGTACACGAAATTCCAACATCAGGAGCGAGCGCGCCTTTCTCAGACCTTCGACCTGTAAATCTGACACGAGTTTTTCAGATATCGTCGTGACTTTAATACCAAATTGAGGAAGCTGCGGGATCTAATCTGGAAAATTCATGGAGAAGAATTGTTTTGTAGACCGGAAATTAATTGAACTCTGTACTATGTGGACTTGATGAACGTCTTCCTCCTTCCACTCTGCCTCGAAAGATAAAACGGCGCTCCTATTCTTAGGTAATTATGTAAAGCTTTTCCTGTTCCGGCCGCTTTTACATCTTAGAGAGTGTTCTATTGTTGATTCTAATAGCCGTCCCAGGTGAAATGGTCTTATGCTGAGGATCTGTTTACTTTCGCTTAAATCGCTTTACTCTCGAGCTCCTCGCCAAAGCTAATAAAATACGTTCAGCTGAAACCGACATATTCTACATCTTTTCATAAAAATTTTAATAAAAATCAACTTTCATATTTTTTATACACGTGAGTGAAGTTTAGGTTGTCACATGGAAAAGCATATGTCTGCTGATGAAGTTTTTACCTTGGTATTACACTCTATTAAAGGAGGTTGTGGTGCAGATAATTTTTCACTCTGTGGTTCAAACCTTTTTTTTTATCATTAATTTGTATTGCCCATCGGTTAATAAGTCGTCAGTTACCGGACCTACCTTTTCATCCCTTCCAGTGCATAATTTTAAATGTGTTAACTTTTTTAATAGCGAGTGGATTGTAACTCATAGTGAATTTTGTTTGTTTACTTTGGTTTTTATTTTATTAGCTTAGAAGGCCAATTAGAATTAAGCAGTATATATACAAAAATAATATATCCAAGGAAACGCAAAGGCAATAACGAATTACTTTATTAACCAGTATAAATTAGTCCCCTCAACATAACTTTTATTGTGCGAGATACGAAAAATTCGTAAACCATTATTAAGCGGCAGAGCAAAGCGATGCAAGCTTTATAGGGGAGTCGATGGTGTCCGTCTGTCCATGAACACGATAACTGTCAAATGCTTGATTTGGTTCAAACTTTGCACAGTTGACCTATATGCCACAAGTAATAAGCCTATTGAAAATGGGTCAAATCCAATGACCCCTTGGGGTCATGCCTCTCTGTCTCTGCCAAACGCTTGAACCTATTTAGTTCAAACTTTGCACAGTTGATCTATATGTCACATGTAATAAGCCTCTTGAAAATGAGTGGAATCCAATGACCCTGTGGGGTCACACTTCTCTGTCCCTGCCAAATGCTTGAACCTATTCGGTTGAAACTTTGCACAGTAGACTTATATGCCACATAACATGTCCATTGAAAATGGGTCAAATCCAATGACTCCGTGGGGTCACACCGAGGTGCTCTGCCGTTTTTTATATTGGGGGCGATACTAGGTACTGTAGGTGGTAACCATCTCAGCGCGCCAATACCAAATTTAAAAGTACAAAATCATTTTTCTATAAAAACTATCCAAAAGTTAAAGTCCATATTCACGCCAATGAATAGAACGTTAAAAAATGACTCCAGAGTAAAATTTTGTATACAGTCGACATTTACCTATAATATATTCTATACACAATGGGCACCCTGTATAGTGTATAGTATATAAACAATGTGTTAAACTAACATTTATCTGTGTCTTAACGAAATAAGAAAATGAGGCAAGTTCTCGATCTTAATTTTTAATTTTTTAAACTGATGACGTCGATTTTGATGAAATTTTGATAAGCCATTCTTTAAGTAAATTCGCTGAAAAAATCTCTGGGAAAATTCGTTGAGTGGCTGAAGAGCTTGCCCGTGCACTCGTTTGAGATTTGTAGCTCCCAGACGGTCCGGCGCAGGGCGTGGGGTTAGGCCGCAACCTTTGGGGAATTGGAGGAACCTCCTACGTCGGGGTAGTTGCCAAAAATTGAACAAAAGGGGAAAAAATCGTATCTCAAAACGGGCGCCAGATCGGAAATGTTTGGGATCGATTTGTGCCCGAAGTGAGAAAAAAATGTTCGTGAGCCTCATCATGCCCAATGGCAATCTCTTTAAAGGTGAATTTAAATGGAACTATCGTATTAAAATCTTTGTCGGTAAGTCTTTGAGATTGACCTATTGTAAAACGTATATCCCTAATAGCATCCGGGTGAGTTAACTGAGTTGAGGGTTGTCGCTAATTATACATAAACTTAACGAACGAAGATATCGGGAAATATAGAAGAGAATTAATTGATTAATCATTTTATTTAAAATCTCTTGATTACCTTTTCCTCTTGAATTTCTTTCCTTCTTTTACTTAGAACGTAGGCCTCTGAAAATGGCATTTTCAAAATTTGTACTATTGTTTTACCCTCAATATAGGTAAGTTTGTTGCCGTACAGCATTTTTACTTATTCTACACGAATCTTTTCTACATGCATATAACAGTGCCTCTTCTTGAAGTCGCCTTACCTTTTATTTAAATGTAACACATTTGACGTTATTGTAGCTTATTGCTTTCCCCATTCTCGTACCTACTTCTTTATAAACCAAGCGTATACCGTGTTGACGCTTTTTTTTACTCCTTGTTTATATCCTCGAACCCTGCGCATTTTCTTGCCCGCGAATGCACATAAAGAAAATCTCCGTTCGTGTTTATTTTTCGTTATATTAGAAATCCAATGTTCGATAAACTTTATTCCATCGATTAACAGCAGATTTTCCACTTTTATGAAACTGGGGGTTTAAAGTCACTCGAGAGCGAAACGGGTTAGGGTTTTTTGTGTGTTTTATTATGTCATATCTATAAAATAGCAAACGGTAGTAAGCGTTGACTTATAATAATGGCTTTAATGTCTGTTATGGAGATTATTTCGCGAGGCACACATAATGCGTAAGAAAAAAGGAGTTTTTATGACAACCTAAAAATGCTGCTGACTACAGTAGATGTGTGTTTCGGTTGATGTATCGCCAAACGTGAACTAAATTCCGCAAAAATGTTTAAAAATAATAGAGGGTGCGGACAGCAATCTCCCGAAGAGAAATGATGAATAAGGATTACGTCAGGTTCCGTTCGCATCAGTCATGTCAAAGTTGCACGCGCCATCTCGCTTAACGGCTCATATTAACTCTCACATTTTTAGAATTAATGGTTTTGTCCGTTGTTCTTTGAATAACAACAATTCGGGATGGTCGCTGCAGTAAAATACGTCGCTCCGTTCCGCTATAACGGAAACAGAAAGTAATTACGTGCATATGTTAAAATTCATCATCTGCTACCCTGGAAGTCAAATGTTAAATGATTTGAGTGAATTTTGAAATATTGTCACCACTCGATTTAACTGTCAATCGGTGGTCATCTTCCTGTATTTGATTTGTCGGTATTCGCCAATAATGTACTACTGATTACGTAATTAATTACAAATTGAACACTACGGTCCACATGTCACTGTGGTGTACAGCATCTTGTAGTTTATCATTAAAATGCAACTTGAATTAAACATCCGTTGTAATGCAAATGCATTTCGTACTGCACCTCCACCATTTTCGACAGTTCTAAGCAGCTAATGGAAGGTTGTTCATGTTTCAAAATTTAATTTTTACGTGCATCTTTAACGAGAGAAAAAGACAAGGAGATGCTCAATAAGCTTCAATAGAAAGAAATATGTATATAGGCTACCTACTTGACGGACTTGTCTGTCTTTCAGCACTTGTTCAGACATGACCACGTGCATCGGCTTCTACCTACCACGTACGTACGCGTTTAACCTACGGGCCGTCTTCGGACTGGTTTTATCATTGTACCACCAGTAGGGTGAACTGCCAGAGTGAGAACGCTCACGAACCCATCAGGCACGAAGTAACGGGAAGCTCTTTTTAGAACAGCATGCCCCCCCCCCCTCTCCCGAAGGAGTAACTCCAGCTAAACTCGTTACCACCGCCATACAGAGATGAATTCGACCGACTTGGACAGTGCACATGGCATCGCATGGCGACACACACTCCCTCCTCACCAGCACCTACGCCGTCACTAGCACAGTCGATTAATGTACTAGCCCCCAACCGAACAGCAGACGAAACGACGGAAGATGAAGACAGACTCCACCGGCACGTCTGGTATGAACACCAGTAATCAAAGTACCACCAGCATCCATGCGCCATATTCCTAATCGAAAATCGCCGTTTTTACATTTTCCACCACCGCTTAGGATCATCTTCCAAATCTCAGCCAACATCATTGCCATAGGAAAGTGAGCTCGCATCATCGACGACAATCCGGACGAATTCTGCGTAATCCAGGATCCTACTGAAAAGTCAGGGCGAGTCCTGACCACACCACACCATCACTCGTCCCTCGCCTTCATCACGAGATTGTTTAACGCTGCGATAGATTTAGGACACTATATACAGACCCATGTCCCTCCTACCAGCCCTGGAGAAGATCTTCGAAAGAGTTCTGCTGGCGGAACTGCAACCAAACATAAGGCCTGTACTTTACAAGTCATCGGCCTGGTGGACGCCGTTTCTGGAGCCTACAACATACCTAAAATATACCGACCTCGCTTAACCAGTTTCTACACAGCTACCTGAGGAATCGCACATTCCGGGTCAGAATAGAAGACCAATTACCGTCGCGGCAGGGCTACAAGGAGGATGTCTACCGCCAGCAATATTTAACTGAACGACATCCCACAAGCTTCCAATATCATCATCATTATGCGGGTCACTCTGTAATTGGGCGCAAGCCTGTTGAGGGCCCAGAACAAGAGAGGAATAATAAATAAAAATAAATAAATTAACATTGCTCTGTACGCGGACGACCTCCTTGTAATACTAGAGCTGCAGATTAACGTAAACTCAATAAGGAGAGTACAGGCAGCCATAGCCAAAACCATACGTTGGACAAGCCTCTGGCGGCTTAAACCGAACGCGTCTATACCCAATCCATAGTGGTCACGAATCGCAGGACAACGGATTTTACCAAACTACGCATGGACGGAGAAACACTGGAATGAGGGGCAGGGGGAACCATCCAGTATCTCGAAGTCGACTAACATTCGCCCAACACGCGACCGACACTGTCGCCAGAGGGCAAGAGCACAACTATATCCCCGGTTATCATCATCAACGCACCCTGCCAACCCCGATAAGGAGGAACTAGACATAAAAACAGCAAACTTCAAGCAGTAAAAGTGCTAGGGCTAGTAGGTTTAAAAAAATGACACTATTTACGCGTCGACTCAATCTCGGAGGCGTCAGTTACAATATAGTATTAGTTAGTTACATAATAAGTCATGAAAGTGGTCGTTTACATGACGCGGAGGCTTATTGAAAAGTACGAGCACGCGCAGCCTCCAAGTCAGGTGGACTCACTTTCATGATGTATTATGTATCTATAAAATTTTACTGAAACCGCAACATGTAGATAACTTTTCCAAATTAAATTATTCATATGTGGAAATTTTGATACCTAATCACGCATGCTAAAATCATTTTATTTAATTGTTTCCATAGAGATTTCAAATTAATTAAAACAGTCAGTGTCATTTTTAATGCAGTTTGCATTTTATGCTTTGTACTTTTCAACTATACAGTCTTCATAACTAGGTACAAAAGCAGGTATCAGTGAAGAAGAGTACCTACGCAAGACGTTGTTATAATGTAGCCGAAGCTGCGGCCGCCGTAGTGCAATATTCGCTCCCCACAAAGCCAAGAAAAAGATACGAAAAGGCGCGCAAACCTTTTAATGAATGGCGCAAAACTAAAGGAATAATTACTTCCACACAATATTCATTAATTATTAGTAATAAAAAACCATTATCCTTTGTGTAGGTATATTAATATTTAAAAATATCCACATAGTCTGCATTATAATTATCCAATCGTTGATTGAATAACTTATTCAATGAACGATCTAATTGTTATTTTGCATGTACTAGGACTGTAATGGGAGTCAGGCAAAAATATTACAGTACTAGTCAGGTAAAGATCAACTTTCTTATGTCAAAATAGCCCTGAAATTTAGATTTTCTTGACGGTTTCAGGTAAAATTAGTTATTTATTTTTCATTTGCCTATTATATGCCAATTATATCTGTCATATGAGATATATAAAGCAGTCTATGACGCCCGAGGGCATAATGAGAGGGCATAATGAGATGACAATCCATTATGCCCTCTCATTATGCCCTCAAACTGCCTGTCAAATATATTGATGGAGTTATGTAATAAAAAAACTTGCTACTTGATTCGTATGAAGCACTAACAATAATCATTACATTTGTATATTGGAAATGCATTATTTGGAACGATGAAAAATAAAATTTTGTATGCACCTCAGGCATTACTCGATATTTAACCCTCGGGCGACTTACAATCCCTCGGGCCAGAGGCCCTCGGGCTCTGTCGCCCTCGGCATAAATATCGCCTTAATGCCCTTGATACATAAAATAAATTACTATCTTCTGCGTTCACCATCTAGGGTTTTTAACTAGCCATGATTGGTACCAATTATTATTACTGGTGGTTTTATGATTGTTAATTTCTCACCTTCCGTCTTAAAACCTACACTACTCTTGCCCAACAAGCCTTATTGGTTGGATTGAATAGTTAGTACTAACTTAGTAGGTACTACTCGTAGTCGTATTACTAAATGTTGGCTCGAGATTTGACTAAACGCTGTCATTTTGTTTTGTTGTAACAGCTTAATTCAACGTGGAAAGGAATAATAATCCAATTTACTAACATTACGAATTGAAAAGAAAACACTTGTAGATTTTGTAATCTAAATCTAATAAAAGAAATACTTCGCCTTATTATCTTTGTTTCTTTGTAATTGGTTTCCTTTCTGCCGTATTCTTTATTTAAAGCCGGTTGAAGTTCACGCTCCCTTATGACTGTGTGAGTGGAAAACATACGTGACGTAATTGTGCCCTTTGAAGTGTTGTAATGTATTTCATCTTTTAATCTTTCAAGTTTAATTATAAAAATCACGCAAAGTGGTATGGAGGGCAACAGTGTAGGCGAATTCGGTTTTGTCAAATTATACAAACACAAAGGTTCTCATTAACAATGTCTCTTTGGTGAAAGCTATCAGAATAAAACAGTAATGGTCTGTTCTAAATAAACCGTCTTTCTCGCAAATGACGCTGTATAACCCACGAAACAAGCTCGCCTTTTATTAAGTTGGAATGGAATTGTTAGTTTGATGGAGACCCATTCTTGTGTGCATTGCTACAATTATGATGTCTTTCATCGCGTTTATGTGTGTTTGTTTTCACGGAAACTTGTTAATCTTGTAAGCGTGTAGTGGATGATACAATGAGGGTTTATTTTAAAAACTTCTTGTTTATTTTGAAATTAGCGTGCTGCTTCGCGAGCAAAACCTTAGACGGCTGTTGTATATCCCTACAAAGTTCTAATCTAATTATTTACTGTAACCGTTGCGTTGTAGTTGCCAGAAGGGTGTTGCTAATAAAAAATAGTGTCTTTACTGATTAGGTGACCTTTTGGATTAACATATTCAGCTTATCCTGTCTCGTGACATGGCGTTGTCAGTTGTCACGTTTCTTTGGGCTATTGAATTTTGATGAGATTAAATTGGCCAAATCGCTTGTGTCTAAGAGGGATTATGTCAGATTAGTATAAGGCCTATTTTGGTTGCATCGATCCCTCACGGAATTAAACATGTCGTTTACGACCTAATCATATGTTTGATCCCACATTTCTACTAGGAGGGTTGCCTTTCGTTCTTTACTAGTTTTAAGTTGTGTGATTACGATAAAGATGCTCAGTTTTGCAAAATCTATAGACAATGAACAGTTTTTCTACATAACATTAATGCTGCATCTTTCACTTTTACATTCTTCTATTTTTTTTAAGATTATACACAGTTCTCTATGTCGCAATCAAGAATTTTAAGCTAACCGTACTCATAACTCGACTTCATTTGACTGTACGTACGAGCTACCCTTCTATATCCATACACTGTAAGATGTACTGGGTTTTGCCTTCGAGTAACTCCAGCCGGCTGGCCCGAAGTCAAAAGCCGGAATAGTGTTGAAGCTGTTTAATTAAATAATAAATAACGAGAAAATGCCAGATACTATGCTGCTTCTTATACTTTATGAAGCGAATGTTACATCTAGCGCGTGTGCTATGTACAACGTATCCCGTACAGGCGTACACAACAACCTGAATGCACCAGGCCACGGCCGGGATATCGTTCGCTTTGTTTATATCAAAATTTCCTTTATTGAAAGTGTTGTTAACAGTAGAGACTGCATGATACGTTAAAATAGGGCGAAGTTCAGTTGGCGGATGTCTTTGTCCTCCTCTTCCATCTAATCCTGTAAGAGATCGATCAGTGACATCATCATCATAGATGATATGAATAAATGAGGTAAATATTTTAGGATTTAGTTCTAATTTCAAGATTTAGTTGATTGTAAAGGAATGATCTTTTAAACACGGAAGCATGTTGAAAAGGTGACGTTAATTTCCCTACGAAGCGAACGTCAAAATTATGTAGGTCGTTACGACATGCGATCGTTCGATAAAGATATTGGGTCGTCTTTGCTGATAAAATTTTCTGATAGAGATTTGCTGAATTGTCGATCGGCCAACCAAGATCTAAGACCTTCCTTGTTCCTAAGAAGGGATTTAAGTTGAAAAAATGGGGACGACAGCAGGCGACATCTAACGGAGGACTTTTAAAACACTTGTTGCAGAGTGTTTACAAATAAAATTTCTACGTTTCTACGTTTTCTTGCAATACATGTCCCTAACAGTCCTTATTCGCAATAGTTCGATAATGTAGTTTTTCCTAAGCATTGCTAAGCTTGAGATTTTTAGTACCAACCCCCGGATTATATTTATTCAGTCGTTTTCGTAATTCTTTCAATTCCTCCGTGAACCGCAGAATTCACCACCTCTGTACATTTGAAAACATTTTAATTTACCTTTCTTACTGCATTTCTTTATACAGCCGTCTACATTCTTAATTTGGGAGGGGGTCATTGTTGTAGGTAAACTTTTCGCTATAATATATTGAAGAACAATCCTGCTGGACTCCGAACCCACTATACGCCCTGGAATGCGAATTCTTGCGTAGTGTCTTCGTAACTGTATACATCTCCCGCGTCTAGTTTCGATGCGGTATTTAATTCAAAGTACCACGATCGAATTATTGCAACTAGCGTAGGAAATTTGGTGAGCGATTCAACGTTACCGGTAGAAGTTTTTTCCCTGTTCAATGCGAAATTTAATTAACTAACAACTGATATATTATTAACGTTCAAAACATAAATGATAAATAGCACGCGAGGGGAAGTTAATCAGTTAGTAAATAACGCGTTAATTTGTAAAATAGAAACCATTATTTAATGGTGGTTGGTAGAGTGGGCGCTACCTTTCCTCAAACCCGCCGTTTAAATTGCCAACTAGTTCACAGTTGGAACATAAAAATATAAGAGCTTGAGATCTTCGTTCTGGGCATTTGATCTTCTTAACTTCGTTGCACTTACCAATGGGGTTGAGTTCCACTCAATTTCTTCAATTTCTTCTCTTGTGAAATTGAGAAAATACGAGGGTTTCAATTTAGGTACCGCAAGAAACACTGATTTATTGTCAATATAAAATTGCAAAATAAAAATTGTCAAGATGAAAATCGACACGCACTGCGCGGTAAAATTGCATAAATTCACAATAGATGGAGCAATCTATTAAACTGCTTCCAAAAGTTACGGGGATCATTCAACAAATAATAAACCGTGAACAATAAATAATGCTTTGTAATGGAGAAAATAAATCGTTACAATTCGTAATGCGTTTCGACGGGGAAAACAATATACACACATTATCGCCATAGAGACGTTATAATTTTATAATTTCATCAATGCTTAGATTTTAAGTAAAGTGGACAAAAATGTTTACACTGCCGCAAGCAGTTAGTAATTAGCATTATGCGGGTCACTCGGTAATTGGGCGCAGGCCTGTTGAGGGCCCAGAACAAGAGAGGGATAATAAATAAATAAATCAAGACTGAAATTTGGCCACTCTTCATAATTTTGTGTACGAATACCGCACATCTTATAGGTATCTTAAAACTTGTCGAGTAAAATGCAAGTAGATGATATACTTGTGGCCTGTTACATCGAAATTTAGTGGACCCTTACGATCAGACAATTAGGGTAAGCGTAACAAACATAGCAAACCTTTTTCTAACGGATTACACTCCGCGAGTTCGTAAAAAAAACATTTTGCCCCCGCATTAGTATGAAATATGTGTAAAGGGTGTGAAGATAACCACTCGCCCCCTAGAGGATTATGTATCACGTAAAAATCGGAGTTATAACTCACGAAATACGTGCACCGCGCGAGTGTAGGGAAAGTTTCATAAACGGAGGGGATGCTTGACAGCAACACCAAAGGCGGTAGCGTAGATATATAGAATATTGACATAGTTCAGAAAACTGAATGTCTATTCGGTGATAAGTTTATCTATATGTAATTTCTCAAGAATAAGTTTCGCTCCCTGGCTGCGGTATTGAAAAAGAATGTTGCCTTAATATTTTATCAGGTGGGCTGAACCTCCCAAGACGTTGTATTAAATAAGAACGACGGAAACGTTGTTTTCTTGTTAATCAATGATAGCAGAATGGCGTCGTGTATGCTGGATATGAAACAAAATTCGAATAATTAACTTACTCCTGAGTAATATTGTATCATTCCAAGCTGTATGACAAAAGCCAAAAACAAGTTTAATTAATTCACTTATGTATATGAGTGTATCTCGTACGGCAAAATTGAAAGCGGTTGATGAAATTATCGACTTTTCCCTACTATACGATATTATCTCAGGTTTGCACTTTTTAACGTATTTGGTCACAGGTGCGGTACTCATATGATTTTTAAGATGATGGAAGGTGTAGCTGAGAAATCCCTTCTTTCCTTGCCAATTATTTTCAGGCGTCCGTATTTTGTACACCTGGTAGCAGCTTTCTTTGAGCTTATTGCTTTTTGTTGCTTGTGCTCTTCCTTGTAGTCACAGTGTTTTCCGCATGTGTCTCTTATATAGGAGAATCGGTACTGTTCCAATAAGACGCTATGATGGAAAAGTTGTTTTGCAAGCTTCCTGGTTTAAGCTGAAGCTAACAAGGCAAATAACAAGTTATTACACTTGCTCTTGATCCTAGTACTCACGTCGTTCAACTATTGAACATATGGTACCTTGTGAGTAATTCAAATGTAAAAATGTTTGGCACATACAATCAAAAATTTAGAATTTTACCCATTAGCCTCATTGAGCTAGATGTAAGTAACGTATTTTTGTTGCATAAGGTCTTAAAACAGGAGAATGTAGGAATAATATTGTATAAGACAACAAAGAAAAGCCGGTTTTGTAAAACTGATTATTTAAATAGCGCTTTAGGGCTATACACGTTCGATTTTTTAATATATTATTGTGGTATATTGGTTTTTGTTTTACTTTTTATAAGTTCAGCGGCCCCGGGGTTTCAGTGCGTCGAGTTTCCCAATTGAATTTGTCGAAATTGCTGACAATTGTTTCGACCGCATAATTATGCAGTTCAGTTAAAAAGTTGTGCGGTATTAAATTTCGACAAACACAAAAAAATTATATAAATCATAAATTTAAATAAATATTAGTTTGAGGAAAATTTTATCAATGTGAATCATGTTTACCAGCTTTACTGGGTCATTTGTGAGATTAGTGAAAATTTGTATTTTATAATTTTCATTTCCGTTTATTCACTGATTTTGTATTTGTAACGCTAAGTTAAATTGTTAAAACCAGGATCAAACCGTGCAAGGTCGCCGCAGTGTACGAAGATAAAAAACCTTTTTCTTGACCCGAAAATTGCAAGAAACGATGGGTAGTGGTACACAAACAAACAAACAAAGTTTAATTGGAGAGCAGTACGAGTTCGTGGTTATGGCTGGAAAATCCAGGTTGCCTTCCCGAAATTGCCGAATGTTATATAACGGGAGACCGTTATGAAGTGGTGGTCATCTTGTGGTGTAGGTTCGTAGTTTGTTTTGCATCCTTTGCGTTATTACTGTACCGTTTCATTTTAAGGTAGGTGTTTCTTACCATTACTTATAAGGGAGTGTTGCTTTCCTTTGTTTCGATCCCCAGTAAATATAGTTCATTATTTTTATTCCCGCTTTGGGAAATTGCTATTTTCGTATGCCGTAATTCTGTTGTAGATTATTCGCCAGTGACAGACTACGTCCGATCCATGGATGGCCGGTTCTTTGACTGATTTATCTATGACTTCCGAAACCGTGGCGCCAACTTTAACTAGTAGCAAAAAGCAGCAACTACTGGTGGCGCTGGAAATTAATCGTATCGACTCCGCCGACCATAACAGTTTCTACCATTTCTTTTCTGTAAAGATAACCTAATATTATTGTCATTAATTTACTTTGTTAATTAAACTTTGCCTTTGGGTTACGTCCGTGAAGTTGGCACCGCCCATTGTTCATATTAATATTATTTGTATGCACATCGTTTGTTTAACGTTTGTTTACGTTTGTTTAACTATTTTCATCGTTTGTTTACATTTCCGTATGTTTTTTTAAAAATTCAAAATGGACGAGCTAACTTCACGGTGGCTCGCCCAAAATTATAATTTTATTTGTTTATCGATGCAGGTGTGTTTACGTTTGTTTAACTATTTTCATCGTTTGTTTGCATTTCCGTATGTCTTTTTTAAAAATTCCAAATGAGCGAACTAACTTCACGGTGGCTGGCCCAAAATCATAATGTTGTTAAGTTTGCAAGTCATTTGTTTATCGTCTGTGGGCGCGTAAACTTTACTGTCATTATATTATTTTTCATCACTATATGCATCTTTTTAAAAAATGTTAAATGGAAAATTAACTTTATGGTGGTGCAGCGCTCATGAACTCTACAATTGTAGCAGTAGCATGCATGCGATGATTAGGTAAACGTAAAAGGCTCTAATAAATTAGTCACTGTTCTTCAAACAATTCTCTAATTTTCATATTAAAATGTACGATGGTACTTAGAACTGCCTACCGTTTTAATACAATGCGATAAAAAATGAGTTGCTGTCGAGTCACCTTTGGAATTTTTGTTTACATGGGAAATTGTACCACAGATTTAAATAGTAATAGTAATAGTAATAGTTTTTTCCGCTCCCGAACGGTTTTTCCGTTCTCAAAAGTTTTTTTCTGCTCCCGAGCGCTTTTTCCGCTCTTGAGCTTTTTTTCCGCTCACGAGCACTTTTCCCAAGCGCTCGAGCACTTTTAGGAGTGTTCGGAACTCGCAAGCGATCTCGCGTTGAAATTATGGATTCTACAGGCCACGTTCTATAAGAACTTTTTTTTCCGGGTCGATCTGAGACAAATTTTTTTTCTGACCTCAAAAAAAAGCAGTGTATAACCTTCCTTTTTTACCAAAAATCGACCACACCAAAATTTCTCGGGAAAACACTTTTTCTTATTAATTTTGGTGCGTAGAATCCAAAACAATTCGTACCTTTTCGATCAGACTTCTCAATCAAAAGTTATAGACTAGAAACCAATTTCGAAAAAAAATTCAAGGGGCTGTAACTTTTGAACTAGTAGCCCAATCTTGGAACTGTTTGAAATTATGGATTCTACAGGCCACATTCTATAAGAAAATTTCTTTTCCGGGTCGATCTGAGACAATTTCTTTTTCGGGCCTCAAAAAAGGCAGTGTATAACCTTCCTTTTTTACCAAAAATCGACTGCACCAAAATTTCTCGGGAAAACACTTGTTCTTATTAATTTTGGTGCGTAGAATCCAAAACAATTCGTACTTTTTCGATCAGACTTCTCAATCAAAAGTTATAGACTAGAAACCAATTTCGAAAGAAAATTCAACGGGCTGAAACTTTTGAACTAGTAGGCCAATCTTGGAACTGTTTGAAATTATGGATTCTACAGGCCACATTCTATGAGAAAATTTCTTTTCCGGGTCGATCTGAGACAATTTTTTTTCGGGCCTCAAAAAAAGGCAGTGTATAAAACCTTCCTTTTTTACCAAAAATCGACCACACCAAAATTTCTCGGGAAAACACTTTTTCTTATTAATTTTGGTGCGTAGAATCCAAAACAATTCGTACTTTTTCGATTAGACTTCTCAATCAAAAGTTATACACTAGAAACCAATTTCGAAAAAAAATTCAAAGGGCTGTAACTTTTGAACTAGTAGCCCAATCTTGGAACTGTTTGAAATTATGGATTCTACAGGCCACGTTTTATAAGAAATTTTTTTTCCGGGTCGATCTGAGACAATTTTTTTTGAGGCCCGAAAAAAAAGGCAGTGTTAATTTTGGTGCGTAGAATCCAAAACAATTCGTACTTTTTCGATCAGACTTCTCAATCAAAAGTTATAGACTAGAAACCAATTTCGAAAGAAAATTCAAAGGGCTGTAACTTTTGAACTACACCTTTTCCACTTTTATTCGAGAAGTTGTAAATTGTATTTGAGAATTGTTACTTGTATTTGAGAAAACATCAAAGTAGATGAGAATAGTCAGTTGGATTTGAGAAAACAACAAATGTAGTTGAGAATAGTCAATTGTATTTTTGAGAAAGTATCATTTAATTTTAAGAAGTCGTTATTTGTATTTCAGAATTCAGAATGTAATATTAAGAATCAAATTTTTATAATCCCGCCACTGTATGTAGTCCCGCAACAGCAGCAGCAGCAGCATCAGGCTGTGTTATACATGTGATTTTGTTTTTCTCTTTTTCAATTGATTCTCAAATACATTTTACCATTTCTTGAATACAATTTACTATTCTCAAATCATTTGATGCCTTCTCAAATACAAATCACTATTCTGAACTACATTTGTTGTTTTCTCAAATACATTTTACTATTCTCAAATACAATTGATACTTTCTCAAATTAACTTTATAGTTTCTCGAATAAAAGTGGAAAAGGTGTAGTAGGTCAATCTTAGAACTGTTTGAAATTATGGATTCTACAGGCCACGTTCTATAAGAAAATTTCTGAGCTTTTTTCATACAATTAGAACGAGCGTCGCTCGAGCGGTTTTTTAGAACACTCGATCCATGATGAGTTGCTGTCAGGGTTGCTGTTCAGTCTCCTTTGGAAGTTCAAGTTAAGTACAATCACAGATTTAAATATACTTTTTGAATCTGTGGTACAATTTCCTATGTAAACAAAAATTCCAAAGGTGACTCGACAGCAACTCATTTTTTATCGCATTCTATTAAAACGGTAGGCGGTTCTAAGTACCATCCTACATTTTAATATGAAAATTAGAGAATTGTTTGAAGAACAGTGACTAATTTATTAGAGCCTTTTACGTTTACCTAATCATTGCATGTATGTTACTGCTCCAATTGTAGAGTGGTTCATAAGCGAATTTTAGCTGCACCACCATAAAGTTAATTTTTTAAAAAGATGCATATCGTGATGAAAAATGTTATAATGACAGTAAAGTTTACGCGCCCACAGACGATAAACAAATGACTTGCAAACTTAACAACATTATGATTTTGGGCCAGCCACCGTGAAGTTAGTTCGCCCATTTGGAATTTTTAAAAAAGACGTACGGAAATGCAAACAAACGATGAAAATAGTTAAACAAACGTAAACAAACGATAAACAAACGACCTGCATCGATAAACAAACAAAATTATGATTTTGGGCGAGCCACAGTGAAGTTAGCTCGCCCATTTTGAATATTAAAAAAAGACATACGGAAATGTAAACAAACGATGAAAATAGTTAAACAAACGTAAACAAACGATAAACAAACGACCTGCATCGATAAACAAACAAAATTATGATTTTGGGCGAGCCACCGTGAAGTTAGCTCGCCCATTTTGAATTTTTAAAAAAGACATACGGAAATGTAAACAAACGATGAAAATAGTTAAACAAACGTANAATACTTAATTGAGCAGTGTTTGAATTGTGACCAATGAAGTTATCTACAATGGAAATGCTACTATTGTCAATATTGTACCACATTCTTACATCTAATTTAATGCGTTTTTCAATATTTATTATAATTCTTTAGAGTTGCCCTCGGAAATAGTCTGCAGTACTTTCGATAAACATGCTGGGTACTTGTTTCAGT
Organism: Photinus pyralis; assembly: GCF_008802855.1. Classification (NCBI taxonomy): domain Eukaryota; kingdom Metazoa; phylum Arthropoda; class Insecta; order Coleoptera; family Lampyridae; genus Photinus; species Photinus pyralis. The sequence goes on from NW_022170511.1 coordinate 49,879,306, forward strand.
ACGCAGTATACGTTATAAAATGGCCTGTTTCTGGACTTATCTTCCGACTTATAATAATAGTTCACTTTTGGTACAAATGAAACGCCCTCGAGCACTTTTCGGAGCGGCCGCTTGGTGCTCGATACTCGAGCGTTTACTTAAAATGTTCGGTGCTCGTGCTCATGAGCATTTTCCTTCGCTTGTGAGCGCTTTTAACCGCCCTCAAGCTCTGAAGGATTAAGCGCCGCTCGCGAGCGTTTTTTCCGTTTCCGAGCGCTTTTTCCACTCTTGAGCGTTTTTTTTGCTCACGAGCACTTTTCCCAAGCGCTCGCGATAAACCACTCGAGCATTTTTAGCAGTGCTCGGAACCCGTAAGCGGTTTCGCTTGGCAAAACAGCTCGATGCTTGCGAGCATTTTTGAGACAATTAGAACCGAGATTAGGACGCTCGTCGCTCGAGCGGTTTTTTAGAACACTCGATCCAGCTCTGTCTCAACTAATATTAAAACGGTAGGCAGTTCTAAGTACCATCGTACATTTTAATATGAAAATTAGAGAATTGTTTGAAGAACAGTGACTAATTTATTAGAGCCTTTTACGTTTACCTAATCACTGCATGAATGTTACTGCTGCAATTATTGTAGAGTGGTTCATAAGCGAATTTTAACCGCACCACCGTAAAGTTAATTGTTCATTTAACATTTTTTAAAAAGATGCATATCGCGATGAAAAATAATATTATGACAATAAAATTTACACGCCCACAGACGATAAATAAACGACTTGCAAACTTAGCAACATTATGATTTTGGGCCAGCCACCGTGAAGTTAGTTCGCCCATTTGGAATTTTTAAAATAGACATACGGAAATGTAAACAAACGATGAAAATAGTTAAACAAACGTAAACAAACGATAAACAAACGACCTGCATCGATAAACAAGCAAAAATATGATTTTGGGCGAGCCACCGTGAAGTTAGCTCGCCCATTTTGAGTTTTTAAAAAAGACATGCGGAAACGTAAACAAACGATGAAAATAGTTAAACAAACGTAAACAAACGACCTGCATCGATAAACAGACAAAATTATGATTTTGGGCGAGCCACCGTGAAGTTAGCTCGCCCATTTTGAATTTTTAAAAAAGACATACGGAAATGTAAACAAACGATGAAAATAGTTAAACAAACGATGTGCCTACAAATAATATTAATATGAACAATGGGCGGTGCCAACTTCACGGACGTCTTTGGGTTCACCTAATTTTACCGTTTGAGTTTAAGTAATTGTTGCGCGAACAGGTGCCCAAACGTTTGCGCAGTGGTAACCCCTGGCGGCGGTGTCAGTCTGTCAGAGGTCAAATCCCGTCCAGAAACGGGCCCCCTGTGCCAGTATTAGTATACATAGAGGAAGGCGAGGCACAGGTTAATAAAACGTAGTCATTCTCTAGATTGAACCCCGAGGCGCCTAGCGCAGCGAGTGCGGTTGCTATTCTGGAGGTGCCGACAGCTCTGCCTGGGGGTTTTGTGGGGGGTTTCCTTCAGCCCTGCGTAACTTTGCACACTACGAGCATGATGCTGAAATCTAAGAGACTAATGCTGCTTCAGGACTCTTCCCCTACATTCTTTCTGAACGGTTCCTGAACTTAACTCATCTTTAAACTATCTAGCTCAAAATGCTCTGTCGTCGGGACATATGCAGCAATGGAACCTTGCATTTCTGCATTGGAACCCAAACGCAAATTACCTTTGCAGGAGTACACTTATTGTAACCTTTCTTAATTATCAATTTAGCTAAAGAAAGAAATTTGGTTTATAACTCAAAATTTCAAAAACAAGTAGTAGATCCCCTATATATTTCCATAACACATATCTAGATACCTCTGCATGTCAAGGCATGACTCAACTGTAGAGAATAAGGATGCGACGATCATTAGCGTGATTATACCGGGTGATCAAAAAGTAGTGCGGACAGTTTGAATTTTCCGTAAAACTAAACATGTATAACGTTGGTAACATACCAAAGCAGTGGTGGATCAATTTAATCACTAATACATAAATAAACTACCTTCCAAACATGTTTGCCAATTCCTTAAGTAAAAAACATTAAAAACTTAAAGCGTCCAATTTAAACTGCCTGCACTTCTTTTTGATCCCCCGATACAATATATTATAATGTAACAGTTACACTTTAAAGTTAAGACGAATCCAATGTAAGCCAGGGACGGACCTAGACAAAAAAATCGGGGGGGCAGACATGACATTTGACTCAACTATAAAAATTTCCAACTCAAACGGGTAGTATCTATTAAGTATTAAGTGGTATTTCCAAGTCTAATAAATCATGTAGAAAATGTAAGATATCAGTATACGGTCTCTAATACTAATTAAAAGCATTACCAAAATACCAACCTTGTGTTGAAGAAGAAGGAAGTGACTTTCCTATTAAAGAGTCCTATTTATAGATTTTGCCGCAATTTCTCATTCCTTCAATAGTCGACTTATCACACTTACGATTTACCTACTTTCGCGGCGTTCGCCAACTGGTAATGAAAATTAACAACTCTTGTCAAAATTGCCAACTAGTTAAGTATTGGAGGGGCAGCCTGCCCCCCCCCCCTTGCCCCCCCATAGGTCCGTCGCTGATGTAAGCATAAACCTCGAACAATTTATGCGCACCAAGAATAAGATTTAAATTGAAGTTTGCGAATTTTACACATTTTCTCTACAATGTTTCTCAACATTTAAACTAAAACAGAGTTTCGTTTGCAATTAAATGGAACGCACCACTAATTTACTGGTTTTATACCTCAAACTTGTCTTCTATTTAAAGCAACAAACAAAGATCGGCGCATTTCCGTAAAAATTGCAATTGTGCTAATTACTTCACTTCACTTTCTGGTGCCCAACAGTTCATTGTACTAAACTAGACCAATGTAAAGTACTTAAAGCTTAATGCTCACGTCATCAAGGCACATTAACTTCCCTGAATGATTTAGATGTGAAACATAGCAGGCACGCATATTAACGTACGTTGTGCCACTTCAAATGCGTAGCCCAAATAACTAAAATCTCTCAACCCCCTTGAGAACCGGGCGTCCTTTTATAGCTAATTAAAAGTGTTTTGCATAGAAATTGAAACGGAGCGCCGGCATAATTTACTTGTTTCGTTATAATAAAACTATTGTGAGAAGAATGATTCCCTTTAACTACTCTACACTCATAGAGCTTTTATGATGATCCGAATGATATTTACAACAGTTGTATCCCCCAGACAATTATTCAATTTCTACTTCTGTCGGTGTATATTCCGCAAATATGCGCATATTTAATACATTATTGTACAAATAAACTGCAAAGGCGTGTAACGCTGGGTAGTAAATACAAAGACACAAAGGAAAAAATAATTCATTCAAAATTCTCTGTCGGCACAAGTTATAATGAAGACTAAAAATTGTGGAAGCAGAAACAGTTTCAAAGCAAACAGTTATGCCTGTGTATCTATTTGAGTTAATTAAACACGCTCGGTATTTACTGTCGTTTATAAAGCCAATGCCGTAACGTAACTGGCATATCCACTTAAGGTGGTCGAAAGAATATTATTTTGCAAATGAGCCAGGACGGATGCCTAACGTCAGGCTTGTATAAACATGTAGCTAAACTTGTAAATAAGGCTTAAAAGTAGAGTCGTGTTATTTAGGAAAGTTTAAGGGTTTCACACTAAAAGCTTATTTAATTATGTAAGTTACTAAGTGGGGAAGTTAAACAAACTTTGCAATAAGCGCTATAGGAAATTTTGTAATGGAGGCCATACTAATGCGCAACGTGTATTACCTTGTATACATCTTCATATTTGATCTTAAATATAGATTTATGGTTTCTGGCGTATATACCAAACATTTACTTCTTTATTGTAATTACGATGGGTTTGGGAATATATGCACGGTTCACTCGCTGTTGTGCAATAACAGTAAAATTATATCACGGTTTAATGGAAACTTTCCAGCTATTTAAAGTTAAAAACTAAAAAGTACTCCTTAACGGAAATTTATACGTATAACGTGCGAGTAGAGGAAGGCATTTCCGCCGTAGGGTCACTCGCCTCAAGGGACGCACTTTGATCTTACCTTTTTAGCGGCCCGATTGTGAAATTCTGAATAAATAAGATTAATCCGCTGCACTAATGTCTTAATATCTGTTCTAGTAACACTGAAGTGAAATGAAAGAACAATGTCAATTTTTTAAATGCAGAATGAACTTAGACAAATGTTTTTACGTTGTTTTAGACCGCTTTACCTTCAAAAATTTTGTTTCTGTTGACAATGCTATAAGGTTAAAGGAATCTGAAAAGCTCTAAATGCCTATTGTGTTTTTGAACTTTGAGAGTAATTATAGACAGTTGTCATAATTGCTTTTCCGTAAGCAAGTTGTAAACAAACAAGTTGTAAATTAGCATATACATGATGAAAGCGCATTTTTGGTAACGCAGATGAGTATTTCATTAGCAAAGTTTAAAATTATCGATCTTATACGAGTAATCTAACTCAAAATAGGTAAAATTATAGCATCTCCGAAATTCATATTGAAATTATTTTCTTAAATTATCGATCTCCCAAGTAATCTAACTCACTGCATCAGAAAGATTTTAGTGAAAATTTGAAGTTTCTAGCTATTGTAATTGCTGAGATCTCAATCGGACAGACAGGCAGCCATAACGAATATATAACGGGTATATAACGTATTTTTTTCCAAAAGGTCAGGAAATATTGAGTTTTCGGGTCAAGTAGTGTCATTTTACTGACGAGTTTTGTATTAAATTTTACCCGAAATCGTATTTTAAGATAACATTTCAATTTTCATGTAGACCTTTTGATTAACGCCAATCTGTCAGTGATGACATACCTAAGTCATTAGGTTTAGGTATAGACAGTTTAAAATGTCACAAATGCGGGCGGTAAAGTGACAAGCGGCAGGAAACGTAGTCTGCTCTGCTTCTGTCATGAAAACTACAATTTCCTGACAGAAAGTAGGCATGAAAATGAAGGTTACAGGACGATTTTAAATAAATTTATTTCCAGCTTGTGCATATTTAATTGCCATCAGCGCGGCCTTTAGGATAATTTTTCTGGGCTACTTGGTAAGGATTACTGATTGAAATAAATTGGTACTAACAAATTTTGAAAAACCCACCATCTAAACAAACCACCCTGTATACTTTCTACTGTTTAACCCCTCAATTGTGCTACCCCTAGAAATTAAAAATTCCAAGTTTCCTGTTACTATAAAACCTGCCGTTATAACGCCATTATTGAAAAAGCGTAGGTACGTCCCAAATACGAGACGAGACAAGAGAGAAAAATCAATTCCTTTCTATATTTCCCATTAGTCTCGATAAGAAACCTGAGCCTTTTACCTTACAACCGAACCGAAAGAATTATCCTTCAATTGAAGATACGTGCAACAAACGCGAAATTATACTCTTCACAAATAAAGAAAGTTCAAGACTGGCGAAATTGCTATGGTCGCTAAGTGTAGTTGTACACATTTTAATGACAGACGGTGTTTCATTTTAAGCACGTACTGTGCACTCATAGTGCTGGCAAAGTGACCAGTTTCACTACTTTATGATCAAATAGTTCATTGGGCATGTTGATCACTAGATTTCTTTTTGTAATGGTACAAAGTGTGTTAAGCTTAATGACCGGCTTTATCTTATTCAATTGTTGACATTGTAGAAATGTCAGGGATTCCATCATGCATGTAGAAACTGCGTAAAAGCGACGATGCCAGTTTGAAGCTTTACACTTGGTAAACATCTATAGGGAGCCTGCTAGATGTGCTTCACTGCTACAGTGATACTGTGATACATAATTATGTTACGCTCTCTAAGAAATAGCTGTAACGTCGTTTTTTTGTTAAAAGTAATTGAATCATAATCCCAAAAGCCTCATACTTCTAGAACATGAGCAAACACTTCGAAACTTTTCCCATTTGTTATTAACCAGAAAATTAGTGAATCTACGTTTTTTAAATAAGAGCAACATTAGGTAAGTGTAACAAGTGCGAAAATAAAAGATAAAAAAGGAATTTGCCCATTCTGAACAGGAAAACGTTTAGATTTACGCATTATGCTTAAGAATCTGTGGAAATAATTCCCCATTCGAGCTTGCACAAAACTTTTGAAATCCGGGAAAGTTGGGAAATAAATGTATATTTCTTTGAACTCCTTAAGTATTAAAAAACTCGTGAAAATCTCCTTAGAGTAAAAGTTGTGTCTCTAGGGCATTGGTTATTGACGTTAACTTTATTTCACGTCACCCTTTCTCACATTGGAAACCAATCCCCGTCCCGTCGCAGGCTAATTAACTAGCGCGAATTTTGAGATTGTCAAGTAGATCTTTTCCCGATGGTCACTTTGGTTTGTTGCATTTTTACATTATTCGAGACAATCTAATCTCCTACACTGACATCGGCAATTTTCTCGTAACCGGTTTTAGCACATCGCGTCTGCCTCGAACAAGTTTTCCTTTGGGAGTGTTACGTTCGGACCTAACGATATCGACCACTAGAAAAGTTTACCGAGTTTATAAAACAAGTACAACTTCAAAGTTTCGGGACAAATGCCGGTGAATATTTTAAACACTTTTTAATTACCTACCTACAAGTTTTTAAATGTCGGTGGTATTACATTATCTCTCTTTTTTTCAAGTTGGAATAAGTTTTAGAGCTTGCATATAGATGACAAATTATACAAGAAAATTGGAGCGAATGGATCGAATCCAGAATTCTTTCAGTTTAATGAAAGGATGACACTTCATGCTACTCAAATCGCAGGTTTGAAAGTATTCCTGAAATTCGTAATGGATCCACACGGAGAAAAATGGATTGTTAAAATCATATAGTAAAAATTATTTTGTAATCAGTACGAGAAGCTATTATTAAATCAAACAAACCTTGACACACGCTGTACAATATGAATATGTCTAATCAAAATTATTCTCACTATAATAATGATATTGTATTATAATCATGTTCCAGAGATTTTGAGGGTTGGGCCAATACAATATGGCAGTATAAGTACGACAAAACTGTATTATATTGATTATTATACCTTATTGTTGCAAATATATCATGATTTTTGAACTTATAATTTTATATATTCGAAACCAATATGTGTGTATCCTGATCCATAATTTCAAACAGTTCCAAGATTGGGCTACTAGTTCAAAAGTTACAGCCCTTTGAATTTTCTTTCGAAATTGGTTTCTAGTCTATAACTTTTAATTGACAAGTCTGATCGAAAAAGTACGAATTGTTTTGGATTCTACGCACCAAAATTAATAAGAAAAAGTGTTTTCCCGAGAAATTTTGGTGCAGTCGATTTTTTGTAAAAAAGGAAGGTTATACACTGCCTTTTTTTGAGGCCCGAAAAAAAAATTGTCTCAGATCGACCCGGAAAAAAAATTGTCTTATAGAATGTGGCCTGTAGAATCCATAATTTCAAACAGTTCCAAGATTGGGCTACTAGTTCAAAAGTTACAGCCCTTTTAATTTTCTTTCGAAATTGGTTTCTAGTCTATAACTTTTGATTGAGAAGTCTGATCGAAAAAGTACGAATTGTTTTGGATTCTACGCACCAAAATTAATAAGAATTCCCGGGAAATTATGGTGCAGTCGATTTTTGGCAGGGTGTGTATATTAATTAGTTGCAATAATCTAAGTTACTTATTAATACAAAGCGGAGATGTTAATTCAACTACTCCCGTATTACAAAAGCATGCATATGAGATGGTTGCCGTTACATACAGTTTTTTTGTATGAGTTAAAACAATATATAGTAAAACTAGCTATACACTTGCAACAATATGTATATGATAAATTTTATAATTCTTCATAGCTATCCATATACGTATTATATTTTTTGATAGCTAATTATTATATTTTTAATTACCTTTAACATACATTTTTCTCCGTGCATTTAATTTAATACGTAACTTAGGAATAGAATCGTAAAATAAAAAAATGTTTAAACAAATATAGCTCCTGGATATGGCTATAGCATCGCATTGCATGGTTAAAGCTATTCTCATTTTGAATTTCATGCAATTCGGTTCATAGCTAACGGAGATGTCAAAGTCCTTCCTTATTTTTTTGCCGAATCCACCTGCAAAGCTTCATCGTACTTGGTCCATTCGTTTTTGAGATATCGTGCTAACGGACAGACGGACATATACATCGCAAAATTATGGACTCGCTAGAAGCTCGTTAATAATAAATAATTGAGCGAACAGAAATTAACGCTAGGACGGGACCACAACCTCCGCAGCACTCAGATGATGCACTTGACAGAATTATTTGGTAAATATGTCATACTGTAAGAGAGATATTTATTGGAATACTGTACTAAATTTAGAGTTTTGTACAAAGTGCCACCCCAAGGTTTTAATAAAGTTTCAACTCCATTTTATATAGAACATACAGGGTTAGGCAAAAGTATGGAAACTTCCTTATATCATTGTAGATATTTATGGCGTCAGCGTTTGAAAATACTGACGAGCCATAAGTAGTCACTTTAACTTTAAGTACTCGTTGTCATTGGCAGCGTCAGACAGAGTACTTTGCATATTCCATGTTTGCGTGCTTCTGCAAGAAACCTTTTTTACTCTCCCTGTAAGGAATTATAAAAGGACCGTTTAATTTGCAAGTTCTCATTGTAATAGTTGAATTGTTTTTTAGTTGCGCTCGTGTAATAATGTAAATCATAAAGGAAAAGGTTTTTTTATTGGTGTAATTTGGTACCTAATTAAAATTTTCGCGGAGTATTAAACGAAGCCAAGTTGTGTAAATTTCATATGGACAGTCTTCCGCATTTATGCGTGCATATATTTACTTAAGAACCTATTGACAAAGGTATAATTTTTTCTTTTCATTGTTTTCATTGCAATTTGTGAATTTCATTATAAAAAATCTAGGAGTAAATAGCAGAGAGGAAATGTGGCCATCAAGTCAAGGTTTTTTGCTTTATTTATCAATACATTTGTGCCAATATCATATTGGAATCGTTGTTGTCTAAACCAGGAGAGTAGTAACCAAATTCAGAGAAATATAAGTTTCTGTAGTAAAAAAAGAAAAAGGGCATTTTCTCCATCAATGGTGTTTCGTTATATAACATCATTTTATGCTAGCCGGGAATGAATTATTACAACTAGAAAGAAATTCGGGATCGAAGTAGGAAGTTGAAATTGGACACAAATTAAAAGGGGGTCTTCAGCGCCTTCTAATATATACAAGTTAAAAAGTAATCGTAAACGATTTACATAAAGCGCATTTCCACTTGCATTCATTTCCCATTTGTAAGATGCAACTTCTGTTAAAATCGTAAAAATCCGCCCACAAATATGAAAGATAGCGTTGCACATGGGCAATCCATTGTTGACGTGCTACTTCAATTTCAGTTTATGCGAAGAATTTCATTTCAATGCTTTTCTAAATAAGAAAGTTGGAACTGCGCATGCGCAAACCTAAATTTTAAAACTAATGTTAGATTTTCCTTTGTTCCAAGCGCCTAAGTATCAAATTTCACTTAAATAGTTCCATAGATAAAAAAGTTGGCACTGCGCATTCGCAAAATAAAATTTTGAAACTAGCGCTAGATTTTCCTTTATCCCAAGTGCCTATGTATCACATTTCATTTAAATTCTTCCATAAATAAAAAAGTTGGCACTGCGCATGCGCAAAGCCAAATTTTGAAATTGGCGTTTGATTTTCCTTTATCCCAAGTGCCTATGCATCAAATTTCGTTTGAATTCTTCCATAAATAAAAAAGTTGGCACTGCGCATGCGCAAAACCAAATTTTGAAATTGGCGTTTGATTTTCCTTTATCCCAAGTGCCTATGTATCAAATTTCGTTTAAATTCTTCCATAAATAAAAAAGTTGGCACTGCGCATGCGCAAAACCAAATTTTGAAATTGGCGTTTGATTTTCCTTTATCCCAAGTGCCTATGTATCAAATTTCGTTTAAATTCTTCCATAAATAAAAAAGTTGGCACTGCGCATGCGCAAAACCAAATTTTGAAATTGGCGTTTGATTTTCCTTTATTCGAAGTGCTTATGTATCAAATTTCGTTTAAATTCTTCCATAAATAAAAAAGTTGGCACTGCGCATGCGCAAAACCAAATTTTGAAACTGGCGTTTGATTTTCCTTTATCCCAAGTGCCTATGTATCAAATTTCGATTAAATTCTTCCATAAATAAAAAAGTTGGCACTGCGCATGCGCAAAACCAAATTTTGAAATTGGCGTTTGATTTTCCTTTATCCCAAGTGCCTATGTATCAAATTTCGTTTAAATTCTTCCATAAATAAAAAAGTTGGCACTGCGCATGCGCAAAACCAAATTTTGAAATTGGCGTTTGATTTTCCTTTATCCCAAGTGCCTATGTATCAAATTTCGTTTAAATTCTTCCATAAATAAAAAAGTTGGCACTGCGCATGCGCAAAACCAAATTTTGAAATTGGCGTTTGATTTTCCTTTATTCCAAGTGCCTATGTATCAAATTTCATTCAAATACTTTTATAAGTAAAAAAGTTTGCAATTCGGTTTATAAATGGTCGAGATGCGAAAAGGGCACTGTGAATTTTGAATCGATTCGATTCAACTTTTGGCATTGCGTATTATATGGCTAAATCTATGCCCATATTGAATTTCATGCAATTCAGTTCATAACTAACGTAAAAGCGATCGAACATTTCTAAACAAAGTTATGGTTCACACGGACAGATAGATGGATAGACAGACAAAGGAACAGACGGAGAGACCAACCGGCAGGCGACAGATAGCAATGCAAAATTATAAACGATCTCTGGGATCGTTAATAAACGGCAAAAGTGAAAAATTATGGAACATGTGAAAAACGGTTTTTTGTTTTTTTTACAATAACTTTTTTTGTAAGCGGTACAGAAAAAATTCCTTCCTTGGTACAAGACTCGACACCATAACGAACCAAGTAGCGAAAAAAGTAGAACAATAGCTCTTAAGATAAAAAACTAGTAGCGTCGCAAAGTTAGCGGACGGACGGACGGACGGACGGACGGACAAAGTGGCCACAATAGCGCATTTTTTTTTATTTTTGTGGAAATGCGCTAAAAATCCATTGCAATGGATGACAATCCATGGCATTAATCGCCGTTTTATAAACTTATACCTGATTTAGTTATTTAATTACCAATTACCAATGGTTGTTTACAAATTGTATTCAAAGAAAGTAGGTAGATTCGACCTTTAGGTATTTTTAAGTATTTTCGAGTATATTGTGGCAGAATGGAATTTCGGTTTTTATTATGATTAACAATCAAATGTGACAGCGTTATTCACTTACATACAATTCAACATACAACACAACAGAAATACCGTATATGATCGTTTTTATTAGGTTTAAATTACCTACTTCAATTTACAAAGTTTTCCACTTGACAGAACTTCTGTCCGTTCATTTGTTAGAACTTTATGATAGTATCTCATAATAGTAATCCGTTGTTGATTCAATTCTTCTATATTATAGCAAAGATGGTGAGGTAGGTAACCAAATTCGTTATATTACCTATATACAAAGATATTCAACCCCTGTTATGTAATGGTGTAACACTACTTTTATTTTTTGCCTTACCGAACTGCATTAACTACAATTTAACATTCTCTTGTGAGTAATTCTTAAGCTTTCTATCAAGCGGATACATACAAAACGAATCAGTTTAATTACCTCTCAGTGAGCGATGTTAATTGTTAAGTACATTACATACCTCAAGGACATGATAAAGCGACTGTATTGTCGACAATGATTAAATTACAGAACGTCGGTTTCACTTTGTTGCAATCTGACCAAGTAAACTTCGTGCTACTGTGTGCTTTAATTATACAGCTAATGAAATTAGTTGTCCACCGTTGAAATTGTTAAAGGAAAATTTCGAAATCTCATATTTGCTCCTTTGTAGAGTTTCGGGAACTGAGACTATTGATAAATCTGCAATTACCTTTCCGGCTCGGCAAACTTTTGCAATTTCAATTGACACTCGAGAAAGTATCGCCAATAGGAATTAATTATAAATCCCATTAGACAAGCAAATTTAATTACCATATCGACTGGGTATACATATATTGGATGTCCTTTTAGCAGATGCACCCCTTACAGTACGAATTCAAACGCGAGTAAATGTAACGAGAGAGACCTGGTTAAATTGATTTCTAACGAGTTCCTGGTTTTTGTGGTTACACAATCGCTTGCGGGTATTTTATTACTGTAGGTCGTATTTAGACGCTTCCTGTAACAGTATGGGGTTTATTATTAGAAATAATAGAATATATTTGCTTAGTACCATCTCGATGAAACGAAAATTAGAAAGAAGGGAAAATCGTTCTACGACGGGAGTAACGTTTTTTTAAAAGGGCGTTTTGAATGGAATCATAAAGGATTTTCTAACATAAAAATATGTGGCCTTATCAAAAAGGGTGTAATCTAAACGAGGGATAAAAGTTAATACTTTGTAGAGTTTACATTTTGATGAAAGATTTGCTTCGCTCACAGTATGACTTTCATTTCAACAAAGTTGAAAGTGAATGTTTTTTTTACTGAAATTGGCGCACGCACACAGCCTTTGCGCGGGTTATTCCATAAGTCGCCTGTTTTGAAATAAATATAATTATTTACAATTAACAAACAATAAATTTCTAACAGCCTTAAAATGAATTAATGTATTATGTAGTAATTCACTACAAGCGATTTAGTTCGCTTATACAGGGTGTTACACGACCGTTCGAAAAAAAAAAATCGGGTTGTAGAGGGCATCAAAACAAGCACTTTTTCCAAATAAACCGAGGGTCCAACGTGTTTCGTTTGGGAGCCACCCCCCAAAGGGTGTTGAAATCTGCATTTCTTCTTTAATTTTTTTCTCAGCAACCATAAGAGTTACAAAGTCGGGTGGCATGTCTTTGAATAGGTTTTTGGGTATGCTCTTTCCGATTTTGCAATTTTTTTTCAAAATTCCTACCCCTAAAGGGCGCACCCCTAAACTAGGGTGCAAAAAAAATTCTGATTTCGACGAAATTTGGTATCTGGGGTTTTTTTAACATGAAAATCACGAATCTGAAATTAGTTTTTGAAAATTCGAAAAAAAATGTTCCACTGCAATTCTTGGCGGGACAACGAAAATAGAGATAATTCCACGAAATTTGTTGTGTACATACTAAACGAGTTAAGGAACAAAACTGTCGAACAGTTTTTTAAAATAACTTTTCAAACAAAAGTTATACTCATTTGAATCTGGTCCTTCGGGTCGCGAAGTGTCCCAAGCCTACTAGTAAGCCAGGAGCGTGTTCTTTTGGAAGTTATTTTTCAACCTAAGATTATGAAAATTTTTTATCATAGTGAAAAAGTATCATACGGAAAGTGATTTGACTTTTTCCCCTACCTTATTTAGATAATAAATAATCGATCAGCGCTTTAAGATACCTTGGTAGGTGTTTTAATCGATACATCGAATTTTTTAATCATTTAATGACCGAATTAATTCCAAATAACAAAATATCGACTCAAACCGTTAATCTTTTGTTTTTGCGACATTGTCAACCAACACATGCGAAATTATGGCTTACTAGTAGGCTTGGGACACTTCGCGTCCCGAAGGACCAACATTCAAATGAGTATAACTTTTGTTTGAAAAGTTATTTTAAAAAACTGTTCGACAGTTTTGTTCCTTAACTCGTTTAGTATGTACACAATTTCGTGGAATTATCTCTATTTTCGTTGTCCCGCCAAGAATTGCAGGGGAACTTTTTTTTTCGAATTTTCAAAAACTAATTTCAGATTCGTGATTTTCATGTTAAAAAACCCCCAGATACCAAATTTCGTCGAAATCAGAATTTTTTTTTGCACCCTAGTTTAGGGGTGCGCCCTTTAGGGGTAGGAATTTTGAAAAAAAAATTGCAAAATCGGAAAGAGCATACCCAAAAACCTATTCAAAGACATGCCACCCGACTTTGTAACTCTAATGGTTGCTGAGAGAAAAATTAAAGAAGAAATGCAGATTTCAACACTCTTTGGGGGGTGGCTCCCAAACGAAACACGTTGGACCCTCGGTTTATTTGGAAAAAGTGCTTGTTTTGATGCCCTCTACAACCCGATTTTTTTTTTTCGAACGGTCGTGTAACACCCTGTATAGCAAACGGCGGTTTTTACGAACGCTTCCGAACCCTCTCGAATGTTATAGAACAAAGCACGTCATATTTCCCAGAAAGAAGGCATCACATCCGCATTCGTTTCTTATCGTAGATGACTAATCTAATCGATGGTATATGTTTTGCGGTTTCCTTTCCGAAGCTTAACGCACTTCAGCAAGGGTTTCTCCAATCCCGCGATTTCACATTGAACTTTTAGCTTTGGTAACACGTGGAAGTCTGACGAAATCAAATAATGCCAATAAAGGGAAATCCATCAATTTCTAGAAAGGTGTCTGAAAACCGTCAAAAGGTGAGGAACAGTACCCACCATTTATTGTTGTACCATTTTCAAGGCAGTCGACTAGCAGCATGTTAGAAAACTGGCGCCATCACCTTCGCGGCCGACGCAACCGTCTTTGCCTTCTTCGGAGTATGCCTATATCCTTAATTTTGTGTTACAAGTTTCGTTCTACATTCCCCTTTCCTATATCTATAAGAAATGAATTAATTATGAACTTGTTAATTGAAATAATTGACGATTTAATAGACTAACTAACTACGTACTTCATTATAATGCTACCGAGTATCTCGGCAAAATTTTACAGAATTCTTCTCCAGAAAAAAGTTTCCGCTCGCCCTTATTTAAATATTAATGGGAGTTTTATGACGCTCGTAAAAGTGCTGATCACCTTCAAGTTTATTCAAAATCAAGTACTTACTTAAAATTTTACTTTGAAATCTTATATATCTCACTGAGGCATGCCTTTCGCAAATTTATACAACAAACTCCCATTAATAAGATCTCAAGCAGATGAGTTCCTAAACTGTTGTCCCTCGTGTGGAAGTTTCTAGATGGAAAATTTGGGTTTCCATGAAAAAGTTAGTAACAGTTTTATAAGGTCTAACTTATGGGCACGCGATTTAGTTTAGATTTCCACGTTATCTTCTTGGCTTTATTACGATTTGTCTTCTATAAAATTATTTCGTTTATTTTTTAAAGTGAGATACTTTCAGTGGTTGTGCTAATCGTTAATTATCCATTCGAATTTTTCCAATTATTGTGTTATTCAGTTGCGAGTTTCCCGTAAATATAAACTTTATGTACACTATTTCGCATAACATGTCACTTATAAGATAGAGAAGGTTGGCTTCGACGCGACCTGAGAAGAAGCTTCTTGGAATGTGCTGCTTTATATGTGGTTGGAGATAATACTATATTCCGTATCAACAAGTAGACCAACAAAGTAAGCTGATCAATTTTTAATTTTATTTATAATGCAATTATGGTCAATAGACCTAAAACTGATTTACTTTCGTCAACGTTTTCCTCATTTATGTTGCAGAGTCAAAAATACACGAAATTTAAAGACATTAGAACTTAATAAAATTATAGAAAGGCTAAGGAGATTTCTTGCATTGTTATTGACAAAACAAAAACTCTCAGGAAGTACCCACGTCTCAGTAACATAAATTAATACAACCGTGTTTCAACCAAGAACAAGTTAATTAATCGCGCCAGGATTTTCCATTACAACGAAGTAGTAGAGAAAAATTCCGCATTAAGTTATTTAACGGGGTTAGTGAACAAGAGGGGATTGAACTGTTTATGGAATAACCATAAAATGGTGTCTTTCGCAAACGTTACTAAAAATTTAACGGGTAAAATTTTCCACTTGGTGAATAATTCAGTACGAACACTGATGCTGACAACACGGATGAGATAATTGCCAAATTAAAAGGAGAAAATGAAATTTTCCACGGAGTTTGCTGAAATTTGTAAATGAAAACATACTTATAAGCGAATACAGAACGTAAATCACAACATATTAACTTTGATATATGTGACGATGTGATGATGATGGGTAACTCATAACCCGAAATCGATCGCTTTATAGAAAAACAATAAAAACAATCGTGGTTCTTTTTAATACTTCAAATATTTCAAAAATATTAACTTTGTTTTTCCACTATGGTGTTATCAATTAAATCAATTAGTTGTACTCCGTTTTCACCTCCTGGAATATAAATAATTGTTTTTTTCATACGGGTAAATTCCATATACAAAAACGGGTGCTTCGTGCTATAATAGCAAAGACTTTTCAAATGCGATTCTTTTCCAAATGCTACCAGGAATCACGCAATCCTCTTGGTTCTCCTGCAATGATGACGTGAATTAGCTAACAACTTTGATACTACAAATCGATTACCCTGGTAGTCAAAAACCCGAATGAATTCCAAAATCTGGCCCAAAACTAATTCCCAGTACTGCCCTTTTTTAGTATTACGTGCAATAACTAAATCGACTTTTTTTTCTATTTCGACAATTAAAATAGTTATATCCACGAAAGCACAGAAAAAAGACGTTGTTCTTCTCCACTGAAGTTCGGCTGACTTAGCCTTTTATAATCTAAGCGTGTCTCATGCCGACTTCGCACTTGTAACTACATTAGCCTAATTAAAACGACTGCATTGCATAAGCTAAATTCTCGCTATCGTGTTGCCTGCATCCAGATCCCATAGCAAAACAATGTTTTCTTGAGTTGAAATGCTCAGCAAGGACAAACTTCACTTCCAAAACCTTATTATGAAAATTCCACTACACGTAGTACGCCCATGGAAAATTAACCTTCTAAATTTCGACAACCTGTAAAATTACTATGATATTACTCTCCTCTTAGAAGTCCCAAAATTTCCAACTTTACGACGAAATTTCGAAAAAATTTAAATGCAAATTTAGTTATGTTTATAGGTTTGAAGCGCTAGTACTGAGAGGGGCTGTGGTTGGGATTCATGATTCACGATTATAAGCATTTTGAGTGAGAGAAAAGGGTTTATTTTCCTAAGGTTTGTGAGTGGAGTAATCTGACCAGAGATGGATAATTCAGGGGTGCTTTAACTCAGCTCGAATCTTTTAGAATGTAACACTTAAGAGGCGCCCCTCGAGATATTATAGAACGAATGGTTTCGGAATTTTCGGAAGTAAATTCACTTATACCTATGCGAAATTTTATCGGCGACAGTTTTCAATCTAAAGCTCAGACACGAAAAGAGTAATTTGAAGTTCGCGTTGGGTTAGGGTTCAGCGAATGTAAGCGTGGTCTCAACCTGTAGGTGGCGTCTGGAGTATTAAGTCGAGGAAATTTGTTAAAAAAGGACCAACCGTGTGGAGTATGACTTTTCGAATGATTCGTGTCTGTACGTACAGTCAAAATCAATATTTTCGTCTTTATGCTTGCGACGTGTAAAGACGAGGGTTTAAGTAATCCAAGGCTTCGTACCTCACCACACTATATCAATACTTCCTGAACTTGACAGTTTATTAAATCGCGTATATGACGTGTTATTTGAGTTAAATATTTACCTTTTATACATTTATGACACTTTCCATTTCGCTTTGTTTATAATCACTTGGATTCTCTCCTGCGTCACGATAGCTTGGGCCTAAATCCAAGTTCTGTCTTAAACTAAACAAAATCGAAGCTGGTAAATGTAGTTAATGGTTGGCGAAAGTCACGTAGCACACCGTGCCGCACGGACACTTCTAATAAAACGAACTTTCAACTTACCGCTCAGCCATGAGTTACCCTAAGCAATTAATATTCGACAGTAAAGTTTTGTTACTAAAGACAATTTTGTGAATCTGATTCCATTTTCGCAGTTGATAAAGCGATGAGCAATGGTGATACTTTCCATAGCATCAAGTACATGAAATGTCTAATACTAAAATCAGTTTGGTTATATAATTTGATTAGGGAATTACATATTCAGCGATCTAATTATGACATTCAGATGTATCTTAATTAACGAATTAGGGATTATGAATAAAGGGAAATTTCTGAATAGTTCACACTATTCTGATGAGGCATGTATACTTAACAAATTTCGCACCTATCGTCCCACTGAAAAAAAGGCCGTTGGATACTTTAGAGTGTTAAAAATAAACATATTTGCGCATTTCACCCTTGAGCCATAATAGAACGCGCAAAAACGAGAGATGGATCGCGATAAAAGTTTATCAGATTTAGGACATCGCGGCAACAAATATTCAGCAAATGGGATCAGCTTAGTTGGAATAGAAAGGGATATCTAAGAGATTTCATCTTTCTTTGTCGAGCTTCGTCCCTCATTGAGGATATGAAATTCACTCCATTGTGGTTTTACTGTGTCAGCGCAATTGTCGCAAACACAGACACACGCGCATGTTTTTGTTATGGCATGAAATAGGGCCACTTCAAGAATTACACCGACGAGCTTTAAATGTATACGATTTTACAAAGTAAGAGTGGTATTAATTATGTAAATTAACTTCTGAAGCTACAAACTTTATGCTGAAGTACGCAAATTGCATTATCCATAGTTTGGAAACGGATTACACACACGTCTACTATGCAAATGAATTGAAGAACGTAAGCCACATAACTGTCATGTAATTGAATAAAATATACATTATTATCCTCATTTAGCTTTTCTTCGGCGTTCACTTACTACTACCGGCTCCAAAATAGGTCCTGAGCGAAGTGTGACCACTACAACTGCTTTAAATATTAATAATACGGTAAAATGATTATCAGCTACGCCCGAAAATAATGATTCGCAACTAAACAGAAGGAATGGCACTGGGAACGTTCAGCCTTAGGTAGATAATACATAATAGTACGTAAATTACGTTAATTACTGTTAGCGAAGTAAGAGGGAGTTCAGATATTAATCAAGAATCGCACCCACCGTTTCTTGTACCTAAGAATTTTGAGTAACAAAAAGACAATAAAACGGGTTTTGTAAATGATATGTTCAATATTTTATTTAATGGCTGGAATATTTGTCAAAAAATGAAAGGGAGGTTTTCAGAGAGTTGACATTCATGCGCATATCTGATTTTTATAATATGTGATGTGTCTGTCTTTACTAGACGAATCTTTGGTTAAAATTAAAGAAAAATGATAAAGTTAAGTTGACATTGACACTAATCGTCAAGATTCTTTTTGGTAGAGGTACCAGAGCTACCGAATGCAAAGAAACGAACTAAATATCTTGAAAGCTGTAGTAGTTAAGGCCTCGGTCGGACGGACGGAGAAAGTGACCATAATAGCGCCTTCCAAAATGCGTTGGAAAATGCGCTAAAAATAAAATAGAGTAGGTATAGATTACAGGCCAGTAAAACAAGTTAAAAAGTAATCGTAAACGATTTACATAAAGCTCATTTCCCATTTGTAAGATGCAACTTCTATTAAAATTTTAAAAATCCGGCCACAATAATATGAAAGATAGCGTTGCACATGGGCAATCCATTTTTGACGTACTACTTCAATTTCAGTTTATCAGAAGAATTTCATTTCAATGCTTTTCTAAATAAGAAAGTTGGAACTGCGCATGCGCAAACCTAAATTTTGAAACTAATGTTAGATTTTCCTTTGTTCCAAGCGCCTAAGTAACAAATTTCACTTAAATGCTTCCATAGATAAAAAAAGTTGGCACTGCGCATGCTCAAAATAAAATTTGGAAACTGGCGCCAGATTTTCCTTTATTCCAAGTGCCTATGTATCAAATTTCATTTAAATTCTTCCATAAATAAAACAGTTGGCACTGCGCATGCGCAAAACCAAATTTTGAAATTGGCGTTTGATTTTCCTTTATTCCAAGTGCCTATGTATCAAATTTCATTCACATACTTTTATAAGTAAAAAAGTTTGCAATTCGGTTTATAAATGGTCGAGATGCGAAAAGGGCACTGTGAATTTTGAATCAATTCGATTCAACTTTTGGCATTGCGTATTATATGGCTGAAGCTATGCTCATATTGAATTTCATGCAATTCAGTTCATAACTAACGGAGATGTAAGAGCGATCGGACATTTCTAAACAAAGTTATCGTTCACACGGACAGATAGAGGGCCAGACAGGCAAAGGAACAGACGGACAGACCAACAGACAGACGACAGACAACAATACAAAATTATAAATGATCTCTAGGATGGTTAATAAACGGCAAAAGTGTAAAATTATGGAACATGTAAAAAACGGTTTGTTGGTTTTTTTACAATAACTTTTTTTGTAAGCGGTACAGAAAAAATTCCTTCCTTGGTACAAGACTCGACACCATAACGAAACAAATAGCGAAAAAAGTAGAACAATAGCTCTTAAGATAAAGAACTAGTAGCGTCGCAAAACGAGCGGACGGACGGACAAAGTGGCCACAATAGCGCATTTTTTTTATTTTTGTGGAAATGCGCTAAAAAATCACTCTACGGTAACGAAAGAGCCGAACATGAATTAATTTGATACCTATTTTACCATTTCAGGATTTGTTCGCCCGTGAAACCTGGATGTCCCATAAATGGATTTATGCATAGGCCGAGTAAGCCCTATAGGTATATGCAAGATGCAGATATTATGTTTTTGTTTCTTTACACCAAGATAATACCTATAAATTCAATGGTTTTATCTTCAGATGTGTTATAATAGATGACCCATCTTTCGGATTCACCTAAACCAGGCATTCCCAAAGTGGTCAATGTCGACCCGTGGGGGTCCAAATCAGTTTCCCAGGGGTCGACATAAAAACTAGAGAGAGAATTTTTAAAGTAATTTGGGTGTGGAAGTCTGAGGTACAGTTCATTTTGGCAAGAAAGTCTCTGGGTCAAAATAGTTTAGGAACTCCTGACCTAAACTTTGACCTGGTTTTTATGTACCTACATACATAGCGCTGATTGGAAGCAAGGAAAAGTGATCGATTGAGCTGCTTTATAGACTAGGTTCCATTCAAATGGCTTTTTTTTGCTTTATCTATTCAAAATTAGTACTCAACACAATCTCAGCGTCTCCAGAAGCATTAAAATTAATCTATAAATATCATTGGGCGGTATGGAAAAATTAGATGCAGATTCAGATTGTTCCTAGTACCGATTGGGGGACAGCACATCATTATCAACTGGTGAAGGAGCGTTTGCGTCCAATTCACGGTGCTCTCATCAATACCTCAAAGAGTTTATCTACAAAACCTGATCAAGGGATCTGATCTTCAAACACTAGAGAAAAGGTTTGGTACTTTTGAATTACTTTGACTTTTGAGTACTTACTCTCACGCAAGATTTTGATTTTTTTAGGATATAACAACATTTTATAGTAGCTTTACACAGATAGGTTCTTCGTTTTTGATAACCTACCTTTTATATACTACATTTCACAGTCTACATCCTCTACACTCATATATGTTTCAAGGTGCTTGAAACCACTTCAAAATATGCTCCAGGGTGTTTTCGCTTGTGTGAAGTTTGTCATTTTAAAAATTTGAACTGCACAGAGGGAAAATTATGCTGTTGAATAGATCTCCCTCAGTAATTAGTGTTAGTAAAAACCAGATGACAATATCAGTCTATTTCTACGTTTTTATGGTTGAGAATTTCTAACCCTTCAATAATTGGATGGTGAATGGTGAGAAACGTTATTCCAAAGGAAACCGATCAAGTTATATCCACCACCCGGTTCCTTGCGAATGCCTCCTAATATCCTTCTGGTGCTAGTTTTATATTATATTCCCTCTTCCTTCCGACCTGTTAGTTATTTACTTGGGTGTCTACTTAACTCCATAGTGTTCCATTAGTCGCAATTGTATGAGGTTTTACGTAAAATTAAATAGGTAATAAAAAATAACACAAAGAACAGATCTTCTAAAAATAGAAATCATTCTGACAATCAGACATTTTAGAGCACACTTTTTGGCGTGTAGTTGGTAACTGCCCGAACTTTTGCATACTCATTAATTCTTGTAGAATTTCATGCTTGATGGGTTAGACACTTTTAGGTTTTAGAATAAATATACCTTCAGCAAACTCCTACCACAATCATTTACAAATAAAAAAACGTAATGATGTAAATGTACAATTTTAATAACAAAAGCAATAAGCTTGGTACAATTATAAAACAAAAAAGTGTTGTTAATGATTGCTTAATATACGAACGGATATAAATACAATTATAGTGCTGATAAGATGTGCTTCAACTGTTAGTATTTGAATATATAGATATATCGACAATGATTATGAAGTAGTTATGTGTTGAACTGGACAGCACGTTTTATCAGCAATGTCACAACCAACCTTTTCAATGACAGCTAAAATGTATCAGGTAGGGAATATATCACCAAAAATGTAAATTGCATTCCATAATAAAGTTGTCAAGTTGTCACTGCCGTTTACAGTTTCTGCAGGGAAAAAAATTACAAGTTTAACGTTTACATCTGTACTATAATTATTTGTATAAAATTTGTAGATGAAAATTGTTGAATAGATGTTGGCAATGATGATTCTCTAGCCTTTGCTTTCTATAGCCGTTGTAACGAGCCCAACTCCCTTAACGACGGTCTTATATTGCTCTGGTACTGGATGCTCAATCTAAAAAACAGTTTTATTTCAATCACATTTTTATACCAGCTTTAAAATTAAGTACGTAATAGATTTTTGCAAGGTCATGTCATGTAAAGGTTTGAACATGTCACTAGTACATATAGATCCTGCACTTGAAAACAATCGGCGTCTACTATAGAAACAATAACTAATTCAAGTTACAAATTTTGGAGTTGCAGGACCGTACCTTTGATAAATTTCATCTAATATGCAAAGGAGGAGGGTAAACCACAGTGTAAAATAAGTGTATAGACTCAGTATAAACACGAAGTGAATCCAGTGGATGTAATGTCAAATAGGCAGAAAACTTCGGCTCAGTCGGTCACACTTCCACTAGCTTGCATTTATTTCAAAACTCAAGGCAGTTCACCTACCCCTCTTGATTTTACACCGTGGTGAAAACAAAACAAAAACGTAATGACCCATAGGAATGAATAACTGTTCACAATACCACAATTCTACATAACCTTAATGGGTTAAATCGACAGTCTCATATAACAGGCGATCAAAAACGAGTGGCGGTCGAGTCGCCTTTGGAAGTTCAAGTTAAGCACGACAGCAACTCGTTTTTGATCGTATAGTACTTACATATTCTCCGTTAGGTTTAGGAACTAAAATATTCATCTCCGATGATTTTGAGCTAATGAATTCCACATCTTTCGACTCCGGACTTAGATAAACTTGGCAGCCATCAGTCTTGTCGATCGACACTGTAGGGACTTTGCCCAAAACCTGCATCTGAACAGATTGGCAGTTGATAAATTCTATACACGATACTAAAGACTCAAAAACAATGCTAGTTTTCTTGCAAGAATCCATTGTGATTGAATTTAACTTCCCCTTCACCGTCAAGGTAGAGTCTGTACATTTGTAAAGGTAAACCACATTATTCATTTCTGCGTTATCGATTAAGAGATTATGATTGCCCTTTTGATATTCCTACAATGCCATATTAGCTTGTGTACATGGGATATAAGTGCAACTTACAATTAACCATTTTTTACCCTCCTTATGGAAGGTGGGTGGTTTATCGGCGATAACTGAAGGCGGTTTAACACCAGATACCACATTCGACTGGGGTGGAATGAAAGGTGCAGGACCCGTGCGAAGAGTTGGATTTTTATGCGTTTGCATATCCGCCGTCACTTTCTTTAAATCTGCAACAACAAACATTAATTTTTGAAGGGCTTGACTCTTATAACCGACTCTTTGTGATGTTTTCGCCTTGATTTATTTGAGCAAAAAGAGCAGAACGGTCATTTCCAGTGTCCAAATTTGAAAAATCCTCAATTAGGGAAGGTGGAGGGGGTGGGCATCCAGGAGGTGGAGGTGGAACTCCAATAACCGAAGGTGCATTTTTGCCAGCCCATACGAGTCCAGTAGTGTGATGCTGTTTCACGAAGACCTAAACAAAATATGTTTGTAGTCTTTTCAGATAGACAAGCAATGGAGTACCTGAAGTTCAGTGAGAGTTCCAACCCATGCTTTAACCCAATCAACATGCTTCTTATCCTTTTCCTTAAAGTCTTTCAGTACTCTGTTGGTATAAAATTGGCCAGCATCGAGCATTTCCTTCACGTATGGACCTGGAGTCGGACTCTAAGTAAATGACTTTGAATATCTTTCAAACGCTTACTATCAAAACTTACCACAGTAACCCATCCTAACGCAGGGATACTTTCACTAATTGCCGATAGGTGATTGAAGAATGGCGAAGAACGATGTTTCTCTCTAAACTCCTGAATGGCGCTAATCTGCTGACTAGTGGGCTGTAAAAGAGACATTTGCTCCGACTGTGAAGGACTTCTCGATTGACTAGCCGTCACTAAAAACTGTAGCTGAGCTTGAAACGCTTTTTCTACTATAAGGGCGTGTGCAGCAACATCGCCGCCTAATTCTCGAGACAATTTAACGTAATCTGCGAAGGAGCCTTGAATTAAATCCTGGTAACCGGCGACACTCATATTTCGTACTTCTTCAGACTTGTTCGACGTTGATTGTAATAAGAATAGCGAATTTTGCTTTCTAAAAAGGCAGTAGTTACGACCATTTGCCGGACTCAAAAACGTACTTACAAAAGTTCGCAAATGGGAACGAAAATTATTTCTAGACGATCCGCAATCACTTCAAGTCTGCTTACAAACGAATCCAAATCATTGGAGAAATTATTGTAATACTCTTGATCTGCAAAAGTTAAATTAGTTACGTAAGTGTTAAAGGGGGCGCGACTGAAATTTAATATTATTAATATTTCGGGATATGACCAAATCGGTGTATTTTTGGGAGACTTGGCACTATTCGCGGCTTTGATTTTGCGCAACGCGTCTTAATGTCAATAACTATTTTGTAACCGACTTGGGATCTAATGAAAGGACACGCGACTGCGGCGATTCACACTATTACTGTGCACAACATTTCAACGCTTTCCGAATCTTTCATATAAATAAAAATATTGTAACAAGCCATATAAATAGACGACTCCCACGCTATTTTCAATACTTAAGACGAAAGTCGCGCCAATTCAGATATGAATGCCTTTTCTAACTTTTCAAAAACGCTCGCTAATCGTTTACATGCCACTCAAACCAGAGATAGCAGAATACCTTGGTTTTTGACGAAGGGTGTCCATGACACAATGACTGTTGAAGATGAAGACAGTTAAATGAGCTGATGATCATAGAGAAACTCGAGGATCCCATTAAAGAAAAACGGAAATTACTATTACTATTATTTTGATCAACAAACCCAAGTATCCCAAGTATTGGTGATGTGAAAAATTACGTGTGAATATCTCGAAAATAGACGTCGGTTGAAGAATCTCTCAATAGTTAATAAACATATTGTGAAGAAGAACTGAGAGGCATCGAAATATGGATACCCTCCATAGACATCTGCATAGAATACCTCAACAATCTCAGAGGAATCTATAAAATATCCTTGAATACTTATAGTGTCTGAAAAGTATTTCACAACTATCTGAAGAATCCTCGCGGGATCTCTGAAATACCCGAGGAAATACCTCAGAAAAACCTCAGTAAGATACAAAAATATTTGAACACCCACTTTTGCTTTGTACGCTTTGAGCCCATTTTTACAAGGAAGATAACGACAACAATTTTCACTCGAATTTTCATTACATTCAAAATTTCGAATACGAATTCGAATATACCAAATTGTTAAAGCCTTGGCAAGAGGTTTTCAATTATGGCGAGCTCCATGCGTTTTTAATACGAAGAAACCGCTGGGAAATATGAGGAAATAGGCGAAACTGGTGCAAATTCTGGAGAAATGCAAAGACAGTTTGACAATTTTACGGATAATATTTGAAAAATTCAAGGTAATGCAAGAAATTAAATCAAAATTGTGATCCTTGTAAAATTCGTACGTCGAAAGTGGGACCGAACAGAATATTTTTAAAAATCCTATTCAAATCTGCTGCAGGATGTAATAGACAACTAAAAAGGATAAAAGATCTGATCAATTCAGACACATTTTTATTTCGTATTACCATTAGCGTCACAGGATAACGGTATTGTTCGATTAATTCCATTGGTACACAGCGATTAAAATTCCAATACCTGCTTTACTAGTACAACTACAAGTGTACCATAAAACGAAGAAAATTTATTCATAATCGAAAACTGCACACAGTGCAGCCTTTATCATACGGAAATACGAATTACACAGTCTTCTGCCGTGTCATTTCCCACCCAAATTTATGGTTAACTCTCGCAAGATTTTCATGAAATGTAGGTGTCATATCGACTCTTTCTTGAGTATTATAAAGCGACATTCAAAAACTTTTCAATGTAAATATCTCGTCGATAGTAATGTGCATTTTTTATTCGCGCATTTTCCTAAAGAAAAGACCGAAAAAAGAAAGGTAGAAGGAAAATGAGTTAATCGTGGATAAGTATCGCGTGTCATATTTTGATTGAGACGGCATTGGATCTTATTACACATGCCAGACAGAAAAAAGGGTAAAAACTACCTATTTTAGATATTATTATGGAGAACCCAGTAGCGTAGTAAGAAAGTTTTGAAAGACCGTTTCTGAGATTTGACTCATTGTTGGTATTTTTAATTGCAACACTCTGTGTAGCTTGGCGTCAATTGTTTTGCATTGTTTTCCTTATTACAACCTATTTTTTTATTTTATTAGCCATGAACCCAAAATAAAAACCTTATTTTTATTATTTTAAAATAGTAGACCATGTGGTTACCCATTCATATACGAGTACTACCGGGAACAACGTTGCGTGACTGGAGACAATAAATGAATTATTAGTAATAAACACAAACAAAATTTAGAAAAAAAGCCCGTGAAGTCGAAACAACATGAGGCCCGAGGTATTTACGACAGAACGTATCATAAAAAAATTATTGCGAACTAATTAGAATGATTCATTTAATAAAAAGAAAATTTTGTTGTCCAAGTATAACAAAGACATGGATTCGAAACAAAGCGATAAGGAATAGCGGGTGTGTTGAAGCAAGCATTTTTGCCTAAAAAAGATACCAGTTTCAGGGGATTTTTATTGGAGTTAAACTGCACCTCCATAAGCGAGACGAATTGGGGTGTAGCGGTAATTTCTTTTGTGAGTTGCGATGGTGACTTTGCGACTACCAGTACCGTAATCTTATATATTTGAATGTAACTTAATTAACATACAGAGACCGAACATTTTCAAATTTTAATTTTACCATTTAAGTTTGACTCAAGAAGAGCACATGACGCCTAGGTAACTATATTATTACTTTTTGAATAGCACTAATAATAACAGAAAACGGAACACTCTGTACATTTGTTCATTTTTAAGCCGAAAATTTTTCCCGGCCAGCTTCACGGGACCCTCTTTTGTCCATGTTTTGGCACCCATGCTTTTTTGAAAGTGCATCCGTCAACCCTCGATTGATTGTTGCCTGAAATACATTTAAGGCTTCCTCAGAAGGAGATTTTGAATTCCCAAGGGGTAAAGCGGTCTCCCACCGTTAAGTGCCCATGGAAATTTTCCAAAGCGAGAACTCGAGCGAGAATTTCAGTTATCCGCAGCGACTGGAAGACAACAAAACTAAAAAGCGGTAAACACAAAAAGGTTTTGACCTACGTCTGCATGCACAATTCTTTTACGGAACAGATGCGATCGCGTGTCGATTAAATCACGCCAAATGTGGGTCACTATCAACTGAAGTGCAATAATGTGCTTTATAAAAAATAAATAATCCAATTTAAACTTTTTCTACGGTTGCCGTGTGTTTAAATTGGAACAATAAGACTACAGATTAAAGTGCAGTTAGTATTGCTTGCTCACCACTGGCCACAACAGGTCCAAGGGGGTCAAACCATACTTTATGCTCGGAAGCATTTTGGGAAGCGCTTAGAAGATCAGAAAAAAATCTATGCCTCCTCATTGCTAACTCATCACGTCCGATGGGAGTTGCAGGCGGCTCCTGTGTGCCTCCAACTTCTTGATCAGAAAACCACCGAGGAAGAGTGACATCTTCGTTTAGCTTAACTGCACGAGGAGTACCTAAATTATTTGCCAATTTTACGTTATCACTGACACCTTCACAAAAAACTTCGTCGTCATCCTCAACCTTTGGATCCGAAATAACAGACTGCCTCTTTAAGATTGACGTTAGCTGAACAGGTTGATCAACTATAATAGAGGGAGCACTATTTGACCTTAAATCATCATCCCTATTCTGACAATCCCCAATATCTAACGTACAATTCTCAACTTTTTTTTTATCTAACCCATCAACATCTAATTTCTTAGATCGTCCACAACAATTACCAAACATTTAGCCGTACTAATTTGCAATTTTCCAGTTAGTAAGCTTCGCTCTTGTGGATAGCAGTGGAATATAAGTAGTTACACGAAATTCAACTTCCGGACTTCCGATAAATCCAGAAAAATACGGCGACCATCCGCACCCACCCTTAACAGTAAGGTATACCACCTTCTAGTTACATACCGATGTTATTCCCCCGATAAACCGCACTTATTGCATCGACGTACAATTTACAAAATTACTCCAAATAAAAATATAACCGTTATATGCGTCAGGCGAACCGTATACATTACCGGCATTTTCGGAATTAACGTCAATTACGGGCTTTCAAGTAGAAATAACCTTACATTTCTGTTGTTTGTAAATACAATTGAATTATTTATGAAGAACTCACCGAAATATTGACCTATATAAAACGACACCACATAAACAAATTAAAAGAACGTCACACATCAAGCGAGCACAATGATTGTAGTACTAATCAGAAAAGAGGACTCATAAGGATGGGCGGTTGCTACGTATGCCATTTCCACATAGATTTGATCATTTTCCGTTATTTCGCGTGAAATTCCACACGTCGCCGGTATACTACTCGTCATACACATTCGATGACGCGCACCACGCGGACATACGGCTGCGTGAAGGCAACATCACAAAAATATCGCGTGAG
Source organism: Photinus pyralis (assembly GCF_008802855.1). Classification (NCBI taxonomy): domain Eukaryota; kingdom Metazoa; phylum Arthropoda; class Insecta; order Coleoptera; family Lampyridae; genus Photinus; species Photinus pyralis. Next base: position 49,908,361 of record NW_022170511.1, read on the forward strand.
TCACCGTCAATTGTTGTATCATACAGTCTAGATGTCAGCACTCTAATAATTAGTTAAAGTTGTTCCCAAATATGGGCATTTGAAGTACATATGCATTTTTAATTTTAAGTTATAATTACGTATATTCACGAGGTTGGCGGAAACGAATGATTTTGAATCGTATACGTTCAGAACGGTCCAGGAGTGGATTAAGTGCTTGCCGCCAATTACGATTTTTGCATATACATCAATAAACGGTTAGACATTTATATGGCAAACGTTCGTAATGTTTAATGTAATAAACAGTTAATGTAAAATCCCAAATCTCCCCATAACTACTTTTTTACGCACTAAGAATCGATGTATTTGGGATAGGCAACACACAATACCCATTGAAATTTATGACAATTGCACTTCACAATGTCTCATAATGATGACGCCACTATTATTAATAAGACAATTGCGCTTCACAAAAAAGTGACTAATGAAAGCTCGTCTAAAAGAGTTAAACTTCCCAGTTATTGGCAGGTTTCCTACATTTTTGGAAAAGGTTATCAAACATGCGTGGTTGCATATATTTTAATGTTTTTGAAATCAGTTTGAAAAACTATTGGTAGGTAACCTTTTAATAAATACATTGCAAACGTACAAAATTCGCAAATATCCAATTATTGGCACTCTTGGCCAGTCGTTGGCATGCACCTTTTGCCAGTTAAGTTGGTATAGCGAAATCTTTATTTATCCACCCATATTATCCACCCGCATTTCATCGGGAAATCTTTATGCTACTTACGCTTTGATTATATACAATCAAGTACTTACTTTACACCAAAATTTCAAATAATAGCGCAGGACTGCAGTTTGGAACTACTTTCCAGGAATTTGTCCTGTTTGCAATGGATAGCCTACACCTTGAAGAACGTATGGCACATGATCTCCAAATTTTTCGTTTTGTTTTGCATACATATTCCTTCAGTGGTACCAATTGATTGACTTATCTGTATTGGACTGCGAAAATAATTTGAATTTTCAAAATACCTGTGATACCGTCTGTATTACCTATATCTAATTACTCGCCAGTTTTCGTTTCTAAAGACTGCGAATAATAAGGTAGCTTAATGAGTTCAATGGATAGGTGAGCTTGATTCCCAAGATTGGAATCGCTCGCATACACAACCATTTCATCAAAGCTGAAAATAAATAACGAAAATAAGAAACATTGCAGACTTTAGGCTTTTAATTCGCTGCGCGAGATTGGATACAATGTAAATAATTTAGTTCAAATCAGTACTACTCGAAATGCTGTTGGATCAAAGAACAATATTCACTAAGTAGAAAAAATAGCATGCAGCGATTAGAAGCAGACCAACTTGAAATTCGGGAGCCATTCAAACAACCGAAAGAAATGGGACTAGGACCAACTTTAAGATGCACTAAAGTTGAAATACTTCAATATGTACTTGAAGGTTGATCGTTGTCAACATTTTTTTAAGTCAGATATATTGCTTACAGATAAAGACACTGGTACAGTTTCAACAATTTTCAATTTCAGTCCCATTTTGCTAACTTTCTACCAAGCATTTTATTGATAGACTACTAAAGGTTTAATTACTATACCGAACTAATTTATAAATACATAGAATGGACGTATTTGTTTCTATTACTACGTATAACTGTACATTTATGTTACACTCAACACAATACATTGTCGATTCGAAAATCGAAAAATTTATAAACTCTCACATTCGCATAATTTAAAATGCGAACAAACAAGATTATATTCTTGAGGATTGCCAACTTCCGTGTACACATCATTAAGTGAGCTCTCCAATAGGGGCACTCTCCATCCAAAGATTGTGAAGGAAACTATATAAATTATCACTTACAGCAACCTAAAAAACGATTATAAAGTATTCGTGTCTTGTATTTTAATGTTCTTACTTTATATGGTGTGGGATTATGATTTCGTTTTATATCGGAACGTAAAGATTTCAAGCTTCTTGTCACGTTATCACGAATTTCTTCTAAATTTGGAAGTGGTCTACAAATCAAACCATCTTTCCAATAAAGCTTATGAAGTTTTTCAACTTTGCTTGGTGTTACATATGCCCTTTTCGATTCTTCAAATGCATGCCTACATAGGATTTTACTACCCACGCTGGGTGGTTCTTCATCTGTTTGTACTAATAAATCAATTAAGGCATCTCCACGTTCGCTGAACAACCTGTATGCATCCTTTCGCCCTGGTAGAGAAACTTTCGCAACATCCTGGCTTAGTTTCATTCTTGGTACATTATTTAAATCGACTAACTTATACACGCATCCCAAGGAAGGTTGCTTCTGGCATGTAACGAGATGGGTTCCTATTCCGAAACAATTAATTTTATGCCCTTGGTCATTTAAACTAAGAATAGTTTCTTCATTTATATCGTTTGACGCCATTATAATTAGATCTTTAAACCATGGTATTTCGTATTTTGTGCTTATTTTAGAGAAGTATTCGCGAGCAACATATGAAAGATAAGCTATATCTCCGCTATCTATACGGATTCCAATCGCTTGGAAAGCCAAATCATTTAGAGCCAAAGTTACCGCACAAAAGTTCAGCAGTCCACTTCTACAATTCATAAGTTTTTAAACAAAAATATTACAACGTTATCTGGCTACTAAAAAACATGCACTCTACTATGAAGCTTATGGTGTGAATTTGTTAATGCGTTCATATTTTAGCTAAAAGATATTCTTTTAAGTTTCTTGGATAGGTAGGTACCAAATATGGAAATGTCCGGCCGTAGCACAACGCATCCTTAAGTCGTGATCACAAGCCATGTTGAAGAAAGCATTACATTTACATAAAAAGCCAAGCTCATACATGACCTATAGCGCAGTGTCAATTCGTATATACCTTTTCGATTTTAAATCCTTCTACCATGGTCCATGACGATGTACAACTTTCTAAACAAGTCTTTCAATTACACATTATGTAAGAAGGTGAAAAATAGAACTTTACGCAACAGCTACAACAGTTCCTGGATAACGTAGAGAGAAAACAGTTGATACGTAGTTTACATCTGCCAATTACAATTGATTTGAGAAGCTCAACTACCAAATTTCTCTTAACTTTTTTAGTACAAATTATATAAAGCTTTTGAAGAACGTTTTGTTCTGTTCCAGATTATGTTGAGGAGATCGTAAAGCAACTGAATATTGTACATTTACATTAGCGTTCAGAATCGAGTACAAAAGTTTGACAAACTGTTCAACGTCTGATGAGATGACTGCAAAAATTCAGTTTATTAAGTGGTACCCGAAATAAGTACCAACGTAAAAGACAGGTTGAATTTGCAGTAGGAGAATTTTGGTTATGAGCCTTAAAAATGATTAATTGAGAAAGTATTCTTCAAATATTAGCTTTATCGCTCATTGTTTATAATACTGTTGCTCAATTGATAAGTGAGATTTGAATTATTGTGAAAAACATATCACTAAGTAAGAACGTTCGTGACCTAAAACAGTAAGGCAAGATTGAAATGGAAATCAATGTGTTAGATCCGACGAATTATGAACTGAAACACACTTGCTCAAACGTGCTTCCTTCGTACGTGCCAGACTCTTCCGCTATACGGCATTGATTTGTATTGATTGATTGTATTGATCCGTTATTCATTAGTGTTATAGACACTAAACCCCAAATGTGCATATCGGCCTACAACTAAAACTTAACATTGGCATGAGATCTGTTTCTTAAAGCAAGAGAAAAATGAAGAAGCGAGCCCTGATGATGGTATCATCTGTCAAACACTTCGCCTGTGAGAGAGTTTTTATCTCACATAGCGAGCACAGGTTCATCTGTTTACAAGCTGATGTTAGTATATGAAGATGGATTAACAAATAATAGTGTAAATCCATTTTTCACGCTGTTCTTTTTAGAATGATCTGGATTTAGTTGCAGGGTCAGTATAACTGCCATCACCTTAGCGTTTGTTAATCATCTTAATTATGAAAGTGACCAACTAGGTATGTTGCATGCAAGTAAATATATAACATTGGCATGCAGGTTTACCTGTACTTGCTATGCATAGGAGTGTTGGGCAGACATTTTTGACGAGGGATGAAGGTATTATATGTTAGGTGGAAAGGGTACCTCTCAATGTCATATGTGTCCACTAAGACCATAAATTGGTCTGGGAAAGCCATTGCGAAAGAAATAAAAGCGGCCAATTCTCCATCATTTACTTCTGCGTTTACCACTTTAAATAAAGGACCCAGTTCAGATCTCCATTTTATTGCCAACTGTACAAAGTCATAAGGTTTACCGTCATTTTTTGAGTGTAAAATACGTGTATGTAATTCAGAGAAATTAGTAAATGAAGTAACGTATGCGTGTGCATGGGTTCCTTTAACTGGAATGTTGTACAGTTTACCAGCCAAGACATTACTGGTGCCGTCAAAACCTCCTGAAAAAGTGATTAGGTATAAGTAATTTCAGCATAATTAAATCGGAAACATATTGAGAGATAAAGTAATAAAAAGTTATTTGGTACCAGGCGGTGTGAACTAATGTCTTCTAATCAATATTTGTAACGCTATTGTAAACTGTGAAAACTTTTATAGCATTTGTAACAGATACTTAACAAATGCAGGTGAAAAATTGGCCGTACCAGGATTGAAGGCTGGTACCGTCAAAAGTGTCATAGAAGTTATGGATAACTTGAATGCTTAAAAAATTTAATAAGAAAGGATTAACACGAAATCGACATTATTTTACCAGTGAAAAGTTGGCGAAAATATTATTTGAAAGATCTCGTTGGGCACCTGAAATATTTCCCTTTTTTACTTACCTATATACGAATATTTTGAGGCGGATAGACCCCCGTCAGGCCCTTGTGCTCGTCGTAATCCTAATTCTAGTAGCTTTGAATTACCAGCAGCAATTCGATATCTAGCAGCATTCGTTGCCATTAAACTAGGAAATAAATGAGTAAATAAGTAAGCGCTAAGGTGTTACCTAAAAGCAAACGCATACCTGGCATAGTTCACCAAAGTTAAAAAGGTCGTTTCCAACAGCTGTGTTACTATTAAAGGGCCTTCTATTCTTATAAGTGGAATTCTAAAATGTTCACCGTTTAATGTATACTTATTGCAAGTAAATTGTTTTGTAAGAACCTTGGAAATACAACAGTTCCTTCATCTAACGCGTATATAACAACGTCCCTTGCCGATAGGTTGCTCAAAAATACAAAAAAATCGTCTTCGACCGACGGCATTGTTTGTTTTAGGTATTCAATATCTGTAATTAGTTTTATAAAGACCTACGCGATATAAGGCAAAAGACTATTTAATCAAGTTAAAACTTAATTACAATGATATTCCTCCAACTTATTTAAATGAACACATTACTTTAAGTAATATCATTGAATAATTGGTAATATGAAATATATTTGAATTGTATGTATGCAGGTTCGAAAATGGTAAGCCTAGTGGATATTGAGCACTAGACAAATACGTACCACTCTCAGAAAAATGGAAGGCCTCCAGAAACTTTAAACATTCTTCTAAACCAGCAAATATTGTAAATTCGCCTTGGAACGGATTTTTACGAAAAAACAAATCAAAGACCGAATTATCCATCACTTTCCCCGTTTTCCAATACGCGTATGCCATAGTGATTTGGTACAAATCTGAAAACATAATAAACAATTAACTTTTTTTATAATTCTTCAAAACCAATGATTTTTCTTCCCTAAGAAGTGTCGTAGACATTTATTACTGTGACCTGCCCTAATTAAAAATATCTATAGATAATAATTCTATTCAACTATATACTGCTGGGTGCAATGTAACTGAATTACGCAAAGATTATCAGAATTGAACACGAAATAGACACTAAAGAGATAAAGTTACTACACCAACAATCAACTTAGGATTCAAAACACAATGTTTTCAGCTTCTCAAATTTTAACAAAGGCGCAATGTTAAAAACTGCAAATTTCTGATTAATAGAAGAACGCATTTCTTGGCATTTATTTAGCGTTGCAGTGCAGAAGTGTTCATGACTGTCTAACAAAAACTTTTCATTGTACTGAAACGCCGCTAATCCGCTGAATTCAAATTGAAGATAACAGAATAACTTGTTAATCATGAACAATTATGAACTGATCGAAAATGTATTCGAGCTCGTCGCCTCGTTGAACACAATATGTAAGATTATATATAAGAATACCTGTTAAAAGGGGTTGAACAATTCCGTTTTGCTTTCGTGAAATAATATTCTGGGTGTTCATTTTGAAAGGAAATTACTCAAATTCCGTTCACTGTCACCACCGGTTTCTGAACTGCTCTAACGGGAGCACGTGTATTTTGTGTTATATATCACAAGTCCGCGAAAATTCCCCTCCGACACGAATTGCCCGTATCGATTCTTTAACAAGTCATACTTATTCCGAAGGACACTAATGAGATCGAAAACGTAAATGAACATAATTACAACTACACATACTTATTTATGATATCGTTATCGACAATGAACAAGTTAGTGTAAATTGCGCACACTCCAAATTCACTTTTTTTGCCCTGGTAGGTATATCAAAAAGCAGTGATAATAATTCATACTTTCACTTACTATCTTACAATCACTGTTAGGACAAACACCATCAACTATATAGCACTATTGCCAAACGAAAGATGGACTACTCAATACGTTCAGCGATACAAAAGAAGCTCTACAACATTAATTGAATCCTTCATCTGACAAATAAGGATTGAAATAGACATTTACCAAGCCGTCTTGGGCAGATATAAATCTTTGCGTGTCGCCAATCTAGATTACACCTATACCAAAAACATTAGTCGCTTTAAAGTGTGAGCTATCTGTGAATTAGTGAAGATGAGCCAGCTTTCATGCAACTTCCCAATTAAAGTGACCTCGCGAAACAAAAGCATTTAGGGGAAGCCGGTCAGAAAGACATTTCACTTAAAAAGGTGAATTCGTTCAATGGTTCGTCTGCTTTAATTGTGCAATTGTATTGATTTGAACTCCATCTTTTAAGGGTTTTTTGGTGCGCGCGCTCATTTCAGAATGGCGGGAATAGAGTGCACGTGTGTTTTGACGTGTGTCAATTAAAAATTATTACCCGAAATGGATTCGATTTCCACTATTTCGAAATATGTGGGCTGTAATAAATCGCGTAGACTAAATTCGGGCCACAAAAGGTAGAGATGACGAAGCGCCAGAGACTTGGTTCTGTAATAATGACTTTTTTCAAGTTCACCTTTAGGGGTGCATGAATTAGATTTTTAAAAAGCACGCAGTAGAAACTGTATAAATTGTACCTATTCTGTGTGTGCGCAATAAGAGTTATTAGCGCATACTCGTTTTTACGACGACGACGAAGGAATGATTACAGTTCTTAGAGATGAAGGATTTTTGATTAAAGGGCTGAACAGTGCATAGAAAACCCAATCAATGAGTGAAAATGGATTCGGAACGACTGTTTGCTCAGACATGTAGAATTTGTTCAGCTGAGCTTGAAAATGGCGTTTTGGTTTTTGGAGAAGAAGGAAAAAAATTATATTTACAAGCGAAGATTAGAAAATATTTGTATATAAAGGTAGGACGTTAAAGCCATATTGCAATTGTAGTAGTTGTATTTGCGTATGTTTGTTTACTGTAAAATTTTCTCCTAAATGTATTAATGTTATTGTTTTAGATTTCCGTCGACGATAAATTGCCAAAAATGATTTGTGAGAGTTGCTGTAAAAAACTGGAAGGTATTCATAAATTTGCTACAATGGCCGTAAAAATACAAGATAAATTTAATCAACTTGTCATCAATTCGTCAGATAGTTCGTTTAATGACGAATATAAGGATGAAAATAAAGGCTTATTACATACATATCTTACAAAGGTATTATTAATTTGCGTATAATTTTTGTAATGACCCAAATATTATTGTAGGGAATTAAAGAAAAAGAGGAAGTTACAGAAATGGAAGTTAAGGTAGATCCCATGCTAATCCTTCAATGTTCTGATGACTCTTCGAACGATGGTGCATCCGACACTGAAAGTTTACCTGAAAGTCACGCGTCTATTGACAAATTATCAACTAATTGTGACGATGTTGACCAAACATTGTACAACTGTAGTTTTTGCCCTAGATGTTTTACTTCAGAAATTGCACTTCAAAGTCATATGTGGAATCACATACCTCAGAACAAACATATAGTATTATTAAACATTAACAACACAGATTGGGAATGGCAAGCAAACAGTGACGAAAAAAATTGTAACACACGTCTAATGTCTGAAAGTGCTTCAAGTACTACCAGCGATGAATGTGAAACATCCGAAAACGGTAATTCTGAGACAGTTCAAATAGACCAAGAAAACAACTTTCGTTTCACGTGTCCAATATGCGGGAAAGTCATATCTACCAAGGGAAATTTAAAGGTGCACTTGGAAACACATCGACCAAAAGGAAAATATGGATGCGAGATTTGTGGCAGAATGTAAGTACCTTTAATTACTTGACCGATACCTTTCTCTGTGGTAACTGACAATGTTGTAGATTCAAAACACAATGCAATCTTTATCGGCATAAGGAATACCACGAAGGCATTCAATTTCCATGTGTCGTCTGTGGGCGAGTGTATCCAACAAACAGCACCCTAAGAGCTCATTCCATCACGCACAGCGACCTCAGACCACATAAGTGTCCATTGTGCATTAAAACTTTTAAGAGAAATCAAGACTTGAAAGTAAGTAACCTCTGAGATTGGAAATTAGGATTCTTTTGTATTTAATTCGGTTGAGATTACGATTCTAAAATGCTTCCATGATACCTATTTATATTTGACGACATACCTACTACTAAAACATCGAGTTCGTACATTACTTTAATATAATTAAATGCAAGAAACCACATCATCTCCTGAATTAAAGGGGTAGGTTGAACTACAAGCCAAAAAAGTATACTTGTCGTTTACGAGAATGCGTGGCTCTAGGTATTTGAAGTGAACTCAAATTTTAAATTTCAACCCTAAGACCGTGATCGTCATCGGTCTTGCGCTTACTCGGCTTACCCTACCAATTTGGAGTTTACTATAGTTTCTAAAAACCAATTAACGAACGAGAATTAGTAAATTTGACTGATTCAAATTTATTAGTTATAATTTTGTACATTTAAATTCGATTATTAATTATGTGCTTTCGGTAGAGATTCGACATTGGCTTCCTCACATATGTTCTTTGCTCCTCTGGTGACTTTTTCAGTTTTGCCACCATATTTCCTCTTATACGACCGTATTACTATAATGGTCAAAATGACTTTCGACACAAATAATACTACAGTACACCTACTCCACATTCCTTTACTTATTTACCTACAAAGCTTAAATTACATTTATAGGTAAAGGAAAAATGTGTGTACTCAAGTGTAGTGTGTACGCCTCTCTGAGAATTTAACGATACGTTGCGAATATAATTCCTATCATAAAAGATATCGGGAAAAATGTAGCAGTAAAAAACACCTCATATATTGAAGAATTGAAAACAGAGTACTTATTTTTTATGTAACATAAGTATACCCTTAACTTTAACTATTTTGCTGTTATAACCTTTTCTCCTAAACATTTGACCGTTTCTTCGAATTTACTTCTCAGAGAAACTAAATCCCGCCGGCACTTAAATTTTCAACTGAGGCAGAGGCCTCTTCTCTTTCACACATAAAGAAGTCATATTAGGCAAAAATATGCCCCGCTACCCAGAAATAGTTCCCTAATAGGGGAAACTTTGGATGTGCGTAGTACTAGCATCCAGTAACAATTAACATATCCAAAGCACTGGTGCATGCTGTGCTACGGGCGCTATCTTGGAAAATCGTACCCGATTTGGAACCCGATTTTCACTTTTTTTGCCATAAAGATAACATATAGATAAAGATATTATTATATTGCGATAACGTGTAGATAACACTTTGCGGTCTTCAAATTAACAATAAACATGCAAAAAATGCATAGATAGAGGAGTGATATAGAGACACCAAAACAAACATTTGTTGTCACATACATTACGTAGAAGAACTAATGGTCTTACCTAGGTTTTAGGTAGATTTTCATATATCTACTTACTTTTTACTTTTACCTTGACGTATTACATTCTATTTTTTTTAGTTCAATAAATAATTTTTTTGCAAAAGTACAAAGCCATCGCAATAATAATTACAGCCCATTAATCTAGGATTACAAATTTAATGTTATTTATATTTAAAAAAAGTGATCTTGGTGATTTTTTTCTCAATTTAAGATCTTCCATGTAAAACGGGTGTATAATGTTGTAATGATGTATTTCGCGGTTATGTTTAATGTTCAAATGTTGTAACAAAAGTTAGTAAGACAAAACCAAATCGGAATTAAACAATCGTTTTGAAAAATGCCTCTTTTAGTTTGTACTGGTTTAGTGATAAACGATGTCAAATATATAGGATTTTCGAAATGGTTCAGAATATTTTATTATTACTTGTTATTATTAAGAGACAAAAATCACAAACGGTATGTCTCATCATCGGAAAATAACTGAATCTAGTTGAAAGTCCTGTTAAAATGAGTCTTAATTGTTTTTGTTATTTTTATGTTTGTTTTACGTTATTGGTCATTGATTCATGGCGTTCAAAATCAGAGCTGGGCAGAATACTTTCAAAAAGTATTTGAATACTAAATAGTAAATACTTTACACAAATCAAAGGTATTTGAATACTAAATACTTTTACGTCCAGCACAAGCGAATACTAGATACAGATACATTGAAAAGTATTCAAATACTTAAAAAAATAAGTATTCAAACACTTTAGAATGTATTCGAATACTTTCAAATGTATTCTAATACTATCATAGGTATTCGAATACTATAAAAAGTATTCGAATACTTTTAAAAGTATTTCATTATCTTACATTAAAAAGTATTCGAATACAGTAATATTTATAGTACCTATTCAAATACTTGTCACTCAAATACATTAAAAATTTAAAATAGTATACTAGATAAAAGGCTTAATACTACTTAAAAAATCAAGTTATACTTTGTATGGGGTTAGCTTTTTTATATTTCTATTGTTATATACAAATTTAAGGGGAGTAAAAGCGTATTATTATTATTATATTATTATATAGGAGGTACCTACCAGGACCTTTCTTATACCAGTTATATCCTTAAGAATACGTGTACCAGTTTTCAAAGCGATCGTACGTCGTGCACATGATACGTACGCCTTTCTGAAATTAATCCTAGCGATTTTGGAACAGATCCATTTTTGACCATCCGTTTCTCCGTGTTCATGATAACTTATTTAGAAACGTGCGACCGCTTTGAAAATTGGTACACATGGTTTTAAGGATATAAGAAAGGTCCCCATTGTTTTTAAGTTACGTAGACTATCGAGTTCGGTATTCAGATGTATCGGATTTTTATATTTTATTTTGTGACAATGGAAACTTTCCCTAAACATTTCTAAATTGTTCTCAAATATTTGAATAACTTAAAAGTACTGCATTTTTTTGAGGCCGGAAAAAAAATTGTCTGAGATCGAGATCGATCGAGAGTCCATAATTTCAAACAGTTTGAAGATTGGGCTACTAGATCAAAAGTTACAGACCTTTGAATTTTTTTTCGAAATTTGTTTTTTGTCCATAACTTTTTATTGAGAGGTCTAATCGAAAACGTACGAATTGTTTTGGATTCTACGCACCAAAATTAATAAGAAAAAGTGTTTTCCCGAGAAATTTTGGTGCAGTCGATTTTTGGTAAAAAAGGAAGGTTATACACTGCCTTTTTTTGAGGCCCGAAAAAAAAATTGTCTCAGATCGACCCGGAAAAAAAATTTTCTTATAGAATGTGGCCTGTAGAATCCATAATTTCAAACAGTTCCAAGATTGGGCTACTAGTTCAAAAGTTACAGCCCTTTGAATTTTCTTTCGAAATTGGTTTCTAGTCTATAACTTTTGATTGAGAAGTCTGATCGAAAAAGTACGAATTGTTTTGGATTCTACGCACCAAAATTAATAAGAAAAAGTGTTTTCCCGAGAAATTTTGGTACAGTGGATTTTTGGTAAAAAAGGAAGGTTATACACTGCCTTTTTTTGAGACCCGAGAAAAAAATTATCTCAGATCGACCCGGAAAAAAATTTTCTCATAGAATGTGGCCTGTAGAATCCAAATTTCAAACAGTTCTAAGATTGGGCTACTAGTTCAAAAGTTACAGCCCTTTGAATTTTCTTTAGAAATTGGTTTCTAGTCTATAACTTTTGATTTAGAAGTCTGATCGAAAAAGTACGAATTGTTTTGGATTCTACGCACCAAAATTAATAAGAAAAAGTGTTTTCCCGAGGAATTTAGGTGTAGTCGATTTTTGGTAAAAAAAGAAAGGTTTTACACTGCCTTTTTTTGAGGCCCGCAAAAAATATTGTCTCAGATCGACCCGGAAAAAAATTTTCTTATAGAATGTGGCCTGTAGAATCCATAATTTCAAACAGTTCCAAGATTGGGCTACTGGTTCAAAAGTTACAGCCTTTTGAATTTTCTTTCGAAATTGGTTTCTAGTCTATAACTTTTGATTGAGAAGTCTGATCGAAAAAGTACGAATTGTTTTGGATTCTACGCACCAAAATTAATAAGAAAAAGTGTTTTCCCGAAAAATTTTGGTGTAGTCGATTTGTGGTAAAAAAGGAAGGTACACTTTACGAAGTATCCAAATACTTTGCTTATTCGAAAACTAAATATTTGTGAAAGTATTTGTGTTACAAAAACAAATACTGCTTCCATAAAAGTATTTAATTACAAAGTATTTGAATACTTTAAAGGATTTGAATATCGAATACTGTCCAGCTCTGTTCAAAATCACCACAATCCCTGCTGCTATACTTGCTAGACGTCATTTCTTTTATTTACCGTTGTAGTGCCAAAAGTTACGTATGAAAAATAGTACTTCATGTGAGAGAAATGTGAGCTAGATATTTTTAATGCCAAAAACGATCATTTTTTGTAGTACCTACCTGCAGCGCACCATAAAGGGCGCGGAATTTCAGCTAAGGGAGGCAAAAGATTAAATCTGGCTCTATATATCGGCGTCTGGATACATTACGACTTGTTAATAAAAATTATCTTTTTTTATTGTTACTGATTGAATTTGTATTATTTACTTCCAGTTTCATATTAATCAACATACCGGCGCGAGACCTTATCAATGCCCATATTGTCCAAAGGCCTTCGCTAGTTCGGGAAACTGTTTTTCGCATAGGAAACGAATGCATCCATTTGAAGTGGAAAGAGATAGAGAGAAAGCAGCCAAAATTATGCGATAATGCACTGTAACTTTGTTTGTTATTTTTATAAATGCTATCATTTTTGAAGTAGGTAGTGAATGTTATGGGGATAAATGAAAGATACGATGTTTTGATAATTTATATCTTTAATAGAGTATTAACAGAAAGTGATATACAAGTTCTAGTTAAGTTTTTAGAAAACTGTGATCAATTTGTATATATGTACTTCCTTGAGGCTATATCGTTGTTTATTTATACTTGTATTGGTGAAATAGCAATAAGTAGGTATTTGGTACTAATTAAAGCAATCTTTCGTTTTGTATTATATTACGTTAAAATACATCAGTATTAATAGTTATAGAATGAGTAAAATTGTAACAAATCAGTGTAGTAGCTAGACGAATTTCTGTAAATGACTGTTCGAATAATTATGCGTATTACATGTGACAAATTCATAAACATAAAATTAAGGATTCGCCCAATACCTTCAATTTTTTATTTTGGTATGAATTTCAGATATACCTACCTAGTATAATTTATCCATCCATTGTATACAAAATGTAGATTGTAAAAAAATGATAACTTTATACCAAGTAGTAGATTTTTTTGTTTTGCCTTCTCCTCAACGACACATTGTATCAGTCCACATGGCTTAAAGATCAGAATTCTTATGTGTCTGAGCTACATTATTTGCTACCTTCAGATTATTTCTAGGTTTGGATCGTTGTCCATCCGTCCATGTGTGGTAACGAGTCCCCAGCTGAACTGGGATTTCGGCATTTCGCTACTTTTAAGCGATAATTATATATATGGCACAATGTGGTATGTTTGATTTGTGTATTTTTCTCTTGCATTTTCTTGTTATAAATAGTTAATTTATTTCTTGCAATGTGTGAGGGTGTGTGTGTGTGTGTGTGTGTGTTATGCCAGTGTCCAATGAAGGTTTTTTCCTGGCCTTTTGTGTGCGTAATATATTTCATTTTTTGTCTTTTCTTACGCACAATAAAGCTCTAAGTTTCATTTAATTCCCTTGTCACACGTCACAACACATAACAAGGAATCATCAACCTACATTTAATTTAAATTTATTCGTGCCGCGTTTTATTATTACTTATTAATTAAAATAAAAAAATAATTCTTCATTTCTTTCCCATTTTATTTGCAACCTTATATCTTAACAAGTTAAAAAGTAATCGTAAACGATTTACATAAAGCGCATTTCCACTTGCATTCATTTCCCATTTATAAGATGCAACTTCTGTTAAAATCGTAAAAATCCGACCACAAATATGAAAGATAGCGTTGCACATGGGCAATCCATTTTTGACGTGTTACTTCAATTTCAGTTTATGAGAAGAATTTCATTTCAATGCTTTTCTAAATAAGAAAGTTGGAACTGCGCATGCGCAAACCTAAATTTTAAAACTAATGTTAGATTTTCCTTTGTTCCAAGCGCCTAAGTATCAAATTTCAGTTAAATGGTGCCATAGATAAAAAAGTTGGCACTGCTCATGCGCAAAAGAAAATTTTGAGACTGGCGCTCGATGATCCTTTATTCCAAGTGCCTATGTATCACATTTCATTTAAATTCTTCCATAAATAAAAAAGTTGGCACTGCGCATGCGCAAAACCAAATTTTGAAACTGGCGTTTGATTTTCCTTTATCCCAAGTGCCTATGTATCAAATTTCGTTTAAATTCTTCCATAAATAAAAAAGTTGGCACTGCGCATGCGCAACACCAAATTTTGAAATTGGCGTTTGATTTTCCTTTATTCCAAGTGCCTATGTATCAAATTTCGTTTAAATTCTTCCATAAATAAAAAATTTGGCACTGCGCATGCGCAAAACCAAATTTTGAAATTGGCGTTTGATTTTCCTTTATTCCAAGTGCCTATGTATCAAATTTCATTCAAATACTTTTATAAGTAAAAAAAGTTTGCAATTCGGTTTATAAATGGTCGAGATGCGAAAAGGGCACTGTGAATTTTGAATCGATTCGACTCAACTTTTGGCATTGCGTATTATTATGGCTAAATCTATGCCCATATTGAATTTCATGCAATTCAGTTCATAACTAACGGAGATGTAAAAGCGATCGAACATTTTTAAACAAAGTTATCGTTCACACGGACAGATAGATGGACAGACAGACAAAGGAACAGACGGAGAGACCAACCGGCAGGCGACAGATAGCAATGCAAAATTATAAACGATCTCTAGGATCGTTAATAAACGGCAAAAGTGTAAAATTATGGAACATGTAAAAAACGGTTTTTTGTTTTTTTTTACAATAACTTTTTTTGTAAGCGGTACAGAAAAAATTCCTTCCTTGGTACAAGACTCGACACCATAACGAACCAAATAGCGAAAAAAATAGAACAATAGCTCTTAAGATAAAGAACTAGTAGCGTCGCAAAGTTAGCGGACGGACGGACGGACGGACGGACGGACGGACGGACAGCCGGACGGACGGACGGACGGACAAAGTGGCCACAATAGCGCATTTTTTTTTAATTTTTGTGGAAATGCGCTAAAAAGAACCGCCGTAGTAGAACACAACGTAGGACCCCTAAGATCCTTACATACGTACAGTTGTAGTTAGTAGTCGATCAGATCAGTCAATTAATATTCTTAGAAGTTTTATAAAACCAAGAGTAGCGAGTGTTAACGTAAAGACCCTTACAAAAATATTATCCGACTAAACAGTCAACATAGCTAAATGTAATTAATTTGTGTATATAACTGTACAACACTAGTATAAAATGGTATTGTGGGCTCATACATGTTGCAATTGTTGTCGTAAAGAGTTCCTAGAGGAGTATCAACTAAGAAATTTATTACTTATAACGAATTCTGAACTCACCTACATCTACCCAGTGGTTGATCGTTCCGAAGTTGTATTCAAATTCTTCCTTTCTACTAGCACAGATTCCAACACTAGATAATCTGTACTACTCAACTAGGTATACGTATAGCCCACTTTACGTAGCAACATTTCTGGACATAATTTGTCATCTATGTTGCGTCTATAGAGCGCATATCATGTATTTTTATATCTAGACCAAAACATGGAAAAATGTTGAAGTTGAAGATATACTTTACAGCATAATAAACAAGATGCATTTTGAATGTATTTACATGTAAATCTTATTAGCCACCTAAAGATCATTAAGTCGTGTTTATACAATGACTAATGATGTTTAGACCACCGAGTGCTTCCCTTACCTATTGGTAGCAAACGGTTTACAAATTACTACTTATACCATGTAAAGGTTTTTTTACCACATAAGATGTCTATGCATTTAAGTAAACAACCATCAAGGACGGTTGCAGGTTACAGGATGAATTAAGTATAGTAAATATTATTATACTCACTTGCACCAATGTATCAATATTAGGACAATAGACGTTCTATAAGGGCGTTAAACGGTAAAATACCTTGTTTAATAAATTATGAATCATTGCATCTATTTGTGTCCTCGTGGGCCATTTCGTTCTTACAACTGACATCGATGCTTATGTGAGTGTAAGGATGGTAAACGGGCAAAAATGGATAATATGATTGAAGGTTATTAGTAGTAGTTCTTTTCAGGTGTTCACCCATAATGGGTAACTTGAGAGATTGCACAGTGAAATTTCCTTTTTCATTATAAATTGCATCACATAGAATATGTTTTGGTGCTATACTTGTTTTGATTTAATTCAAAAACCAAACAAACCACTGATTATTTCTGATTCTCATCAGGTACTACAGTTTAAATTAAACGAGATCTGGAACCAACATCTTGACCCTTTAAAATTCAAGCAGGTGCAGGTGACAATACTAGAAGAAAAGGATTGAGCAAACCAGGAAACGAGGTAAATAAAAATTCGGTATTTCCAGTATGTTACAATATCAGATATTTAATATATCACATTATATAAAAATAGGTAAAACCTATATAGTTTCTTTATAAATATTTGGCAAACTCTTAGATTATGTTAACGTCAAACGTCACAATTCGAAGTACTAAGTAAATCCGAATAGGATTTTGTTTTGGATACCCTGAAAATAAAACAAATAGTTACTCAACGTTATGAACTATTGGTGGTACTTACGTTTTTGATTTTGATCGTCTACAAACATGCATCGTAACACGACCACTTTTAATACTTTTGAAAAGCGATACCGCATTAGCGTGCGATATATCATGACAAACTTGCCCATTTACTGCCAAGATTTCGTCGCCTGTAATATAGAGGTTAATTTTTTTCGACGCGCTTGCTAATTTACCTGCTCGCAGTCTTCCATCCTCAGCGGCTTGGCCGTTTTCTAGTATTGTTTTAATAAATATTCCCAAAGCTCCTTTGGGAGAATCTCTTCCTCCTACAATCGTAAACCCCAGCGCCTTTTTTCCTAACCCTTTTTCTAGTGTAACAGTATGGAATGAACATACTGCCGAACGCGGACGTCTAGGCAAAGTGCAGAAGTTCGTAGTTAAGTCCTCGACCTTACTTGCAGCCAGCGTGGATTGATTGTAACTGACGTCCTTAGAATTATTTTGGTTGTGAGTGTCGGTTTCGGGCACGTAAGAAGTTTGTTCGTTATTTTTATTTTGACCTGCGTAACTAACAACCCCACGGCGTAATAGCTTATTGGAAGTACTCTGATGAGTGACATTCTTTTGGAAAAATAAGCGTCTACTTGGGAGATTGCTGCTTATTTTCCTTTCAGGAATTCGACACCTTGTTGGAGATCTAGATACGCTCAAATGTTCGTAGTCTACGAAGCTTTCTTGAATTCTGTGCGAAGAGCTTCCTGCTGGAGACGTTCTCCTCCGTATGCACAACTCGACTTCTAAAGATGGACTGTACAGAAGATTGGAAATTTCACTTATACTCCTACTGCTACATTTCTGCCCATTAATGTACAAGAGCTCGTCTCCCATAGTCACAGTTCCATCTCTAAAATGAAAAGTGCAATGAGCACGACAATAAATAAGTAGTTGTTTAAGGGACAAATTACCTTGCAGCTATACCACCTGCTAACAATTGCGAAACGATGTAGCCCTTCCCTGCAGGGTTGGGAGTAATCGTAATGCCTATTTCTTCCGAAGGCACTCTTTTTATTAACCTAACTAGCGCGAAACTAGAATTCACGGCTTCGAAAGTACTTTCAACGGTCGACCTTTTCGTTGAACTATCCGCTTTGTAGTGATTTAATAGACCATCATACTGTTTCGCATCATCGCAGTGCAATAAAGTTCTAGATGAAGCGGAACTTCCGCATCGGAAACTTTCATTTTCTGAAAACGCAATTAGTCCCGACTCGTTCATTAATATACCGCTATCTGTATCGTCATTGTCGATTAAACATGCTTGATCTTCTTCGTCGTGTGATGAGTCATATTCCTGATACAGAGGATTATTCTTCTTTTTAAATTCGTTAATGCCCGGTATCGCACCATACGATAGACTTCTTAAATGTTCTTTGGCAGTTCTGGAATCCGCTCTGCTAGTAGACGTATTCGACAACGCGTCGTCATCTGTCTTGCATAACTTAACAAATAATTTGTTTGTTGAAGACTGTAGGTATTTGGAAGAAATGGCTTGCAGTTTCGCCGGGAAGAAAGTACTTCTTCCCCTATTATTTTTGCTATAGTGAACATTGTCTTGAATCTCGTTTGTATTTCGGCATTCAGACGGTAACGCTAATTGAGACGCGTTGGATGGAGATCGAAAGCACGATAACTTTGTTTGTTTGACCCGATTTAATATAGGGTTGCGCTTTTCGCGAGCATTCTGCTCTTCTAAACCATTTGTAACGTACCGGGGCTGCGAGTGGTGCCTCCGTCTTCCCGATTTTTCCACAAAAATTACACTTTCACCCACATTATAATAGCGAAGCTCATTTTTTGAGCGATTTCGAGACCACGACCCAGAACCAGAATCTGCAATAAGAATAATAAATAAGGACACGAATTAAACTGCTTTCAATGTTCTACTAATTAATGACCGCGAAAAAACTGTTGATTCAAAATCAACTTTTAAATGTTATACCACCTATTAACTTCATGGTTATTAAATAAAGAAATGTGCGTCTATCGTGTTAATTAAGTTAAGAATAAAATTATTCCCATGTTTCTCGAAAAAATATGCAAGTTTCCTTGAGAGGATATGCAAGCAACTGCACTTTTTTAAATTAAAATCATTAAAATGAATAACTCACCTTTTCTAGATCGGCGTTTGGTTGTTTCGACTAACTTTAATGATTCATCAACAGGTAAATCAAGTTTTGCAGATTCAGTTCTTAAAGGTGATAAACTGATCAATTTGGGTGCGCTGCCTTGTTTGCGAAACCAACGCATACCTGAAATATATAAAACAAAACGTGATCACTGATTAGATAACTCTACCGCACCATGTATTTGATTTACAACATTTAAGTATAAGAAAGTTTCAAAATTTCTCCGCTTATGAAGTGTTTATATTATGTAAGAGCGTTATTACCTTCGCTGGCATTCAGAACTGCCTATACGTATAAATATCGTATTTGGAATTTAGGTTGTTAAATGGAAAGTGCAAAATGTCGTTTCGCCTTAAATCGATTACTTACAGATCGTTATCGTACTGTAATTTTATTGCCATTCCTTCTTTCATAGGTGTATTGTTGCATTACCTGATTCGCTTATAGGTGGACTAACAATAAAATTAAATTATAGCCGCATCGACACACAAATCTGATAAGTTAATCATGGAAATTTTATTTTTTTCTCTTTTAATTGTGTCTCATTTTCGAAATTTCTCAATCACCCAGAAAAGAGTACTGTTATTTTTAATTTGTATGCTCAACGGCGCATCCAGTTAACACGTACATACGTATAGTAACTTTTAAATTTTATGTTCTACACGATTCTAAGATCACTACAGAATGAATAAGCAAGAAGTGTCCGACGCGGACTACAACCACTAATTTTTCCTGATAACGAATGGCGTAGGTATCGACGGACAGATTATTTTTGATAGTTGTACACACGGTATATATTTTTGAATGTCCGATGTCCAAGGGCTGAATTAATCAGATTCCGATGGATAGATCTCTAAAAAAAACTCTAAAAAGCATCATGCGGGTCACTCTGTAATTGGGCGCAAGCCCGTTGGGGGCCCAGAACAAGATAGGGATAATAAATAAATAAATAGATAATATAGGTAAATCCGCGTTCTTTTGAATCATGTCCAAAAAAAACCAACTAACAATTGACTTAATGAATCCTTCATTGTACCTACACGTAGCTTTTGTCAAAAGTTGCGAGATTATGGAAGTGTCGACAAAATCTTGCTGCTCGCGATTACCTGAAACGAAAGACCATGATGGATCGAATGAAAATGATGTGAGTTGTGTCACTATCGTCAACAAATTTAAAGATTGTCATTGCTATCCGCCTCAATGAATCGTTGGTAATTTAATAATTTCGTTCTATGAAGGTTCAATATGGTGAAGTACCTTGTTTATATATTTGACCACACATTATATTTTTCAGTATTGTGTATAATCTTTGCGTAACAGTAGACATAAAACGTGATTTAAATAAAATAAATTTAAATAAAAAATGTAGGCGTAGCGAACAGCTTCGATTATGATATGGAAAATTAATCGCTATAGATTTTTTAAGATTAGGTATACATAAGGTTTACTGAATGGGCCCGTTTCAGTTAAGTATTTTCAGAATTATACCATCTTTGGTTATACCTGAAGTTGATCAACACTTAGTTATTTTATATAAGATTAACAAATTTTCTTCGTCTCGGTACCTATACCTATATAAAAACTACATTTTGAAGTAAGTCGCCAAGCGCCTAGACCGAACAGTTTTTGAACTATTTGAATTTTGTTTCATTTTTAGCGTCATGAAGTAAAATGCCTTTGTCATGGAGGGAAGGCAGAACCCGTCTTTTATAATTTACGTAAAGAAAACACATACCGTCTCATTGTAAAGTCTGTCTAAAATGCTTATAAATTATATCAAAATTATCAATTTTGAAAACGGGGAAAGTGTACGCAGGAAAATAAGGGTCGATTTTACAGCCCTATACTCAAAATGAAAGGTATCCTACAAAATGGAACGAATTAAAATCATCCACATTTTTTTAGCATCAGGATTACTACATATAGGTAAGTAGCAAATCTTGTAAAGCGCACTTACGGGTCTAGAAAGACATTATACCTAATTAATGACCTTAGTGATAAAATTAAATTCCTGTATGGGCACATTGATCTACTCAACAAGGTGAAAGGCGATGCTATCGACTTGGCAAATATCAAAAGGTCAGGTTCAAATGTCATCTCAAATTCTTCTAAACAAAAAGTAGACGTAAACCAAACTCCAACTAATAAAACACAACAGAAAGTGTATGCTACTGCAAGAACCCTCTCAACGACAAATAAAGTGACATCGCTCCCACACAAAAAATGGAAACGGGAGCACCAGGAGCTTCCTCCAAAACTAATAAATCTAATAACGAGCCGAATACCAAGGACAGGGATCATCCTCCTGATACTGACGACAAAAACAAAAATGATTGGGCAACTTTTGCAAAAAAAAAGAAGCATAGGACGCTAACTAACGAACGAAGGCGAAATTTCCTGAAATCGACTGTGAAGCGATTACATCCAAAGTTCCGGGATACTACGGCTCCTTCAAAATAACTACCAACCTAAATATCTTGAAATGGATTTGGCCCGTCACAAGATTTTTCACAAAACCAAGCCGGATTCGATGTCAAAATTAAAAAATAAACACTCCACCGGTCCGGAGGGGATACCACCAGTACTTATAAAACAAATTTTCGCATCAACTATAGCCTCACTGATATACCTTATAAGTCTGTCATTTAGCACCGGCAAATTTCCAAACATGTTAAAAATTAATCATGTTAACCCCATTTATAAAAAAGGAGATAATAAGTGTGTACAAAATTATCGACTCATAGCACCAATTCATACACAACGGTGAATGTCCAATAGGGATCTTCTGTGATCTCTACAACAGGGAACAGCTTGTTTCTATTACCGGATTACTAAACGATACCAAGCAAATCATTCTCAATTATTAGGTACTTGCATAAGCTTAGTGTTTGGTTTAAAGAAGCTTCGCTTGTTTCAAATGCAAGTTTGCGGTCAAGATAGATTTCGACAATGCATTGGAAGGTGAAGCTAAATGCCTAGCGTCGTGGGGCATTATGATTATTATCGAAAATCATAATTTTTCAAATATAATTAAATCGCGCCAAAATAAGGGTGACACAACCCTAAGGTTGTTTGTAGTCTTCAGCTTACATACGGTTTTAAATCATGTTTGAAGATACTGGAATAAATAACGTTTCAGGGTAGCGAACATTTCAACACTATGGTGGGTGAAAATATAGTTTTTGGTAATCAAGCACGGTTTTGGTATGTGATTGAGGGACTTCATTTTCCAAAATAAGATTCCGTGTCCTTAAATTTCCTGCGCCAACCTTATGGGAGGTCTGCAAGTATCGGGATATCCATAAAAAGTAGCCATCCGTGCCTTTTGCAATATTTATTACGGACTACTACAGTACTACATGATATGAAAAAAGCAAATATATGTATGACAAATGACAAAAACAGCGTAAATGCTTCGTAAAGCTGTTCACGGTTTGAATTTTAATATTGAAAACGTGATTCTATAAACGCATGTATTCATGTTTAATGATCCATTAGTGAAACGTGACAGTAAGCAGATTGACTTTTATTAATGAGAAAATGAAATGCAATATGAAGCAAATACTGAACAAGTAAAATAGGATCTTGGATCTACCCTAGCGCTGCGATTAGAACAATTTCGCATCACCACCACTATCGCCACCAAAAAAGAAACATGAAAATTTGTTGACAATTATCTTTCCGCGAGCTTACTTTTACTTTACTCTTTGTCAGATGCCCCAAGACATGTCCCATGTATGTCGCTATTTACCATGTAACAATTTTGTTGATAAAAGCTATAAAACTCGATGCATTCAACAATTTTAAATAATTGCGTGAATAATTAAAGAGCGTAAAAATAATGAATTAGGTACCCACGTGATATTGATGAATTACTGTTATTTTTAGCAATTGAAACTTGAAAGCCATAGACCGATTCCGGGATTTGTCTCAACGCCGTTATTATTAATATGATAATAAAACAAATTTACTGTAACTGTAATAATGAGAATAATGAGAGTGCGTACAGCAATTAAGTATACAGAAACCTAACGAAATACTTACAGTACGTACTTTAATTTTAGTCTCTCAACCTATCAGTATATGTAGACATTTTCATACGCAATTGTGATTTTCGTAACGTTTGACAATTTTTTGCTTCCGGTTATTTACAGTCGACTAAATTGTTGTATACTGTTAACAAATAAACCTCATTCTTAAATAAATATTGCTTATCCTTTGGAAAATTATTTTGTATATCCACCAAGCGGTACCTATTCGCTTTATAACAAACGATCAAATTTCATATGCTATTGTATATGGTAATATAAATAACGGTAGGTACATATTAATAATTGATCAAATTTTTTGTTGCTCTATTTCCACTGTTAATTTTCTTTATTGGGTAATTTTCGTGAAAATGTAATGAATGTACATTTGGAAAGTACGGTTGATGTAAGAGTTTGTACGTTATTAAAGTACAAATTACGCTAATTAGCTTAACTAATATAAATCCGGTCTCGGAAATACGGTTACGATGACATGGACCCGGCACGTATGACATGTGCCCTCCACATATAATAAACTCAGGTTTATGAACTTTTGTGAAATTAGATATTCATACAACAGAATCATTTACTTACCTTTGTCTATTTTTACCGCAAAAGCTGGAAATAACCGATAGTTCGATACTAAGCTACTTCCGTGTCTAATTTCTGTATCCATTTTAACCGCAAGACATGGCAAATGATATTATTACCTATATCACGGATGTGTCTAGTACCTAAAAGGTTCTCACTTACAAAATTCATTCTGCTTGACTAAACATTCAAGCAATGCACATACGTGTGATTTAAAAAAAAAACTAGGTAGGTATACGATAGTAAACTGAATATCTTAAACATTTAATGTTTCTTGCTTATTCTCCTATAAAATCACCAAGACGTTTGTTGCATGCATATGATCTTTGGCTCTGCTGAAAATCAATAAGGGCCATCTCTGGGACACCATACAAATTAAGTTAGCGATAACGTAATCAAACTTCAGGTTGGGCACTCACGAAATGTAGGGGTTGCTTTCCGCAAAACGATCTTTTCCTACCTATCGGAAACGCGCTTCGTTCACACTGGTGAAACCGTTTTCAGTGTAACTATAACTTGATTATTTTATTTTTTTATTTTTTATTTATTTATTTATTTATTATCCCTCTCTTGTTCTGAGCCCTCAACAAGCTCGCGCCCAATTACAGAGTGACCTGCATAATCCTATATAATATATAATGATGTTCCAAGAGATTTTTGATTACAGGATGCGTTTATACAAAAGACGTTGCGAAAAAAAAATCGTGACCGCCCCGTTATAAAAAACCGAGAATTGATTGTTAACCTTCAAAGTTACCATAAAGGCTAGGAAGAACGTATCCTAAAAATGCTGTTGCTAGTAAAAAACGCTAAAAAGACAATAAAAGGTTTGCAGAGTTTTGGTCTTGCTTCACGTTTTCACCAAACCTAAATCTACTTTGAAAAGTAACTTTAATACCTTTTTATACCAGAATTGTCGCGACTAGCATTCGAATCTCTTTATGTGTTCTTTTTTTGAAGAGAACATTTTCATTTTAAATCAATTATTCATATAAATGTGTTAAAAAGAGTTCTGACTGGGGGAATTTTGCCACTAACTACATACCTTTATTCTTTTATTTTGGCTGTCTATAGCGCCCCAACAAGCTTCTTATTTGCAAAGAACTTTTTCAGAAATTTTGAAAGTATCTAATAAAGATAAAGTATGGCGCGGTTGCCAAATTTCTATGGAAAAAAATGTATTCCCCTATAGGAAGTTATTAATCAGTTAACTTTAACTGATACATGACCCTCGATATAATTTACCGCGTTTAGACGGCATTTTTTTTAATTCCAGAAGGGCGCCGTTATAAAAGTTAGGGACTTTTTCTTATGCTTTGGCTATTGTATTTTGCTGTAAGGGAAAGTGACTAATATATACATATACCTAGTGACTAAAGGAAACCTTATTAGCTGTTTTTAGTTGTTGTTCATATTCTGCAATTTTCTCAACGCTTGCGATTTTGGTGGCGTAAATGACTAGAATGATTCTTAGAAAAGTCCCTTTCACGCATTCCCCATCACTTTATTTCATACAAATCAGTGTGATTTATCCATTCGCAGTCATAGTTCTATGGACACAGTAATTTTAACTGCGAACAAGAGTTATATATGAGCTTCATTACCGATATAGATATTTCATATTTTGGCAGTTAGGGTAGGTATCTCATTATTTCTTCTCCCTTTTGTCTTGGACAACGAACATAACGAATAAGGTAATTTACGCTTTGGACAAGCAAAGTTTAACTCTTGTCTCTTATTCAGTAGGTATACATGTTTCTGCTTTTGTATATGTCAGTCTTATGTTTTGTTCTTCTTCGAAACTATTTAAGCGAACTATAAGGGTGTCAAAAGTCGAGTGTACACATTACGTGATTATTTCGGTGAACATAACCGCGGCCTGCCGAAATCTCAATTCGCAGAATTGTGCAGAAATTCGTTGCGACAGAGTCTGTCGTGGATATAACACCCTGTTTTATGAAAACGCTTTCAAAATCACTGTGTAAGCACCAATTTCGACACGAAACACTCGAAAGCGTTTCGTAAACCAATAGTGGCTGCAATGACCTAAAAGTCTATTATCAAACGTAATCATCCTCGTGAACTCCAAGGCTTCTTAATAAGTACGCTGTGAGATTATGTCTAAAATTCAAAATTCGTCAAAGGGACTATTAGTTTTTCAAAACCCATTTGCTTACGCAAATATTATAAGTGCAAAAATGAACACGGCGCACTGCAAAAATTTAAATCTCGAGGTTATCCTTTAAAATTCCAGTTTTTTAAGTGTTCACTTTTAGCATAGTGAAAACTTTACACATTTTTCCCAATAGTTTTTTCCTCGGTTTTTTCTGCGAATGGTGACTGCACGTGCCTATACTAAATTCAATTATCAATCGTGATTAGTCTTGGTTAATAAGGGAAAAAATAATAAATAATGCAAAATAATAATAATAATAAATAATCAGTATCTATAATACACTCAATCCGTATTGCAATGGCCCACCAGTTTCAATTATATAAAAATGTCCATTTGCCTTTACTGGCCTACTAAATTCAATTATTCAGGGACGAAAGTGTTCTAATCCTAAAGGGGTAGAAGACACAGTTTACTGATCCTATGGTATAGGTACCTACAGTATGTCCACATTTCGTAGCATCTCGAGGTATCTCCCTTATTGGAGGATATAGAAACAAGGTGAAATTAGCAACGTGCTGCAGAATTCTGAATATGACTTTTAATTTAATCTCAAAATGAACATTTACCAATGAAGTTTGTAGAAAACGCACTGAAACCCGTTAATTTCTCATTCTCTCAGTTTAAAAACAAATCTTTTGGTATCAACAAACATTCCTTTTCAGGTTATTACACCGCTATCTTTTGTTTTTCCATGAGATTTTGTTGACACAAAAACTTTGTCTTCAAATAGTGTCTTAATGATATACAAGTCTAAAAAATACAAAATGAACGGTTTTCTGGTTTTCACGGTGTTTTCCTCAAATACCAAACACCAAAAGTCTATTTTTCTTAATATTTACAGTGGAGAAAATTAATATTTGGCGACAACTCAAAGTTCAATCTTTGTGTTGGAGACTCAAGCAAGAAATAAGTAAAAATGAACCATTTCACAAAGACTATACGGGCCATTACATTTCCACTAGGCATAATGATTTGGGGATGATTGACTACAAGAGCGAACCAGTTTGAGCATAGTAGCGGTACAAAATACCATAATCGGATAGGCGGGTTAATCCCAAAAGTGGGAAGGAAAACTGTATCCAGTGAATGATATCATTTTCCAAAAGGATAATGCGTCTTTACCATACAGCTACAACTCGAAAGCTCTGTTTCAAAAATCAATGCATAAACGTTTTGGATTGACCCTCAAGCAGTCCTTATGACACAGGATTAAAATAAATCTTAGAAACAATCCTAAATTTTAATTTGAAACCAAAAATTCCGGAAATTTAAAATTCTGTTACACCGGGCGTTTTCATATTGGTTTAATTTGCCAATTTGTTTGTTTAGCTTAAATA
Organism: Photinus pyralis; assembly: GCF_008802855.1. Classification (NCBI taxonomy): domain Eukaryota; kingdom Metazoa; phylum Arthropoda; class Insecta; order Coleoptera; family Lampyridae; genus Photinus; species Photinus pyralis. The sequence goes on from NW_022170511.1 coordinate 49,936,013, forward strand.
TGTTTAAACAAAATTGAAGATGTTTAACTATTAGATTTTTTAGGCATGCCGTTTCCAAACACAGATAATGAAATATGCGACCAAACTTCACGTAGCTTCACCTAAACACGCTTTCAAGGTATACGTGTCAAAAATGCAATAGAAATGCAATTATTGTATTAACAGGTCTGTTCATAAAAACGCGTTTCCATTAACCGTCCGAACCTCTCGATATAAACCAAACCATTCGATCTTCAACGAAAAGTCTTGCACATACGAATGGCCCACTAAATTCAATTATCAAACAAAATTAATCTCGCTTAATTAGTCCAAAAGTGAATTCCGCGCAGGCCCGTAACTAGCTAAAAAGATCGCCAAATTATAATCCAAAATAACTATAAATTTCAAATATACAAATAATGTTTCATTGTTCTCTTTCATTTTTGTACCCGCATACGTTTGAATATGTTTGGTTATTGCAGTAAGTGATCTACACGTTTACATAACGATTCTTCTATTGTCAGGGCTGCAATTTTTGTGTTTAAATGCCATAAAGGCATAATCCTTTCCCGTCTCAAAAATTACAATTTTTTAACAAAAACTTACTTTAACATAACAGTCCGTTTAGTGTGATGCTTGTTCCTTTCAGTTTCAAAACCTAAAAATCTTTCAAGAAAACTCGTTTTTACATAGGAATCTGTATATTGTGAATGCTTTATTTTCGTAGTACCTATGTAGGTATAGCATAGTTATTAATTCGTGTTTCATTTGATCAGGTATTGTTGTTTCCTTATTTGAATTTACTTTTACAGAATAAGCCGCCCTTAAAGTGTAGGTACATAAAAGCATAGCCTCTCCCCGTTTAAAAAATTGCAATTTCATTTTTAAAATAAAAGCTCACTTATACTTAACCGTTCGTCTCTTGTGAGGGCTGTCATTTTTAAGGTAGGTACTAAATACGCGTATGTATAGTATGGTTGTGTCGTGTAGATTTATATTCTGTGTAATTTTGTAAAAGAAACATTAACCTATTAACCATAGTTAGACAGAACAATGGCCTATTAAATTCAATTATCAAGGGCAATCAAATTCGATTAATTAATGAAAAAATTAATTCCGCACACATATATTTTAGAATTAGTGACTTAAAATGACCTGATAAGTGAAATTATTCAACATCATCAACTTCGTTTATTTCTTGGTTAATTGAGCGTAAAAAGTGAACACTTCACCACTGAAAGCACCCTACGGGTTAAGTTTGAGTTCTAATTTTCACTCAAAAAGGTTCAAAAACATTTTTTTAGAAAAATCGGTGAAAGTCCAATTTCTACATTTAAGCAAAAAAAGGGACTACATTCTTATATTTCTTGCGGATTAAAATCAATTTTAAACGACTTTCAGTAAACTAATTGATGCATTTAATCTGTGGACATTTTTTCGAATGGATAAATAGCTTTCCACGTGTTCTGAGTCCTGAGATCGGATACCCTCACGGACGCAATTTACGCAGGTAGGTATAAGCTTCTTTTTTTGTCAAAATTGGGCTATAATACAGAGGTATATAAAAAATTACCGTCAATGTCCGCGTTACGGTTCACGCGCGCATGCATACTTATACGTATATATCCGATTTGATTTTTTAGCCAGAATTTTTTGGTTGTTTCAGTTTTAAAAATGTATTTGGCAAAGTCCCTCACAGAATGGAGGAACAATGAGCAGAAACCTTAAAAAAACAATTGATTAAAAATCGATGTCAAATACGTGTAAAGTTAAAGGTAGAAAATGTATATACATCACACGACATTATATACATAAATGCATTAAATTGCACAGAGAAAGTTGTATAAATTTGTATCCAATCATTATTAAAATTTGTGTACAACTTGTATAGCATTAACCTTGTCGCGAAAGGTTAGAAAATATACTTCTCCTACATAAATTTCACCTAATTATTTTGCGGATAATCAAAATCCACTTTTATAAAGTAGTTATTTCCAAAAATAGCTTATTAGGTTACCTACGCTCTCTAAATCCGCCACTACAATAAAAATGTAGTTTATAGGTAGGTAGAGTATAACATTACACTAATTAACTAAAGGATCTTCATCATTCTTTACATTTTTGTTAAACGCGCACAGTGTCATTGAATTCGATGATACCTGGATGCTTTACGTCAGCAGGTATAATATGATGTAAGAATTGATGAAATCATAATTTCTTATACGCACAAGACGGACCTAAACTCAACCGATATCGGAAATCATTAAAATACCTCCGAATTATTTGCGTTTTTTTCCAAAAGGCCCATTCGTAAGCATTTCTGAGATCTTGTACGGTGTATTCTTGTAACAAAAGGCCACTTGCTTCATTTGCATTCTGCTCTGATTTTCACATTCTCGCATACTGCATTGCAAACAAAATAGAAAAAAATGTGCATTAAGTTAATAGAATGCATACTGCCAAGGTTACCGTTTAGTTTCATTGTGAAAGGTACAACAAACTTGTTTTTAATAATAATTGTCCAACAATTAAATAGTTTGTAGTAATTCTTCAAGATGTTTTGATATTAAATATCAATAAAAGTTTAATGCGTAGTGTAAAAAGCCAGTTTGTTACTTCAAGAATGCGTGCCCCTAAATAGCTTTTAAGTATTTCCTGTTCTTAAATGTTTTTCTTAAGAGTTCATTCTGCTAACGAGAGGTATTCAGAAACTCAAGATATCACCAAGTAAAAGATTCATTTGCTCAGAGCTACCGGTAATAGGGGGTTGTTTTGTAATTGAAAATCCACGGTAGATAGTAATTGTGGGAGCGCTTCATGATCTGTTACCTATTACTTTTCATGACTTCTTGTAGACCATTACATAATTTATAAAATAGTTTCACTATCACTTTGCAACATTTTCTCAGACTTGTATGTAAAACTTAACATTTGCAAACAATGTAAGTCCAATACTTATGGAGTAAATTGTATGTAAGTCAAATTTAAAAAATCGAGAGTTAATTTCCATCCCATGGTCATCGGCTTTTAGTGTAACATGAAAGTTTGTAGCAAAAGTCGCACAGCCAAAGGCAAAAACCATATTTCTGAATATTATAATTATTAAGTAGGGAACATTAAAGGTTTCACACGTTTTCCAAGAATGATACTAAGTACCGCAGTAGTGAATTTGTATTTTTTTAAATAATTATTCCGGTCTAACAGGATGTCATTTGAAATTATTCGCAATAAAATGATGATTTCATTTTTCCCGGGTATCATTTTCTGAATTTTCTGTGAATTGCAGGGCCTCTAAGTCGATTTGGAGTTGAATAAAAACATTAAAATTTATTCAAATATTTGAAATTTTCGTTTTATATATGAGACTAACCCAGAAATGTTGTGAAAAAAATTGGGCAAATACCTGATATTGTTCAAATTCTGAAGATCCTTCTCACATAAGAATTACTTGAACGTATTCACTATTTCACATTACACACAAACTTAATTCTCCTTCCTTAGCACGACTGTCATATAAACACATAACTTAGTTGCGCTCAGGTAAAAATAAGACCACGCAGGCGCCAAGGTAAGCATATTTGTCGATTACCACGTGCATTGTTCGGATGATACAATATTTAAAAGCAGAATTGAATGAATATGTTTACTGGAATCCGTTTCAGTCGCTTTAATACAACAATTCATTTTGCTTAAATTTTTTGGACACTTTGTTCCGTAATTAAATCTAATCTTACCAGGATACCTACATAATGAAATCTGTGAAAAAATAATGTCGCACAATTTAACTGAGTCATTCCACTTTCGTATTTGAAAAATGTTATTACAGGCAATGGACCAATGGTACAGAACTTTAGGCATAAGTGTAAAGGGGATCAAATCTCAGAGATGGGCAATCTATAACGTAGCACACTACATATTGATTCAAAGTATCAAAAATATGGGATTATACATATATTTCGCCGTTCCATTTCAACTACAATAAATTAGAGAAACCCAGAAAGAAAAACCAGATGAAGGTACCTATAGTGAGTATACCTAGTATATACCTACACATGACTTACAGGATTAAAAGTAGATTTTGGGGATGGTGTGATTCAAAGACCAGGGAAACAAACAAGAGTTATAATCATGCGTAAGTGACACGTGCGCGTAATAAATTTTAAGGCTGCCGTTTAAAATTTTTATTAACGAACATGCCCATGCCCATGCCCATGCTTCCAGTGCAGACTGTAGACCTATATACAGCCTATCTACTGACTGAAATTATGATTTCACGCGTCTACTATTCACAATGAAACAAGAAGTAACTTTAACTAATGGCGATGTCCTTCCTTATTTTTCGGGCTACATTGCCAATTCCCGAACTCCGATATACAAATTTGACCTGCAAAATTTCATCGTAATCATTGTCGAGATATTGTGCTAACGGGCAGACGGCCAGACATCCCAACATTATGAACTCGCTAGAAGCTCGTTAATATAATCATACCGCTTATCAATCCTTAAATTGAAAGCTGCAATTGATAAGAATGGATTCAAAGGACATCCAAAAGTATTTTGCCGCTGCTATGCCCTAATTTGAAAAGTAATTATACTAAAGAATTTGACGCTTTTAAAAAAGAAATGTTGGATCACGTAAACGTCATGATTTTCAGTATAAATATACTAACTACACCGCAAAAAATTAGTTGTTGGAGGAACTAAAAATTATATTCCCAGCAGGTCCACTCGTATTTGCAGTAGAATTTACATTTGCTAATATTGGTGTTTCGGTTAACTTATGTTATTGTTAAATAAGCCATAATAATTTTGTTAACTTGTCAATGAGTTTGTGTAGCAGCAAATTTATTTTGTAGTCATTTTAACAACCTGCAATTGCTACCCCAGCATTTCAAATTGTTAATTTTACAAGGACTTCGTTCGTGCCCAACAAAAGAATGATGTCAACTATTGCACCACTTCTTTGTACAATTTCACTATCTTTCAGTTGTTACAATTTACAACACTAGGGTGTTTTTTTTCACAAATTCGATTGACCTAACAAATTTGTGTTTTAATTTAGATTTTTGGCCAGGTATAGAATAGAAAATACGGCGTTTTACCTAATTGTAGTTTTATATTTACCTAATAGTAATTTTATACATCATGACATGAAACGAGTATTTAGCTAAGAAAATCTTGGGTTTGGCCATTGAATAATAAAAGATTTATTATTCAATGGTTTGGCTAAATACTATGTTTAAGATAACCCCAACGGAGGAAATCCCAAAAAATGTTTCTAGAAAATCTGGACGAATTAGTGCTCCTTCGACGTCTTCAAATTCTATCTCTCTTCCAACAATTTCTGGGAATATTCTGTATGCTAGAAAAGGAAAATACATAAGACTCTAAGTCATCATTTTTCTCTCGAAATGCCGAATTGGCAAAGTAGATATGTAGTTATACTTACCATATTGATATTTTAAATAAACAAAACACACAAAGGCGAAACGACACAATCTTCGAACAGGGGCTGACTGAATGAATTAAAATGAAAAATACGAATAAGCAGTTCAGAACAAAGCAAATATTTAGTATGCAAAACAATTTGATTATGATACGCACACTAAAGCATAATATGTTAAGTTAGCAACTTTTTTCTTAATTTTGTTACTTTAACTACAATATCTTGTGAATTTTGACTAGTACTTGTTATTGGATTGTTATGTGCAATTGACAAAAGTAGAAAGTCAAAACAACGTCGACATTTAGTAAAAGGCAACAATAAGATCTTTTGTCAAATTTGAACTTGAATATTTGTTAGGTTTCCAAATTTATTTTGCGAAATCGACATTAAGCTTTTTTTCATCGATGACTGCGAGGGAGATGCCAAGTTAACAGAAATAAAAACTTAGTATTGACTAAAATTTAATGTGTATTAACTTTTTGTTAAAAGTGGCAATACATTTTTTACTGTGTAATATGGTAGACGACCTACAAATACAAAGATACAGTAGGCGCCATTGTTGACTTGTACAAGAAGTGTGTCAAAATCACCAAGAAGTTAAAGACCACGTGCCGATACCATGAATTATATGATTGTGCGTTTGATCAATCGAAGGTAGATTGCTGTCATAGAATTGGACTATTCTCTCAAACTCCCGTGTGGTGGAGGTACCCATCGGGTGGTAAATAAAGAGACTTGTTTGCATGTGGATAGTCGGGGCTAAAACTTAAACTGGTAGCCACGAAGATCATCGCCGTGGACATACTTTCCAGGGATCACCGTGTCAAGTGGTGCCTAAGGCGGTGTCGTGTCCGTCGGCTCAGGGGAGCACTCCGACGTCAGGGATCGTGCGTCTCAGGTTGGAGGGGAACACTCCAAGGGTCAGTCATTCGCGCAATAGAGAAGAGATCCTTCCCTCGGCTGGCAGGCTTCCACGGGAATCCTCCGGGTGCATTTGCAGCCAATTGCGAGGACCAGCGGACCTTGAACCGTCCTTGTTACCAGGCCCTGGGACGGTGCTTCTTTGAAAATTTAGAGGTACGTCCCTATGGTTACCAAGGTGATGGCCGTGTTGTACGGGTTTCCGGATGCAACGCCATAACCATCTTGAACCACCTCCAAATGCAAAATCACTGTTTCAGGACGGGCCTTTGAAGACCTTTCTTCCCCAGAGAGGAGCCTCCTTTGCATTCCGTGTCAATAATCCATCTTATCGGGCACTCCATGCGTACACGGGGGCCTCGCACGTAACATTAGTGACGAAAGCGGGTGCTTAGGCCACATCCGAAAAGAGGAGAGGACTCCACCGGCGCAACGGGGCCTAGTTCTGCTACGACGAAGCTTACGCAACTGGTCCTGACCGGAGAAAGTTCGTCTGATCCGGAAAGGGGACATTGACAGAATTTATTTTTGAAATTGAGATGTTGGCTTAAGCAACCCCCCAAACGAATGGAATTAATTTACACTTAAAGTAATTGTGGGTGCCACGTTGGGTTCATTTGAGGACAATCCAACATAATCCCGTTCATCCGAGTAGTTGTTTTGAGGATGATCTGCTATTACCTGGAAGAACCCTTTTTTGCAATTTGTTCCTTGTGGTTTGTGGTTTCTTAGCTTGAATGTTAATGTGTTTCTCACGTTACTTTCATTATTTGATGCTTGGTCTAAACGGTCACTGAAAAATAATGTTATAGAACCGTGCGTTGTAGAGTACCTATGATGTGTGCTTAAGTGTGTATTCGTTATAACAAAATTTCTTTCAAGAATTAGCAGAAAAGCCATTTTCTTTTTGTTGAGAAAGCGTTTTGTTATGGTTGTTTAAACAGTCAATCCCTAGCACTGTTATTTCTGTCGATCACTGAACCTTAAGGCTGGAGAGTACACCCGTTTCGTTGCCCGAAAACGCTTGATTTCGTTCCGCGATATCTGAATTCTGAGTGAAGATGAAGAAGGGGTGAATATTCCTGTGAAAGGTGAATGCTTTAACTAGACAATAACGCCGGGATTTCTTAAAATGTTTTCAAATAGTTTTTTTTTTAGAGGGCTGTTAGGGTTCCATATTTTGAAAAAGAAAAAAAGGAAACAAATTTTCCTGGCGATATTGCCTAGATATTAACTTTACGAACTTATAACAATTTTGGAAATTGTTCCCACTTCATTCATAGATAAAATAAGATAAGTTATCTTAGAAAAACGACTTAAAAGTTTATCTCAAGAGCGCAAAAATATAGCTTCCGCCGTGCGGCTTGTTTTATACAGATAGAAAATTTGCATTATAATTTTTACCTAAGTTTATGTTTCTACCATCGAACGTAAATTAATATTATAAACAACCAAATGTGGGAATTGTCAATAGGCAACTTTACATACTCCGTTCTGTATGTGGACTGACCTATGCAAATGTTTATAACCACTTTCTAGGATCTTGAAGTTACTTTCGTTTGATACCTTTACCGCAAGTGCTACTTATAGGTAGTAATTACAATATTTTGACACAGTACGGGCCCCAAAAGTTGGTGGCCCTTTTCTCGTAAATTACCTAACGACGCCGCTGGATGAGATATGGCAACATGCTGTACATGACAACTGACAACACAACACAGGAATAACAAGCACAGCTGATGCAAATTGCAATTTACACATCATTCCATACCTTAACTAATATAACCTGTATCTTTCCCTTTTTGTAACTAAAATGAATCTGCTTTAAAACGTAGGAGTCAAACAAATATAGATAATTCATAACCGATATCGTTCCATCCTCCTGTACTTTATTTAATTTATACGTAAATAATGACTTATTCCGGTTGTGTTCATTTAGAACAGTTCATACGAGAAGATGAGGGTTTAAAGATGTACGAGTTACTTCACGGAGTGTTTGTGATTAGTGGATCGCGCGAAAGGCGTCAAGCGAAATCGTCAAACACTCATTGTTACGTTTGTTACGAGAAACACACCTTTTTACATGTATGTATGCATTGTACATTCTTCGGATGCCAAAGTCATATTCGAGAGCATTCAAAAGTGAAAAAACACACTTTTTCTATGGATCTTCATTATGGCCAAATATATTGTAGCCACTGTACTGATTATGTGTATCACGAGGAACTCGACAACATTGCTAGGTCAAATGCTTTACATGGGGATCGAGTAAATAAGTGTGTATTAGAATTAGTGTGGCCGTGCTTATGCGTTGAGGACAAAGAGTTCTTCAATAAGACTGATAAAATGGTTATTGATAGGGCTACGCATATTGGTTTGAGAGGATTATTAAATTTAGGTTCCACCTGCTTTATGAACTGTGTGATCCAAGCAATGACTCACATACCCGTTTTAAGAGATTATTTTTTTACCGAACACCATCAATGTAATGACACGCCCTCAAAATGTTTAATAACGAACCTATTTCGCGCATTTTACACTGGTGAAAAAACACCACTTCTCTTGAACGAGTTTTTGTATTTAATATGGACTCAAGCGCGCCATTTAGCCGGTTACGAACAACAAGATGCCCATGAATTTTTTATCGCAACTTTAGACATGCTACACATACATTGCCAATCATCTCCTGGGCAACCAAATTCCTCTGGAAGCAAAGCCGCAAGCTGTACTTGCATTATAGACCAAGTGTTTACAGGTAGTCTGCAAAGTGATGTTGTTTGTCAAAAGTGTTCCGGTGTCTCCACAACCTTGGAAACTATGTGGGACTATTCATTAGACCTCACCCCATCGGTCACCGACGGCTCCTTGCCAAGCTCCTTAGAAGATTGTTTGGAGAGATTCACCGGCACTGAAGTTCTAGGATCCAACTCGAAAATATTTTGTGATAAGTGCCAATCGTATCAAGAATCAACTAAACAGTTTACAATGAGAACTCTTCCAGTTGTCCTGTGCTTTCATCTAAAACGTTTTCAACATCTCAATGATCTCGAGAAAAAAGTGTCGGCAAAAATCAAATATCCCGAACTTTTAGATATGACTCCCTTTATGACAAAACAGAAAAAGGACACCATTTTGAATTTACAATTACCTTACGATAATAAATATCTTCTTTTTGCAGTTATTAATCATTTAGGTTCCTCAATTAATGCAGGGCATTATATTTCTTACATTCGATACAAAGATAACTTTTGGTATAAATGTGACGATTTAGTCATTTCTGAAGCCGGAATCGAAGAGGTTCTGCAATCGGAAGGATATTTATTGTTTTATCATAAATATTGTTTGGAATATCGCTAATTGTGAATTATCAGTATTCGTAATTAAGACATAATTTATTTCACTCTTAATGTAATTGTAACTATTGTGAATCTTGCAATTTGTGCTTAATGGTTTTTAATCTTGGTAGAGGATGCCATGTGCCCACATATTGATATTTCATTTGTCCATGGCAGTACAGTTCGTATTCAATTCATAAATGATGATTGTCTGTGAAAATATTGAAACTTGACTGTGAATTATGTTAAAAAAATGATAATAAAATACCTACCGACAACCACAATGAAAAAAATTTGACTTATTAACTAACCATATCTTACTAATGATTGGTTACCCTGTTGAGCCTAGTCCCCCCACTGAATGCTTATAGCCCCCGACCTCTGACCTCATTTACTTTGTGCATGAATTTCTTAGGGTCAACTGACCAGTAATAGTAAATGAAATATTGATATATCTTCTTATAGTAATGAGGTATATTCATATTAAAATCTACTAATACTTGGCAACTGGAGGGTTGCTTGTAGATCTTTTTAATATAATTAATTAAGGAAATATAAATATTTGATTTACCACAAAATTTACAACCCCTTCAATCGAATACTGCAGCGTAGGTAGGAGAGAATTTTCTTAAAAATTACGAATGTTTAAAACGCGATGGGATTTTACATGTACTTGGCAACTGGAGGGTTGCTTGTAGATCTTTTTAATATAATTGATTAAGGAAATATAAATATTTGACATACCACAAAATTAACAACCCCTTCAATTGATTACTGCTACGTAGGTATGAGCGAATTTTCTTAAAACTTACGAATTTCTAATACGGGACGAGATTTTACTTATACTTGGCAACTGAAGGGTTGGTTTTGTAGATCTTTTTAATTTAATTCATTAATGAAATATAAATATTTTACTTACCACATATTGTTACGTAGGTAAAGCGAATTTTCCTAAAAAATACGCCTTTTAAAAACGAGATGGAATTTTACTTGTAATTGGAAACTGAAGGGTTGTCTGTAGATCCTCTTATTATAATCGATAAAGGAAATAAAAATATTTGACGTACAACAAAATTTACAACCCCCGCAATCGAGTAAGTACTGCAACGTAGGTAGGAGCGAATTTTCATAAAAATTACGACTTTTTAACACGAGCCGGGATTTTACTTGTAATTGGAAACTGAAGGGTCGTCTGTGTAGATCCTCTTATTATAATCGATCAAGGAAATAAAAATATTTGACGTACAACAAGTATACATTTTATGCTTTGTAGATTTAAACAATGGTAGAACCCAAAACATCAAGAACTTTCGTGATTATATAGGCGACTTGCATCAAAAGTCCCTCTCGTCTAAATGAAAATAGTATGACGACAAATCATTTTTGTGTGCCTCCATATGTTACGGTGAAATTATAATTAATGCGGCAATTATTCATAATCACCGGTAAATCTGATAAATTTGGGGTACGTTTCCTTTCAAAACTGTAGGAGAAGGGAAACCTGCCTTTTATGAAGATATTGAATTTAAAAAAAATCATTCCGAAGGCTGTTCAAAAAACATTCCTTCAATTATTCACATTTAACAGTTATGAATAATGGCCGCATTAATTGCTTTGAGCGTAGTACGTAAATTCAATGGTTCATGTATAAACGTATTGCAAACACGTGGTCAAGCGGCTGCATCTGTTTCTCGTTATCAACATTGCAGTTAAATATGATTACGTATGTTCGGAATTCATTTGCGAATGAATCGCCAGTAAGTGCGGCAGTGTAGTATGTATATGTACTCCGTTCCTATGAAACTTCTATACATTCCACGTGAAAAGGGTGAGTTCTGTCTAACTTTATTTTATTCAAGATTGGTTGGTCCATCGAGAAACTTTCCTTGCAAATAAATAAATCAAAATACGCTCAGACACTAGGTACTCCTTAGTTTTTGAGGAATGAGCTTTTTTGATTCGGGAATGAAATTTACTGCGACCAGACTCCGCCGAGTGAATTTGATCGAATGCTTTTGAGAAATTACACAGTAGATTAATTCAAATTTGTGCTACCTACATATAACTAAATCGGGTTAAAAGACGCGTCATTTGTAGGTAATACCATTGCATTTCATCTATGCTAATAGATATGTACCTACCAATCCTTTACGACAAACTGGACAAGAAAACATTTTTGTTGTTTATTTCACATGGGATCAAGTGGGATGGTAACTCCCTCACAGATTGCACTGCTACATCCATAGTCCGTATAGTGGACAAAAAAGAAGTGTCTAACCTTGATGTGTTTTGTCCTTTTGTGAAACTCGGGATTATGGGCAAGTCGAATGGCAGCTTCATTATCAACTTTCAGTGTCAGCACGCCCTTATCAGTTCTGACATATTGCTGAATTTTCTTTGAAGCCAACTTTGCTGTTAACCTCCAGCATATTATGTTAGTAGCAGAGCGTCCTGTCTTTAATGATCAGCGTGCATCACTGTATACCCTTCGATGACTCCATTGTTGTTACTAACACTATGGCACTTGATACCTAGAGCTAAAGTTCCTTTTAGAAATCTGAATATCCTTTTCACATTCTGCCAATCACTTTTAGTTGTATTCTGCAGCTTTCTGGATACTAGCCCTACAGCATATGTTATGTCGAGACGTGTTTCGACCATGAGATAGGCTAAAGCACCTACATTTATGTATAATCATCCACTTTCCCTGATTCGATAAGTACTTCCTTCTGTACAGGTGCTGCGACTGAATTACAATCCATCATGCGAAAGAGCTCTTCAGAATCTTCTTCGTTATAGGATTCTTACTTGTAATGGATCCGCCGCCCACTTGCTCTATCTCTAAACCTAAGAAGAATGATGCCGATCTTTCAGTAATTTTCCATTTCTGTTTCGGATCAAATAAAAACTCATTTGTGTGTTTCTCATCACTTTTGCTGCTATAAGACCCTCATCTACATATATTATAGGTAGGTACATGTGTATAATGAGTATATCTCCTTCTCAGGAGTCTTTATAAGCAGGCAGCAATCAGCGTCTCTGCTTAAAATCAATTTCAGGAAGAATCTCTTCAAAGCAGGAGTTCCGGCACCTTGGTGGGCTTGTGTCAAATTCAAACCAAACGCAAGCTTCTGTTTAATCGACAGACTTTCCAAGATGCATCGCTGAAGTCATCTGATGGCTGCTGCATATTCTGTTACCTTTCCATTCAGGAACGCTGAGGAAATGTCGAACTGTTCCAAGTGTAACTTTTGTTTGTAATCAATTCCTTTTCGTTGCCTGAATCCTTTTACTACGAGCCCTGCTTTATACTTTTTCATTAATTGACGCATCAGGATATTTCTTTGCAATTAGGTGGTTCGCACAACGTTCACACGTGATCGTTTTCTTTAACTGATTTTAATTCACTATTCATGGCACCTTGCCAATTCTTGTGATCTGCGCTCTCCCTTGCTTCCTTGGACGTACCTATTTGGGAAGGAATCTGAGCTTACTTGCTATACTTCTTAGACCGCGTAATCGCTTCTCTGCTTCTGAGCCTGTACCTCGCGTCTCATCATGCTCATCCTCTTGAATGTCGACTTATTGCTCAAGCACTTTGACAACAGGTAAATCCACTTTATGATCAATGATATTATGATCTTCAGTTTCAACAGGTCTAGGATGTTCATCAGGAACTGGCTGAATAACACTTGGGCTTGTTGAATGTTGATCTTTCTTCCTCTAGAGCTTGATCAGGAGACACACTGTTCTCTGAGGTACATTCACCCTGATTTACAATTGGATTCACTTCCTCTTGTTTGTCATCTTCGTTTGTGACTGGACCTCTTGGCAAGTGTCTCAGCATCTTTATCTCTAAATTCCCCCTCATATGCACAAAGATGACTTGTTAAGATTGTTTTTGGTTCTGTTTTTCTGATTCAACAGCCTCCAACTTGATTTGAACGCTAAGTCGTCTAGGATCATTTGCAGATTAGGAACAGCTCAGGTAGTTTTGTTAGCATCGTCTTTGGCGATTTAAGCATTTAAATTATTCCAGACGTTCTTAATTAGTTTCGATATGAGTGTTGAAACGTCATATCTTCCTTATCATGTTTAAATCCGACAAACACCATACACAATTATATGCCCAGTCTTCAGACTGCCCATCGAATAATCTACCCAATTCCTGCCAGCGACTTCATACGCTGTCTCAAATCTCATTACCTTTTTTAATGTCTCATCTTTCTGTCATGTTCATTGTGATAATGAGCAGAGCGCTACTTTCAGACTTCTTGTACTTGGCTAATTGCAAAGTATTGTCACTGACAATCTTCAATCGGTTTCTACACCTTACGTTCGACTACCCCCATGGCACCTTCTGCACCAGGTAGCATTATAGAAACCTTGTATTTCCAAGTAGCCGAGTTTGCCTATCTTTCCAATTTGAAGTTTTGTCGAAAATACTTCCATCTTCAACCTGTTACGTACTACCTATTATTCTTAAGTCTTTATCTTTTTAACTATTAGTAATAATGAGTTGTATTTTCACAAATGGTTTAAAAATGGATTCCAAGTTTGTTAATGAGAAATAATGCACATTTGCTTAATATTTGTAGTGTGTTTTTAATAAAATTTTCTTCAATTGAGAAATTGTTCAATGAGCAACTATAGTTTGATTGATGTGATCGAGTGGTTCCAAAAGTAAAACTATAATCCACATTTTCAAAAAAGTCTTTCTGATATTGCACCTTAGAGATCATATGAAAATGAAATAAATAAGCCCAATTCACTGTATTAGCGAATTCCATTCATAATTAAAATATAATTGATGAAGCACTTAATTCCATTTGTGATTAAACAGTTGACTACCTGAGTCGTAAAGATCAGCACTTACCACTCTTACATTCTGAGCACTTGTCCAATAAATAGTAGCTAGGTACCAGTCATTGTGGTGCAATTACTTTGGAAAAGAACTCAAAGCTTACTCCTGCAACCTGTTATCGCGAGCATTTTTCAATTATTAACTCCTTTTAGTAATCACGCGCTCTTTCTACATGGTATTGCAAGGAATTTTGTTTATCGTTTTTATAAAGAGTAGAAAGTAATAGTACACATTGTGGCTATAAAGGATACTGCAATTAGGTACTAAAAAAGCTCTGGAACCGAAATTCTTTTTTTAATGGAAAACTAAAGAAGCTTCCGAGACATTAGCTTTTCATAGCTTTAAAATAGTTCGCAAGCAATTACTGTTTGAAAGAGCTCGATCTACTTCCAGTTCTGATTTCAATGCAATAGATCTCTCCTCTTTGGCAATGTCTGGTTTTACACACTTCGACATGTACTTATACCAAAATACGTCTGGACACGCTTTAGGCTTTCAAGGGTGTGTGGATGTGATTTTCATCCTTAGCACCATTGAAAGGAGAGTACAGCGATACTATGCTTCTATATAAAGAGGAAGAAATAACCAGATGAAAATGTTTCCTATATAGGCACGCGCACACCGTTATCGCAAGAATGAGGATAGGTTGCCAATATTGTAATTTTTAAGGTAGGTACTCACAAGAAATAATGGAGATGATCTTACAGGCCCATACGGACATATCACAGACTCCATCTTT
This sequence comes from Photinus pyralis, assembly GCF_008802855.1. Lineage (NCBI taxonomy): Eukaryota > Metazoa > Arthropoda > Insecta > Coleoptera > Lampyridae > Photinus > Photinus pyralis. The sequence continues at coordinate 49,951,297 of NW_022170511.1, forward strand.
TCCGGAGAGTTTCATCCACAAAACGCATGGAACCCGAAGTGCGGACGTTCTTAATCTAAGCTACTCTAGTAGCGGCGTCCAAGAAGTGAGATGCTAAAAACTCACACACGAGTGCTTTTAGACATGGAATACACGATACCCATTAAAAGTTATGGATTGGGCGGTATTAAAGAAGCGAAAATTCTGGGCGTTTAAAATATGAAAATGGAATTTCAATTGAAAGTTTCATTCATGGAATCGTAGTATGCTCGGCCTTTAGGTGCCTACATTACCAGATCAGTATACATGTAAAGTGAAACAAATATGAGATGTTTCACAGACAGAAAATTCTTTCGGGTAGTCTGTAAAATGATTATCTATCAACTCACTTAGCAAGGATTTGATTTTCTTTTCCCTTGATTTAGTCAGTTTCAATGAGAATTACCACATTCAACTTTGTTAGTCATAATTTTTATTGATCACTGAAATTTAAATAGTGGTATTTAGAGTAACGTGGCTTAGATAGTAGGGGTTAATTTTAAATATTCATCGTAAATGAAAGTGGAGTTTGAATCTATTTTGTTTCGTCAATATATTAAATCTTTCACTTGAAGTTTGTATTTATACTGTCTACAGTCACTTGACTCCAAACTTTGATTTTCAGGATCAAAAAAAGGGGGAAAATTTGTCAATAAGATAATTGCAGTGAAATTGCTTTTAGGGCTAGCCATCTGCCAACTAATATCTTGGGAAAAATTTCATTTTTGCAGTAGAAAGTTGATTTTAATTCGCACGATTGAGCGGATGGTCAACCCTTTATTGATGTAACAAACGTTACACTTCCTCAGATCATTAAGCATGAAAATTTCAGTAGTTATAACTGCTTCTATAGTTTGCTTCATTTCGATCGAGATATTTGGGCAAACGTAAAACAGTATACTCAAATGTTTTGTTATAGTTCGTTCAATAACGACGACTTAACACACATCTAAAGAAACAATTGACTTCACCGGATTTAATTGGTAAAGCTGCAAGTTTTCTCATCTAACTCAATGTTCCATATTTTCATCGAATAATATTTTATCCCAATGTTTGATGTGGTTAATTTGGACAGGTGCAGAGAAGATATATTAATTTGGGAATTGTAAAACAGTTCCGAAGAATGAAATAGGTAATATATGGTGGATATTCAAATCATTTAGGCGACGCGTCAATGTTTTTAAAGCTTTTCTGCAAAAACTTGTTTACTTGCGTCGCAGGTGATGGGGAACCCAAGAATGTTCAAATAGGTTACAGTTTGAATACCTGCGCATAGTTCTTGAAAACGTTGAGCGATATGTTCATCATAGGCAGAGGTGAAAAACCATTGACATTTAGATATGTTTATTTTAAGGCCAATCCTTTCACATCCTTCCATTAGAATTCTTAAGTCTTCTAATATCACGTTAGGATCACCAGCCCATGTGATGATGTTTCCTGTTAATGAGTATCTTGAAGCCGCGTTCTCATTTAAAAGTCTTAGGATGGTCGGAAGGAGGGTAATGCGGGCATGACATTAGGCTGGCTGAGTTTTGGATCTTCAGAGAATATTGAGAGGTACGGATATCTTCACAATCAGTACATATCCAAGGCGTTAATTTGTCTTTACTCAGGTCAAGAACTTCCAAAACCTGAAAGTCCAATACAAATGGAGTGAAACCAAAGATTGCAATTAACACAGCAAACTATACCTATTTCATTACAGAGCGAAGTATGAAATAGTAGCGTGTCAGAAGGAGTAGTATCTACAATTTTTGTTCTTTGCATATTTCTGTATTTCTAATACTAACGATTCTACAACAGTTAAATGAAAAATCACTAAATCTGTTTTTCGCTCATATCTAGTGAACTGCGGATTTTTTTCAAATAACAAAAGCATATCTTAAATAAGCTCTTAAAACGACAACTCTTTCCTCATTTAACCGAATCCGTATGCTTATGGTTTCCGAGATCCCAATGCTTAAAATGAAAAAAAAACTCACCCTGTAATTTGAAAATTAGATCAGAAACTGTTCTAGGTACCTAGTTTTTTGACTTTGTGGTGCCATGATAACGTTCTGTAATGTTGACTACAGCATAGAAAGTGTTTAGTGTGAGCGTAGGGCGACGAAGTGTCACCGTTACGCCACTGACTTGAGTATACATTACATAAGTTTATTTACCGTTTGTAGGATTGACAGTGACAACCCGACGATAAAAATCATTGCCAATAATTGTAAACATACATAAAACATAAAAATATGGATATTTGGGTAAAATGCTTTGTTTTTCAATTCTTTAGATCGTTCACATTTTGAATTTTGGCGCGCATTGATAGAGACTTCCGGATTGTACTTTTAGCATTTTCATTTTCTACAGTATTATTGAATAATTTATTATTCAATGATAGTACGTGTAAAATAAAATAAGAAAAGGGAATTAAAATTATAAGGAGGAATTTAAGATTAATGTCATGGCATGTACACGAGATTTAAACTTAAAAGTATCCAACGGTTTTCATGATGGCGTACTTCCGACATATATAAGTGGCAGTTGTGCTATGGAAAAGGCCATTCCTATTTCGTTGTTTGTAGTGCTGTGTTTATGTGAGGTTGTGTTTCCTTCTTTGGACTCGCAACCCACCCTCATTCGTGATATTAGCGAATAAGAATAAAAAATATTAAAAACCCAAAAAAATCGTAAAAACAGTGGAAAACCGCAACATATATTTAATTCATTTCCTCTGCTTTATTTAATAATTCAGAATGAATCCTGGAGCTCCAAATTACCCGATGGCGTCCCTATATGTAGGGGATCTACACCCCGATATTACAGAAGCTTTGCTGTTTGAGAAATTTTCTACGGCTGGACCAGTGTTATCAATCCGAGTGTGTCGAGACATGATCACTCGTAGGTCTCTCGGATATGCCTACGTAAACTTTCAACAGCCAGCCGATGGTAAGCATTTATTACTATTTAAAACGAAAGTTGATTGCTTGGTTTTACAGCCGAACGTGCTCTAGACACCATGAATTTTGACTTAATAAAGGGCCGACCAATTCGTATTATGTGGTCTCAACGTGACCCTTCACTTCGAAAATCCGGAGTCGGCAATGTTTTCATAAAAAATTTGGACAAGAGTATCGACAACAAGGCCATGTACGATACTTTTTCTGCGTTTGGCAACATTTTAAGTTGCAAAGTTGCTCAAGATGAAACTGGTGCCAGTAAAGGATACGGGTTCGTCCATTTCGAAACCGAGGAGGCGGCAAATAAATCCATCGAAAAAGTCAACGGTATGTTGCTAAATGGAAAGAAAGTATATGTGGGACGGTTCATTCCGCGTAAGGAACGTGAAAAGGAATTGGGCGAAAAGGCGAAATTATTTACTAACGTTTATGTGAAAAACTTCGGTGAAGAGTTATCCGAGGAGCAGCTGAGACAAATGTTTGAGAAGTTTGGAGGAATTACGAGCTTAAAAATTATGAGTAAAGACGATGGGAAATCACGTGGATTTGGATTTGTTGCGTTCGAATGTTCGGATTGTGCCGAAGCGGCAGTAGACGAACTGAATGGTATGTATTTTTTTGTTAATTTGAATTCATTTGATAGACCTAATGAATTTTGTGTATAAAAAACTCATTTTTAAGAAATAGCGCATTGTTATAATTTGCGTGATGGGAGCAATATTTTATAACAATTGAATAGAGTATCTTTCATTCTTTTCAATACAGGGGTTGACATGTTTGGTTTTTTACGTTGTGGTAAATTTGCCCGAAGTAGTGGTAAGTCGATCCTGCCGGATTCGGTGCAATGGAACGATTCAAATTGAATCCTTATCGTTATCTGTTCTCAATAGGAGCGAGTAACAAAATTACGATCGCATATTAGTTGTTACGTTTACATATACAACTAATGCAGTTTTTGATAGGGTTGGCAAGAGTTGGCATTGTTTAAAACATCCGTATTTTAAACAAGGAAACCGTTTTAAATGGGTGTTTTTTTGTTACCCTTAAAAAGTATGTGCATTCTTTCATACTGGCATACAACATTGAAATTTAAACCACCAAGGCTCCAACAATGCGCTAAACATCATATCTACTTGCATTGCAAACGACGCGACGTCGCCATGCCAGACGACTGCAGAATAAGGTGTTTTTACGCAATGAAATAAAATACCTAACGTCATCAGTTCTTTTTATTTTCTTTAATTCTGGAGTGGCATATGACAAATCATAGATTAAAAAAACAATCAATACACACGGCTTATGAGTACTAGTGCAGCTCATAATTTGGACGACTTTTGCCCATTTACTGCGAAGCACTAGTCAATTATCACACACGAACTTCGGTTGGATTTAAATCGTAAGTCTGATAATGAGTTTTGCATTCTTTTATCGTTTCATATTTTCAGGATTGCTTTCCATAGTTCGCAGGATAATCGGTTGATACTAGGGAATGCAATCCCGATCTCATGTCATTATAGAGCCGCTCACAACAAAAGAGAAGAATGCTATATGAGGGGGAGGGAATAAGGGGTAGCTTAGAATAAAACATTTCCAGTGGTGTTTTGTCTTTTTTTCTTTTAATGAAATGCATAAAAGCGGAAACGATACAAATTCAAAAACTACCAGGATATGTTACATCATAGTACGTAAATGAAAGGAAAGCTTGGGAATAGGGTTGCCATCTGAAAACTCTACCAACTAGGATAGGAAGCGTGAAAACCCCGGATTTAGGGATTATAAACCCGGACATATCAACTGAAATTGATAAAAAATATTTTCTAAAGAAATAAAACAAGCAATAAATTTTTCTAAATAAAACAAGGCGTACTCTCACGAAACAAAATCTTTAACTGTTAGGAATTGGCAACAGCTTATCTACATTTTTAAATTCTTTAAAGGAAGCAATAATACACTTTTTTAACAAAATAAATTGCAAGTTATAAGAAGGTAATAAGAATAATTTTTAAATGAAACAAAAATTTGGTCTTTTAGTAAAATAAAATGTTTAGGGAACTATTCACTTTTCAGGTCTTCGGTATTTATGCGTCTTTCCAATAGCGTTTAGAATATCTTCCTTACTTAAAAGAAATTTATAAAAATCTACACAATAGTCAGTCTTCAATTTGTATTCGGTGTGCAACTTTGTGAAGCAATATCATGCTATACATCAAAATTGTCGTAAAAATGTGTAGATCACGAATATCGATGGGGCGTACCTCTCAGGGCTGGCCGAAAGGAGAAAACAACCCCTATACAAAAATACATATTACGATAAAAAAAATAGCTAAAAATATTTTCCAAAATGTATGTATTTGCTTGAATCTATATGGAGCAAATCTGTAAGGGGTACCGGAAGGGAGAAAACTACCCTTAAACAACTTTAAACAGCCCCTATATAAAAATAATGACGAAAAATAGCTGAAACTATTTTCTAAAATGTATTTGTCTGCTAGATTGTCTATAAGGAGTACCAATAAGGGGTGGCTGAAGAGAGAAAGAAGAAAGGGATGGACAAAAGAAGAAAAGAATGTTTTATATTTATATTATATTTGCATAGTTTTAACGAAACAGAGTTGGTATTTACAGCTTTTTTATTCTAAAAATGGATTTATTACTCCTTTTTGAAATCGCTATCCAGTGCATCGTCAGAATTAGTAGTTTTTCATCTATTTCAATGTTTGAACAAAATTCGGGATCAGCCTCACATTCGCACATTTTCGTACAACGCATTTTTTTTGGGTTAAACATTTGCACCTTATTTTTTTTACAAGAACATTTTAAAACCTTTAGTATTTCTTCGAGTGCCCAAGGAAGAGTATACATAATGGATTCAAATTTTTCGTTGTCCAATTTTCAACCGTATTCCGTTGGTGGCGGTAAATTCGGCTGAGCATTGAGTAATTAAATATTCACTCAACGGGCTGAGTCTGTGTATCTCGATTCCATTCAATACATTAGTAGTGACATCTTTGTATTGCCGATTTTAATGCTGCTTGAGTTGGAGGCATTGTATCAGTGGAAACTTGCCTCTGTGCAAGCAACCACCATCTTAGTTCTGCTAGACTTTTAAAACATGTTTTTGATGCTGAATATAAAGAACAGACAAAACCCTCGATCTGCTCAAAATCAGAGTCACTAAGTGTTTGGTTTTTACCTAAAGAATCCAATACCTGAAGTGTAGATGGAGTTTCTTCTAAGAACTTTTTCCAAAAACTAATTTTAATTTTTTTAATGAAATTTGTTTAATGTTTTTAAACAATTTTATTTGCAATATGTTAATATTGTAACCTTTTGTTAAAGTCATAAATATAATATTTTGATATTTACTATAAGTAGCAAAAAAAAATTTTTCTTTGCCCTTAAAACCCCCTGCTACATCTGATCCTGAATGGGCATGAAGACCTGGAAGTGCTTCAGCTTTGAGTGGTCCAAGAGCCTCCTAAAGTAGTTGTAAAGGCATTTCACAACTGCTAGAACCACTACATATAAACATGGTGTTTTTAGGTAATAATGGAGCTCGTCTTACAGCCGCCAATAACAAAACATCTGTATCTGGCGAAAGAATTCTTACTGTCTTTGCACCCCTTTCAGATGCATATAAAGAATGAAGAATCATTCTGATATCGACTTCTTCGTGTGAAAGCTTTAAGTGGTTCATATCGCCTCACATCACAGTACAAAGCACCGTATTTTAATAAGAACAAAGGATCTTTTTATCACATATTTCCTAAAGCAATAACATTTTTGGAAAAATACTCAGTTAATATCGTCTTTAATGAAGGTGTGAGAACAAAAGCTTTTTAATGGTTATATTTTATATCGGTTTTTCGTCAACATTGAATCGTATAGGGTCTGTACCATTTTGCCTTCTGGTTCTTTCCGATGACTTAACTGAGCCCATAACATAATTATTAAGAATAACGTGTATTTCTGAATATGAAGCATATTTTTAACAGTTTATTTGAAAAATGCTCAGATTTCAAGCACTCCCACACTTTTATGAAAAATCCCCTTATTAATGGGATGCAAGTTATATAACTTGCTTCCGAAAGATATATGTAGATATGAAATAAAACCATTCAAAAAAATAATTAAAGATATTTTACATCAAAACTCCTAGTATTCGATTACGGAATTCATTCACAAGAACTTACCTTGATCTTCTAGCAAGCCATTATTTGACAATACAATATCAAAACATACTTCGCGTACCTATGTAGACTGTGATAATATCCAACTCACATGTTATTGCTATTTATGGTGTTTGTTATTGTTACTGACGTGTCCAATACATTTTTATATGTCCACAGGAAATAAAGATTATTATTATTATTATATTGTACTTCCACCATACCATCAATAACTGCAATGCTGAAACCATTATTTACAAAAGGCGAAGTAAACAGATTGTTCCAGAAAATGCCCACCTATTTTCGAACGCGCTACGGGTAATTTTTTATATATTTAACCTATTAGGTGTTTATTATGGATCTACAAACAATTTTCTAATCCTTAGGTAAAGGGGGTTGCAACCCCTATCTTATACTTCTTAATAGTATAAGTACTATGTTAATTACAGAATATAAACAAAATTAACATTAACATCAAACTTGACGTAAAATTATATTTAAGTAAAATTATACCTACACTATTAAAAATTACCTACAACCCCTCAAGTAGTGACTGATGGGTCTTCCTAATATTAATTTTTTAGTAAAACACAGTATTTTTTATTATCTTAAGTAAGCATTAGCATTGAATAAGTACCTTAAAGAAGTATAACGCCCGTGTTATCTGATGAAATAAGAAAATCTGCCCAGGATTCTGTCGTCCCTCTGTTGTGGGGGAAAGTGAACCACAAATTTAAAGCTAGTTACCGACTTTGCAGATTTCTTTACTTCTTTAAAATTCCAACGTTGCCAGATTTTTGGCAATCGCTTTGAGTTTGAATAAACTAGATTAAAATATTGAATAAGCTTTTATTCAATGCCAATAACAATATTATGTAAGGGAGGATCAATCTGAAATGTAAGATCATAAGGAACAATAAATACAGTAAAAAATGTAGTTTAATCTAATAAGAAAACAACAAGAACTGTTCTAAGGACCATTATCTTTACATAATAAACAATCAAACTTTACTTAGGTCCATATAAGGATCTGGTAAATATGACAACACTGTTCAACTCTGATAAACAAGGAAAACAAAAGACCCCTAAGTATAACTGGTTTCCCTGTTTAAAATAGTCATTATTTACCGCTCGAGGCCAAATATCTTTCAATATTTGTGGTAATTAACCACTTTGCAGTGTATGCAACACACCTTACACCAATTTCAGGTTTTCCTATGTAGTTATACTTCTTTAAAGTGCTTATTCAATGGCATTAGTCAATTTAACCAAAAAATGCAATTATTTAATAATATATTTAAAAGGACGCTATAAGGGTAGTTTTCACCCCTCTGTGACCTTTGCGAGATGCGCCCCATAGAAATTCGTATTCTACGCATTTTTCCGAGTATTTTGATGTATTCAATAATGTTGCTTCACTTATTTGCACACGGGACCTAATATTTGTACAATTCAACACTGACTAACAATTATATTCTTTGAAATTGTACTTTATTTTTATTACTGACGAGACTGTGTTGAGATATTTGAAAATGCCTGCTTTCCTTAATACGAAGCCGTACACGGGCCACATATACACTTGGTGTTCTTCTTCTACAAAAAAGTGAAAATTTCGCCAAAAAAGTGAACATTTCTACAAAAAAGTGGAAATTCCCATAAAAAAGTGGAAATTTCGACAAAAATATTTGATGGCCTTTAAAATGATGGGTCACTCGATGGGGCGGCGGGGGAAGGTCAAATTTCTGCTTTGTTGTCGCCGCTTTCACTTTTTTTCGAAATTTTCACTTTTTTGTCGAAATTTCCACTTTTTTGTTGAAATTTCTACTTTTTTGTGGGAATTTCCACTTTTTTGTAGAAATTTTCACTTTTTTGTGAAAATTTCCACTTTTTTGTCGAAGTTTCCACTTTTTTTGTCGAAATTTCCACTTATTTTTGGAATAAGAACACCAAGTGTGTGTATGGCCCGTGTACGGCTTCGTACCTTAACGCCTTGATTTAGTTTTAATTATTGTAAAATTAGGTAGTAATGAAAAAGTAGGGAGTTGTTTTTCGTTGCCACGAATAGTTAGTTGTAGTAACACAAAAATCGCTGATTGAATCTGTTTCATTTTGGTCATTACTTTTTCCATATTTTTGCTCACTTGTGTTCATTAAAGTGTTTTCTACTTTCTTAAAAGAACTCCAAGACTGTTTCAATATTCAATAAATTCCTTTATTTTGTCCCCTGTTGTGCCACTAGTGAAAATATTCTTTCAGCGTTGTCAAAAAAAGTAGTACGCAATTTTCAATAACTCCTAGTACCTATAAATGAGCATTCGGTGTTTTAAAAAATTGTTACCAAAGCTGATTTGCGCTTGAAATGTTGACAGAAAGATTTTTAATTCACCCACTCAGTACCTCAAATCCGGACTACCATTGAAAACTCGACCGGACGCCCCCTAAACTACGACAAATCCGGACGGATGGCAACCCTACTTGGGAACCTCGGATGAACTAAATTAGCAGGAGGGTTGTAATAATAAAACAAATTTTAAGCGAAATTGTCCCTTATGCAAAGGTCCGGTCATTCCGGTTTATTTAAAAAGAAGTATTATAATTTCCCAACGTAAAGCAACTATGAAATTAAGCAAACGTGAAGGCGGTTAAGCCCATATGGGAGGCTGAACAAACAGAGTATAGCCACTAACGAGCAAAATTGCAGGTGTAACTTTAAGCTTCGTTAGCACTCTAAACATTAGCGGTGCATAGCAGTTATGTTATTTAACCAGGTTTAAACTCTAATCCAGTTTAAAAACGCTACGGTGCATACGGCCATAAGTCAAATAAGTATAATAAAGAGCACATCATTTTTAAAAATTGAATGGCCAGGTAGAAATTAATTGGATCTGAATCTCTTAAGACACTATTGGTATTAAACAATGCGCTTACATACATTACACTAATGGTCTTTAAACTTTGGCACTAACGTTTACTTCTGTAAATAGTGTTTAGAGATTGTGATTAAAATGTACACACCAGTGTTTACTTAAAATGTCAAACTGTCTCTATTATCATTTACATTTAAAAACGATCAATCGTGATTTTTCATGTGCTATAAAAATTAGAAAATAAAAACCGTTACACGTTTTAGGCAAAGAAATTCTGGAAGGTAAGCCAATGTACGTCGGGCGCGCCCAAAAGAAGGCCGAGCGCCAACAGGAGCTTAAGCGGCGATTTGAGCAGCTGAAAATGGAACGCATGAATCGTTACCAGGGTGTCAATTTATACGTTAAGAATTTAGATGATTCCATTGACGACGAACGTTTGCGTAAAGAGTTCACGCCGTTCGGAACTATTACCTCTGCGAAGGTAAGAGGATTGGTAACACTTATAATGTCTCACCGTTTTTGTATTACTTAGGTTATGTTAGAAGAAGGTCGTAGCAAAGGATTTGGTTTTGTCTGCTTTTCATCACCCGAGGAAGCGACCAAAGCTGTAACGGAAATGAACGGTCGTATTGTAGGGACCAAGCCATTATACGTCGCCCTAGCGCAGCGCAAAGAAGACAGAAAGGCGCATTTAACTTCACAATATATGCAACGAATGGCCAATATGCGCATGCACCATCAAATGGGCCAATTTATTCAACCGGGCAGTACAGGAGGATACTTCGTGCCGACGCTACCTCAACCACAGCGATTCTATGCAGCTTCACAGATGGCGCCTATTCGCACCACACCCCGCTGGCCGGCACAGACACCCGTTCGTCCAGGCGCCCAAGCGGGTACTAACGCCTACGCAACAGGCATGCAAAATTCATACCGCTCCGCACCACGTCCGCCAAGTCAAACAACTTCTTTGCGAAGCAACATGACCGTATCTCGACCGATTACGGGACAGCAGCCACCCAACATACAAGGACGTCCGCTAGCAACTCCTGGCATTGTCGGTGGAAGTAGCCGACCTTCCAATTACAAATACACGGCAAACATGCGAAACCCTCCCCAGGGCTTGGGTAACGCACCAGTACAGCAAGCCGTTCACATTCAAGGCCAAGAGCCTTTGACCTCATCAATGTTAGCATCGGCACCACCTCAGGAACAGAAGCAAATGTTAGGAGAAAGATTATTCCCACTCATTCAGAGAATGTATCCAGATCTTGCCGGAAAAATTACGGGAATGCTTTTAGAAATTGACAACTCCGAACTTCTACACATGTTGGAGCATAACGAATCATTGAAGGCAAAAGTGGAAGAGGCGGTCGCCGTGCTTCAGGCGCATCAAGCCAAGCAAGCCGCCGCTCAGATTAACAAGAAAGAATAACTCATTGTTTGACACAAAAAAATGGCAAAATGAAAAATCGAAACTATTCGACATTCACTACGAAATTTATTGTTTTTATTTTAGCGACAATAACATGGATGTCAAATGGCAAAAAAAATACTTCCGCGAATTAAAGTGGTTTTCGATTTTACATCCATACGCAGTACTAATTAACATCTATTGGAGATTGCTTTAATTCGATGACGCGAATTTCTTACCTCTTTTACTGATTACGGCAGTAATATTCCTTAAGGATTTATCGTTTTATTTCATCCCGATAAGAATTTGGTGAAATAAGTTGTTTGTAAATTAGTACTGTTTTCTCATTGTTACCATTACTTAAGTTCTTTTGTACCTATTTCTAAGATGTATTTGTTCGGTATTATTTACTGTTTTACCATTGTAGATTGTAGTGACTCAATAAATTCTTTAACAATAACCATGTGCCAACTGTAATTTGTTAAATATTTTACCTTTGCCACTTGCAAGTCACCTTAATAATAAATTTAAAATCTAAATGCAAATTGACTATTGCATTTGATGCCACATTAAACAGGAGAAATGATCATTTGTTGATAAGTTACCGCAGTCGCGAGTCATCCCTAAGGGTTTGTATGGTTTACAGCTAGATCCCTAAAGTTAGAGGAGGGATGGGCATGTGTATGTATGCTTGGTATTAGGAGAGTCTAATACAGTAGACTTGATCTGGATACCAACGCACTACAAAAGAAAGGGGGACGAATTGACTAGCGAAGGCAGTAGGGGGGTCTGCATCGGGCCCGAGTTCGCTCTCTCCGTTAAGGCCAGGATTAAAGGCTTGTGAATTGACTTGATTTGTTATTTCCGACAGTTGCCCTGAGATAACCAAAAGTGGAGCAATTTGATTCACCGTTTACCAGTGTCAAATGCAGCAACAGAAAAAAAAATTGTACATCCGGCAACATTTCTTGCCAACAAAATATTTATTTATAAACAACATTTTTGCAAAAAAAATAAAAATACAAAATTTTCTATACGTTAAACAAATTACAATGGTCAACTAATGCTATTAACAGCCTTCATAGCAGCATCATCAAGATTGGAAGCAGTCTGAATCGGTAATCCGGAATTATTGATTATTTTTCTCGCTTCATTCACGTTTGTACCTTCCAACCGGACAATAAGTGGAATTGTAAGTTTACTCGATTTGCAGGACTGAACGATTCCATTGGCGATAGTGGCGCAATTGACTATACCGCCAAAGACATTCACCAAAATTGCACGAACATTTTTATCTTTTGTTAAAATTTGAAATGCGGCGGAAACTTGCTTTTCGTTCACTCCTCCTCCGACGTCGAGAAAGTTGGCAGGTTCACCACCGTTAAGTTTTATTATGTCCATTGTTGCCATAGCCAGACCAGCGCCATTTACCAAACAACTGAAACAATGGTTATAACTAAACAGGCCTCGGCAGGAAAAATTGAATTCTTCAAAAATAGATAGATGGCACCTTATGGAATTTGATGAATTTTTGAGTTCTACCTGTATTTTGACAAAGAATATCAGAATAGTTGTTTATTGGCCAATTTCTAGTAGAAATAAGTCCATTCCCAATATAGTGGGCCGTACACTTTTTTTGGGTACCCAATAATTTGTTCATCGTTATTTATAAATCGATTTTGTGGGAAAAACAACCAAAAGTGTTTACAATTTTATCAAGGGAAAAGGTAAAGTACCTTTCTCTCCTGAAGAGGACTAAACAAAATGTATGTTATGGAAATTGTCTGACCATTTTATTCTTTACACTACGGTAGTACTCTGCGGATAGAGTCAACTTTAGTCCGCTCTACATTTTTGTAGGATGTTTTTGATAGTAAATTTAAATGATTTATTGTCATTCCATGCGCAATAGATAGATAGATTACCCTTCATCGAACTGTTGCTACTTACCCTATATTTCCATGCATGCCAATGTAGTTAAGATTATATTTGGAAGCTTCCACTTCTCGTGGATCCTCTTCTGAAAGGTCACCCATTGTGAAAACCCTTTCCTGTCTAAACTTTGCGTTATCATCGAAGTTTAATTTTGCATCGACCGCTATAACTGCCCTGTCAGTTTCCGCGAAAGGATTTATTTCTAGTTGTGTGGCATCGACGACTAAAAATAATTTCCACAATTTTTTTATTTCCTCAATCGCTTTATCTCGGAAATTGCCTTTAAACTCTAAAAAGTCCGCTATATCTGCCGCTTTCGCATCAGTTATTCCTAAAAAAACGTGTTGTAGTATTACAAACAATTGTACCCACCGATACCTTCCACAATATCAACCGGAACTGTTTTGATTAAATGTGGTGTCTGTTCTGCCACAGTTTCTATGTCGACCCCACCAGCTGGTGATGCGATCACCACAGGACCATTTTTTTGCCGGTCCATAATAATAGAAAGATACGTTTCACGTACTATGTTGACACTATTTGCGATCATCACCTTTGTTACGGCAATACCATCCTTCGGAGTTTGTTTCGTTATTAATCTGTGACCTAACATTTTATTAACGATATTTTCGATCTCACCTCGGCTAGAAACGTTTGCGTAAATCATAGAAAATGAAAGTAACAGTCACAGTCTTACTTTTTTGTAATGTGGACACCACCTTTGAAGCCATTATCGAAACTCCCTTTTCCACGACCTCCCGCAAGTATTTGAGCTTTTATTACATACTCCTCCGCATCTACAGAGGTACGTAATATTAGTACACAATATAAGTAGGGAATCTGAGCTTACTGAACGCATTAAGGCCATTGTTTCCCTCTGTATCTATTATACAAAAATCTTGAATCGCCACGCCACTCTGCTTCAATAAGTGTTTGCTTTGATATTCTAAAAGGTTTAAGTATCGCACAGGTACCTAAATAACTAATTACTTCTTTGTTACTAATAATTTGATTACCTTAAAAATAGTTCTGGGTAGTTTCGTCCACAAGGAAGTCATTATAATACTTAAGGGGATTAGGGAAGGAAAAAATTAAGTGTTAAAAAAAGAACAAAGTACAATTGCCAATAACCTAAAAACTTTTAAACTGTCTACTTACCACAGAAACAGTATACCCACGTGACTCCGTGAAAAGAACATCTGTCCATAGACGTGTGACTTGTGAGAAATGTCCACGATTTGAAAATACCACCACTGTATGTACATACAAGGTGTCCCACGACCAACGCCGGCTTTCTATATTATATATTTTCTGTTGGACGTTAAATATATTATTAATATTATTATTATTGAATATTATCATTTAATAATATTATTAAATGGTAATATCCACAGGCGAGACTTGATGTATTGTGAGCTGCCTATCATCAAAACATAATTTTTCGGGCTCTGTAGGTAAACTTTTTTCAAGATAAGTATGGCACTCTAACAGCCGCCGACGGTTCACCTAAAAAACAACTTAATAAACCCCGGTGTTATTAACTATCTAAAACATGCACCTTGCACAAGAGTATTCCCCTTCTGCATCTTCACTCAGAATTCAGATATCGTGAAACAAAATCAATCGTTTTCGGACGCAATGGACTAGGTGTGTCGTCCAGCCTTAAGGCAGTGAGGATAAAGTTCAGTACCATAAGGGATAACGCTAGAGGGTACAATAGACCCCAAGGCCGCAGGACAAGAAGCAAAGTAGGATACCACTTTTAATATAGAAAGAATAAAAATCAGCTTAAATTTTTCTTATCCACCAATTTTCAGCTTATCACCTTGGATGTCCAGGTCTGAACCCTATAGGACAATACTTTAAAATTTGGAACGATTGTATATGTTGTCTACTCCAAAAGTTTCATGTATATTTTTTTAATCCATTTTAAAATTTCGATTTTATGTCAACAACTTATCAACTTTAATGTGTTTAAATACTGTAATAAAAATTACTAAACATAGGCATTAGAGAAGTGTTGTGGAATGTAAACCTCATGGATAAGAAAACAGAATAGAATTACATATTTAGTTATTTATTTGTAAAGAAAATTCACAGGGATCTAAAAACATCACATTCTAAAATGGGAAACTTCTACCCAAATTTAAAAAAATTAACGTACATAACACTATTTACATGCCATACAAAAATAAATCCTCTCATTTACAAATCCTAATTATTCAAGTAACTCGAATAAGGCTTGTAAATATTTCTGCGCCGTAATTCTTCGCGACCTTTCATCCATTTAAAATACCACTTATTTTTAACCCTTTTAGCAATATAAATCCCAGCTTTATTGGTTTGCTTCCTAGAGTGCTGTCTAGCTTTATGCATGTTGGTATACCATTCTCCACTTTGTTCAACCCCTTTTACTTTGCTACTTTTGGTTTCTTTAATTGTTTTGAAGATTTTAGATTTGGGAGGTTTCTCAAATGTAGTTACTTTCAAAGGCACATCTCTAGACTTACGTTTATGTCTTGTTGAAATTTCCGCGCTTTCTTGTTTATTTTTATTTATCTTGTCTGGAGTGTGCATGTCAAATTTGTTTTCAGCTAGCTTTTCTATTTTATTTTGGAGTAGTGGAGTAACCTAAAATAATTTCTGTTAGTACCTTAGAAAATACCTTTATTTTATAAGACCTCATCATTAATCTTCCTCTGATCAATGGGATTTAGCGGAACTGTGTTTCCATACCTGTCTCTTACGCATTGCTTAATTTGTTTGTTTTTAATAAGAACTTTGCTTTCCTTGCCGCTGTAAGTACACGCAATAGTAATGTCTACAATTTCATCTAAGTTGACAGAGCTTTTGCATGGCAAATCGGAATAATCACTTTTGTCAACATTAGTGGCAATAAAATCAGTGACATCTGGGACTGTAACCTTCTTGAAAGAGTAGGAACCCAAGAAGACAGCCGTAAGTACAACGCCCACTCCTACGATATTGCTACTGGTCAAAAACCTCTTTGCCTGACTTAGCAATGTCGAGTCAACTTTTTTAATGGTTGAAATATCGCTGTAAAGTGTTTCGCATTGGTCTTTCAGTTCACTGGTATTCTCACAGGTTCTACTTTCGTATTCTCCACTAGTTGCATCACTTTCACTAATGATACTCACTCCGTCTGATTCGGTTTCAAAATCAGACCCGGCTGATGCGAAATCTTGTTCAGTTAATTCTTGAATGGGTTCTCGTGAGCAATCTAAATGAAAAGCATTTGCGTTATTGTCAACTAGCGGCGCGTCATCTGGTACAAAGACCCATGAAGTCGATGAATTTGAATCGGAATCGCTTGATTCTGATCTTTCCATTTTTTTTGTGGCAATTGCGAAATTAATCCGTTGTGTCCATAAGGTACTGTTAAAGCAGGTCACTGGTTAATGAAAATTGTAAGAATAGAGTAACTTACCGTTACTGCATTGCACGCAGTATGTATACAAACAAAACGCTTTGTCTGTGCGAACATATTTTTAAATGTAGGTCCTAATAATAACAAACATTATTTTAGGTTACCTCTCTTTAATGACATTTCAACTTTCCAACTGTTGGTTAATGCGCTGTTGCCAAACTTTAGTTTTTATACAAATCCTAAAGAGGACAGGGCTGTATTCAGGAAATATTGAGAAACATTGTTATCAATCACTTTCACGTAATAGGCAGTACGCTGCAATGTTACATCAAACGCCACAATTTACAGTTATATATCGTTTAAATGAACTTCCTACCGAATTCATTTTAAATAACTAGTACTCTTTTGCGCAAAAGTCTGCTCAGATTACGGTACCTAAAATTAACGTTTAGTATATCAATCCAATACACTGATTAATAATATACCTACCACACCCCTTCTTTTAGACTCAGACTACCTAGATGATGATACGTTGTGCGTTGTCAGATTTTAAATTAAAATTTTAGTTATAGTCGTCAACTATTTCTGTTATTTGCAAATTTCGTTAAATTACTACAATTAATGTCCATGGAGTTCTAACATTAAAATATAAATGTATAACATCAAAGAGACAAGCAAAAAGGAATAATAATTCTTTTAGTTAAATTTAGTATAATGTACGTTAGCTGCTCACACACTTGGGCAAACTTAATAACAAATAATTGACTTTTTCGTAATGGTGAAATTTTAAGTAATATAATTAGTTTACAGGGCACATAATTTCGCAAAGAAAAACGACCATTAACAAAAACTGGTTCATATTCAAATGCAGAAGGCGTTGTTGCAACGCATTAAATCCAAGTAGGTATTACGCCCAATTATAAATTACTAAAATTTAAGACCCAAACATTAATTAATGGTAAGGATCTGTTCGAACTAAATGACGCTAAACGGCTCAACGATGCATTTTCAGCCGAATAACATCGAGCTGGACGACTCAAAACTGTGAGTAGAAACTTGTCAGTCGATAGTCAAAAAGGCTTGAATAGCGTTTGTGCACTGAGAAGGAATCATTTGAAGGAAGTAAGTGAGTAAGTAATTGCGAATAGTAGTGCGACAACATTAAATGAGATCGCGCATCGCAGATAAATAGATTATAGGTACTAAGTGCTAAACTAAGTGCACCAATAATTAGTAACTGAATTTCACCATAAATTGGAAAATTCATCCAAAGAAGCAGCACCACATTGTTCATTGAGTAAAGTTAGGGGTTAGGTTTTTGTCTCTGTAGAGTAACTGTAAGAATTTGTTTGATTTCAGAATGTATTCAGTTTGAAAGATTTTCTTGGAATTTTATCACATTTATAAGGTTTAGTTAAAAAGTTGAGTAATTTCTTCAAATACGCTCGAGTATTATAAGTTTCTGAAGAATTTACAAATACATTTCTATAACTTGAGTTAATCTTTTTCCAGATTATAAATTCCTAATTAATACGTAACTGAAAGAACAGTTTACTGAATTCTTTCCTATGCTTACCCTCTTAATCTGAGCTAGCCTATAAGTAAAAAGTACGAAAGGTAGATCCAAACATACTAGGCACAAAAGAGAAAAACAAGAAATTTAGTCTTTATCAACAATTGTATCTTCGTTATAAAACTTTTAATAATGCGCAAGACAGTACGAAGTAACAATGTCCCAAATCAGACTTTGTAAGTGCCGATTTCACATGCAGATTTTAACCAAACCCACCTTGTGACAAATTGAACCTACTCTCCATCCTACAATATGAAAACTTACGAACGATACTTAAATCGAAAAAGTATATTGTGAACAGATACACACATAAATGAAGGATGAAATGTATGAAATGTACATTAAAAATCTAATGCCATAATACCTATACCAGTAAAAAGTTGGTTCGTTGAATGGGCACTAAAGCAAGAAACTACGTCAAAAAGATCTTCTTTTAGTGTCACCCTTATGCTGCCTTTGATTAAATTCTAGTAGTACCTAGATCTGTAGGATCTCCAATAGTCTAACTAAAGTGTTTTTTTCATTTGCTAAACAGCATTTCCAGAAGGTCGTATGGTTTGCCTGGTTATGGGTTCGCCCCCCATCGTAACAGAATGACTTACAGAGGACTAACGAAAGGAATTCAAACGTGGAACAATTTCGATCATTTGAAACAGGCTAAACGTCAATTGATTTTCACTTTTTAGCTGACGAAATTGTGCATTAATAATTCGCTCTCTGATTTATTACCAAACAAAGCTTTGGTCAAAAATAAAGTATACGTACGTCATGTTGTTATCATCTGAAGTAGTTCATCTTCATAGAGCATTTAAATTATCTAGGGATTTTAGAAATCCACGGTGAGAATAAGGCACGGCACAGTGGGGTGGAATTCGCAGGAAGATTATTTGGTGGACGCCTGGAAAATTAAAAATCGTTTATCTCAAGGAATCCCTGAGCATTTCGGAGGATTTTAAGGGATCTATATTTATAGAGAGTCGAAGAATCAGTCAACGGTTTTATTAAATAAGTATTTTAATTTTGAAGGGATATAAAGGGGGTAGCAAATTTATAGTTTTCTGCACATTGATTTAAAATTACGCAAAACTAAAACAAAATGAAATTAAATTAGCTATCGATATAAAGCAAGAAACTCCTAGTACTATACAGTTTTCCATAGTTGACTCGTCGTAGTTAAAATCCTTGATTCAAAGATTATCACACATTCTATGAAGAAGTTGTATTCCTGAACTGGGCCTGGAGTCTTCCAATTTGGGAAGAATTTCACTCTACTTTGGATCATCGTAGGCGTTACCTGTTCGATAAGGTCTCCATATACCTCGCGTTTGTTAATATAGTGTAAAGAGTCATGAGTGAAGCAGGCACCACAAAATCTAACGTAAATTATCTGCCTTCGCCCTGACCGAGCTAAAGGTATCTTTTGAATCGTTACAACGGGCTTGTTTGTTTATACTTCTCCCAATTGGTAATTTTACCAATAGGAATTCGATACTTCACTTCATGGACTTCCACTTCAGTGTGTTATTCATTCACCCCTTTCGATATAACGGACCAAGCAAGAGGTGCGAAGGTTTAGTTCCATTCATCAGTGAATGTACCTATGTTATACATTTTAATCTTAAGATAAATGAAATCAAAATAATGATCTCGCACTTTCAGGAAAGGTTCACCAAAATAGATTTGCATAAGCAAAAGTACATTTTCCGTATTTACTTCGCACATCATCATTTGGACTATTGCCACTATTGTTGTCTGTTATATTACCTTACCTTACGTACGATTTCACTATAAATAAAATTTACGCAAAAGTATTTTAAATCTTCAAGCACCTTTATACGTGCATCCGAAAACCGTTGACTCAATCCGTGAGCCACAACGAGGAATATCTCAGGACTAAATCAAATCTCACCGCATTTTGTAGTCTTACTTTCCATTTTACAAAAAAAATGTCAGCGGCGTCTGATATTTTATTTGAAGACTGGCGTAAATTAATGAAAATCCCAGTCTAACGATGTACGGTTTGAAATATACACCCCCATGACCATAATCACGTTTTTGGAGCATGGCTGATGGTAATAGATATAAGGTTTAATGATTAATTAGGAATTAATTGCACTTTTAAAATGATGTAGGTATATCGCACTGTTACATTGTAAAATGCTCTAACTCCAACTCTGGGGCTTGTTTACTCATTAGAAAACCAAATTTGATAAACGGTCACGGCTACCTATAATGTGTGTACTTTATCTGGAATTTGTTTCTCTATTAAGCATATAATGATTCAGTTTTTAACTTGTAACAATAAAGATTGGAGATTATGAGGAACACGTAAATACGCAAACAAGGTTTATTCCTTAGTACCTATATCTGTTTAAAATGTTTTTGCAATTGTATAAATGAATATTTGGTAGACTGATCCAATGGTCTGCCTAGCTACTTAGGAAAAAGGGATT
The DNA here is from genome assembly GCF_008802855.1 of Photinus pyralis. Lineage (NCBI taxonomy): Eukaryota > Metazoa > Arthropoda > Insecta > Coleoptera > Lampyridae > Photinus > Photinus pyralis. The sequence continues at coordinate 49,972,062 of NW_022170511.1, forward strand.
TACGCTCAAAAGTATTAGTACAAATATAATTTTTAATTTGCAGGGCCACTAAGATTTGTTGTTTATAGGATCACTACCAGAACAACTCTGTTCTTGTAAGTAGCTACTGCAGAAATTCATCTCATAGGCTTAATAATACCACAGATTTAAATATACTATTAAATCTGTGATAATACTGCAATTTCCACTGTGAATATAGCAATTCTTACTCAATGTGACGTACTACCACTTAATTGGTTTACTGAACTTGATTTTATTTATTTGTCTTCCCATTTAACACCCAAAACAGGGGTGAGTTGTTATCCTTACACATGTAAAGATTGTAAAATGTGAAAGGAAGGTGAAAAGTTCTCTTTTCTGGTTTTTCACTTTATATCTGAAAAACTAGGTGCCTCAGGAGTTAAGCAATTGTGAACCATGAGGACGTATCCTCGGAAACGGTTCAGAGCTCGTAGGTGCACGAAAACGACAATTGTGGGGAATTTACGCCCCTCCGTTTTCTAGATATAAATGAAAGGTCCCTATGTTCCATTAGGCACCTTACATATTTAGAAGTAAAATCTCTACCATCGAGCTACTCTCTGCACGGCGCTCACCATGGATTGTGTGTGAGGAGGAATCGGATTCTGCATTTAAAGCTTCACTGTTATTGTTAAAAAAAATTTTGTTTTGTAGTTAGAGTTGGGCATGAATTAATTCAAAATGGAATTAATTCGTGATTTAATTCTATTAGGTGAATTAAATCCAACGGAATTAAGCCTTTTTTAGTACTGCTATAAAAGGGCTTGTAATTAAATCCATTTACAAAAGGAATTTAATTGTGAATTGTAAAAAAGGCTTAAATCACACGAAAGGCTTAAGCTACCATGTGAAGGCTTAATTCCTTTCAGAGACGGAGACGCTACATGCAGTCCATAATGGGGCCGAGTACTTCAATTTCATAGTCAGGTTCAGGTAGCGTCACTTTACTTACAAGTTTTGTATTAAATTTTACCCGAAATCGTATTTTAATATAAAATTTCAATTTTCATATAGAACTTTTGATTAATTTCAATCTATTAGTGATGACAGGAGTCATAGACATTTAGTAATGTGACACTGACAGGCGCGGCCAGAAAAGTGACATAAGACATGATGAAAATGGTTGGTATACCTCACAATGGGGTAGCTCGATCAGGAATGGTAAGATGGGGAGATTTCGTGTATTTACAACACCGTATTTTAGGTGTTGTTGGTGTTTACCATTCCCAAAGTGACATACCTAACATGTACGACCGGTCAAGTGACAGATGCGGTCGGTAAAGTGACGGGCTATGAAGGAAAAGTAGTCTGGTCTACCTCTGACATGGAAACTCAAAGTTCCCGACAACAACTATAATAGACATGAAAACGAAGGTTTCATGACGATTTTGGGTAAAGATATAAATTGCAGTTTGCGTATTGAAATTATTATGTTACTTGATGATTTCTGCACTTTGCGTGTTTCTCAAGATCACGTAACACGTTACAGTGCATGTCTATAGAACCACAATGACGTTACGAACACGTCGCAAGAAGGCTTGTGAATTAGAATACAATTCCTTTTTGAATTATGAATTAATTCCTTTTGAAAGGAATTGGAATTGTGAATTGTAGTCTGGTGAATTAGGATTTGATTGGTGAATTGCGAATTAATTCCTTTTTTGGTAGGGCTTGCGCAGCTCTGTTAGTATTTGTATACTTGTAAACTTTAGTTTCCATTGATATTTTCGTCGCCCTTGTTTCAAACTATACCACGGGGTGACTTTCAACTCCCAAATGGTAATGGATACCTTTTTTTAAAGGAAATTAAGTTGACTTTTCACTTTAAATTTAGTAGAGCACTTATATTAAACTTTAGAGACCACGTTATTGGGCAGGGGAAATATACTTAATGGACCTACAGACTGAAGACCTGCAAGATTGGTGGCCACCCCTTGTGGGGCAATCACCCATTTTTGCAACCGATCTTAATTTTTTTAAAGATTTCAACACTGCATAGTGTACAATTAGCGCACGGAGAATAGACGTGAATATTTTCCACGATTGATACAAATTTCTCACGTTTAAACGTTGTTTTATTATTAGTCTTGTTTCTCAGGCACTGCTTATAGGATTTCAACAAGTAAGGTCCATTAGAAATGCAAATCAATTGATTTCAAAATGAGGGTTTGTTATGCTTCTACAGAAGCGTACGCAGGATTTTTTTTCGGAAGGGACTGAAGCTCGAGAATTAAGACCAAAGTATGTAAATTTTCACGTATGTCGTACACATTCGCAAGATCAAGTAAGTGAAGGAAAAAGTAAGGTAATTTTTCCAGCAACTGCAACATTTTTATTGTCGCTTGGCATTTAAATAATTATACCATGACTGACGACTTACGGGATGTGCCGCTGAGTAGTTAAGTCGATTATTTCGGAGGGGGCTGTAGCCCCTTCAGCCCCCCCTTTGCGTACGCCGGTGGCTTCTAAGTAGAGTAAGGAAATCTTTTGGTGGATCACCCTGCATTGTCTGGTAGGTACAGCATATGTGATATGCGCTGCTTCCATAATACAATTTCTTTGCTTTAAAATTAGCGAAGATGACGAATGAATATCTTGTAATATGTGGTTTAAATATAGCGAATTTGTAACAGTGGCTTGTTGAATTGATAACCTTATTTATAAATTATATGTACCTATAGTAAAAAATAATAAATTTTGATCTTAATAGTTAGAACGATCCTATCCTATATCATTTAATCTGCTTTCAGCTTGAAAAATGTGCATCGTTTACGGAGAAGCAGCAAATTTCTTCAAGTCTGCACGAATGCTTGGGACTTTATAGGGTGCATTCGGAAATGTAAGGGTTGAAAACTGGAGAAAGGGATACGAAAGTTGGTGGGGCATCGAATATCAAGCTTGATGTGTTTGGCGTCGGGTCTTCCATACATTAACCTTTAAAAATCGTATGTGAACTCGAAATAAAGTTGTTAGAAATTAATTTACTGAAAATGATCTGATGAGGGAAGTGAGTGACAATTAGCGAACAGACTTCTTAGATGATACGTTGTTTAAGTATAGGTAGGACAAAACAAATGCATTTCAATAAATTCAATAAAGGAGAAAGGGAATTTGCATCAGGTTTCTTTAAAGTCCATTAATTTAATCAAAATCTCATCTTTGTATATCCGTGGATCAATGGTTTAGACATTTTACTTTGAAAATGATTATAACATTTTCAAGTAAGAACAGTTCAAAACTGACATTTATCTGGGGATATACGTAGGTTTAGTTATTTATACATCCTCAAGAAAATCTCCAACAATACCTAACTTTACTTATAAGTGTGAAAATAGTCTACACATAACCACCAATTTTGATATTAGGAGATAATGTATATGAGCATGAATGATGTAGATGAGTTACAAATAAGGTAAGATACGTTTTCAAATGCCTCTCAATGTAATTACTGCAGTAGCTACACACTTCGTAATTAAGTACTTAAAGCAAAGATAACACATTAAATTTAAGAAAGGAAACAACTAACAAGAAAAGCTTTTCCTTTGTAAGCCCACAGTAACAATAAAAAAGAACTGTGAGGAATATTATTGCGACAAGAAAAAGACATGCCGTTCTCTTATCTTGAGACTGCATCAGCACAATAAGGGTGAAAATTATTTAAAAAATTATTTGTGTAACGCGTCCCGACAAACCTGTTGATTTTCCTGGCGATACCTATACGCATCTATCCAAAAAATGTGAAACTTATTGTAAAACTGCAGCATAATCTTCATATTCTTTACACAGAATAAACATTTTAGTCTTATTTGTAAGTGCGTAAAAGCAATTTGGCTTTCATTAGTTGCCATCTACGAATATCTTAAACTCAATCGAAACTACCCCCAATATTTTAATAATTCTGTTGGAGGATTTAACGCTTAAAAGTTGCAAAGTTTTTGATCGTAAAAGTGTAATAATATGCGCATCAATATTTAATGTAACGCCATATAATTGTCGAAAATTTACATAATTGCAACTCCACAAAAACAAACTCTAAGAAATGTCGACTATTTAGGATAAGATATTGACTTATCTTATGCCTATAAATAAAATGATTCAGTGTACATTTTACGTAATGTTTCCTGCCCTCTATTTTATCTTCCAATAGGGATGCAGAAATAGTGTATCTAGAGGCTGGCTTGCTTTTCAAACATCCCTTTTGGTTACCAACGGGACGCCCGTCGCGACGCCATAGCAACTAGAGAGTCGTTACATAGATTGATATGGCTTCTGAATGTTTCGTGCTAAAAGTGTAGATTTCAAATCTACCAGTTTCGTATATGCCGACGCTGATTTAGTCGTAACATCCCCTAAATAATTGTGATGGATAAATTAACGCAATTTGTCTCTAGGTCATTTGAAACTAGCACTAGTGTCGTAAGCGCAGAACGGTGTTTAAACCTAAGTTCAAATTTAGTGAAAATTTACCCACAATCGGAACAACAACTGACGGAAAGTGCAGTCAAAAGTGAAGAGCAATCAGTGTCTGTAACAAAAACGTCGCAAATGGAATTGGATATATCGGTCTCAACCAACACAAATCTTGCGCCGGTTGCTAAAAACTGGTTAATTTCCGATATTTCCAAACACTGCGGAATTGATCTAACCATAAATAGTTCTCATTTAGTTTACAACACCTCTGTCGGACTAAGTCGGTCCTCCATGGATTTTCCAATGCACGATACAAGAACAATTGAGAATAAACGTTCAAAACAGTCCGTATCGCCTAGTTACCCGAACAACAATAAGTGTGTTAAAAGCAGTGAAGATAAAACATTATCGCCCAATAACAGTTGTAGTTCTTCACCTTCTCCACAAATCGACTTAGAAGACTCTAAATCATGTTCAGAAACAATTAACGCCGAAAGTGTACAGGACAATAAATATTGTATTAACGATGTTAAGGAAACTCAGGATAATGTTGGTAACACGGATCAGGATAGAAGACAATGTAAGTTTAATTCCTGTATGGCTAATAAAGGGTAGGTAATGAAAGTGGAAAGTACTGCGACGCTATTCAATTCAATCACCAGTCAATTTTAATTACGGCGAAAGAGTTCAAAACAAAATGTTTTACATCATACACATTGTTAGATATACTCACTGAATGATTCAAAGTTATTGAAAATGATCTGACATTTTAGGGGAAATCTACCCAATTTTCAAGCAAACCAAACACCTTGTACGATTTGGTACAGGCATTACGACTTTTTTTACTTTAGAGCATTGATTGTTTAGTTCGTATAGTGTATAATAATTAGACTCTAGATTCAATTTTTATACGAATCTGATTTTAACGTAATCATCGGCTTTTGGTGCCCGATCAAAATTTTTGTATAGTGCATCTACTTACGAAAATCGACACCGTTTGATATTGAGTTAGAGATAGCAGATAAACATTTGCAATAGTCATAAGGTTATAGTACAGTCTTCTTCAGTCAGTATAATTATATAAACCCATAACGGGCCATCTAACTTAAAGATATATGAAATAAACCTTGTTCTTATTACAAGCTCTTTTCAATGTTTATTTAGGATTATACAATTTTTTTTTACTTTTATGCTCACAATGTTTTAAGTGTTACCTAGTTAGTTGTGTAGGTACCATACGTTTGTCAGTTTGAACCATGTATCAGAGTTGTGTGATCAGTGATCACGTATAGCCAAGTTTTTCACATTTGCTTCAAATCGTAGGTTTGCTCAATTACATTTTGTACATTTTTCCTACAATATGCCACTACCAACAAAATGAAATATGTGCAATTAATTGAGAATCATGTGAACCTCAATAGGTTTTTAGTTCTAGCTAACCAACTAACAGCGGCAATAGTTATTAACAATAACCTTGAAAAATAAATGTATTGGACAAGTTTATTGTATTTTTGAATGAAGGTTACACACACATTCTGTATTAAAAGGGTCATTGTAGTGTAATTGATAAATCTTAAAAGGTTTGACGTTAAAACCTTCATTTATGTCCGACAAAGGTCGAACGGTGAAATTTTAATTGATGAACTTCGAAACTGATTTTGCGTTTTGATCAAACTCGAGGTTGGAATACCCGAACTCTTAGCTTTAACTGTTCGACATTTGAATCTTCAAATGATCTAATAAATTCGTCCGATAAAGCTCGAATGGTGGATTGAAGTTCAGAAATTCAGAACATAAACTGAATTTAAACCTAAATTGATATCGTTGAACTGGTCGAAGTTTTGAAAAGTTTACGGTTCGAAATTTTTGTCCACTCTCAAAAGTGAAATGCAGCACTGAACCCATGTTCTCTTGGTTTTCTATACATTCAAAGTTCGAAATATCTGATATCAGACATTATAATAAAACCTAGGTGCAACCCCTGAGCATATTACATGATTACTTTCTTTTGTATTGCAAAAGTACCGGTACTTTGAAGTTCAGACTTGAACTTGTAGTTGAATTTTATGTTTAAGTTGGAACCCAAACATCCTCATTAACTCCTAATTTAGTTTGCAACTCGAACACCAACTTTAAGTTTGATGATCGAGTTCAAGGGGATCTTTTGAACTATTTTGAAAGATTAAACCGATTTACACCCGTCTTAACATTCAATCGTAACATTATACCTGATTGGAAAAATTCGGTTAAAACCTCTACTTTTTTTTCTTTACGCATTGTTTTAAAATTCATAATAATTCATAATAATAAAGAAGCATTACAAAATGGCTATTGCGAGGTAAATATCGTATATAGTTAGCTGTTCATTTTTCCAAAGAAGACGTTAAATTCGGCTCACTCCACAATTTATGTATGTACCCTAGTTTTCGAAATTCCAATCCTTAAAATTGTATAAGTAATATGTAACCATTGAATACTCGTTGGATATTCAATGATGTAACTAAACTATAATAATTAGATTTACATTATCTCTCCTTCTTAAACAGTTGCATTTCCGTTTACAGGAATAAACAGCAACTTTTTAAATTACGGTTTGTGTAGAAAAAAAATTCCCCCAAACAGTCCTTTGGGCCCACTGATAAGTTCTATGGATTTGCGTCGATCTAATTTCATTTTAATTTCTAGGCGAGGGTTTATGTTAGGGTATAGAAACAAGTAAAAATTGTGCACAAATCTTGTGCAGATAAAGCGCATTTTTTAAACCGAAATACCTTAGTAAATAGTAGGGTAATAAGGCAGTAGCTGCTGCATTTATTGATGTTCACCTTCTTGTTAGATGATTAATGGGGATGGGATACATAAACATTTAAATGCCGCTTGGCGTACATTCGAAATCTACGCTATATAAATTATAATGCAAGAAGAATCAAGTCCTTGGAGGAATTCTCTTAAATGTTATTTTTCCCTTTGTAGGTACTTTCCTCAAACATTTTCGAAGTATTCACAATCAAATTTTCACATCGTCAGGAAATGTGTCTGGTTTAGAAGTTGCACTTGCTCTTTTGACACTTTGTTTTCAAGATATTCGCTTAGACCAGGGACTTCATCATCAATTCTGGTACAGATTTTTCTAGCAAATCCAGTTTGGTTTAGCTGCAATGTCAAAGTTCCCTGAACAATGAACTTTTCATAATCATAGTTAACATGTGCTGCATATTAATTTAACAAAGTCAGGTGCTTACAAGCCCCACAAGTTTTTTTGATGGTTATTGGTAAAGTTTTTCATTTTTCCTCGAGCTTTGGTGTCAAGTCCGGAGTCCGGGGTTCCGATGAGGAAATGACACGTTTAGGTGATCTGCTTCTCATTTAAAATTTAGAGTAGGTTGTGTAATTGCAGAGTTAAATCATTAGCGTGTCATCCTAATGGTGTAAGAATTATTTCATTATATTGTATTGTCTTCATACTTCCACTTATAAGTGGGAAACTCTGAGACATGGTTGTAATACGTATCAGATGCAATAAACAATCTGAAAAAGTACAAAAACAAAACTGCATAAGAAATTGACGAAAACTTGCGGAAAAGTTGCAATTAGACAGAATTAATGTTACAAACTTAATTTGAAAGGTGCTGTCGAATTTGCATTGATTGAAGAGCTTCCGAGGCGTTATCCTTATAATAACTTTTTCTAGTTTGAACTGATCTCTGTTAAACGAGTTTTGAAAATGCAATTATGAAATTGAAATAGCTCTCAAATAGCAAGAATGACAATGAATATGAGAGAACGTATACAGAAGGATTCAAGAAAATCTCTCGCGTACAATATAAGGATTGGCATAACTTGAATGTAACCCTTAAGGCATAAGGAAATGAAGGTTCGCAAGTTTGAAAGATTATGAAACTGTATTTAAAGGTAATGCTCTCGTGAGTCGTATTTCGTGTGGCAAACAATTAACTAATTGTAATGTTAATTGAGAAACCTGTAAAAAAACTTTCAAACAAAACCTCCTAAGCTTAGATGCTTCAATTAAGAAAATGTAATTAATTAATGTCACGGGTAGAAACGCCGTTGAGAAATTACTTAGGCGTGAAAATGTTGAAAAAGCCTAAAGCTGTTTCCGTAAGTAGATTGTCTTTCTCCATAAGTGGAACGAACCGTGACAGAACCGTGTAAGAAGGAGGAAGAAGATAGAGTAAGTCTTCCCTGGGGAGGAATTAATGCCGACAATACCCGTATTTAATGCCGGTCCCGCCTCCGCGGGGTAATAAAGTTATAGGGAAATAGCGCCTAGATTAATTTAATTCAATTACTTTAATGAAGATACAAAATGTGTAACTTCATTCAGATAAAATGGAAAGCTGTGTTTATATATACGCCCCCTGTAGGGTGCTACCCTGAGTTGTATTTAAACATTGTCGCTATACGATTTTTCCATTCGATTTCGCTTATATTCATTATCACCAATTTATATATGGCAATTGCTTTAATTTTCGATTTATTAGGTTAATGGATTTACGCTTTTCTCGCATATAGAATTGATCTCAGCACGCCCTTACATTTTGTCCGACAATCGTTTTAACCAAGTAGTAAACGCAAATAGGAAATTCAGGCATCAGGATTCGCAAAAGTTCTATGCCTATAAGTACTTGTCAATCTCACAGAACAGAATTACCAAAGATATAATTACTGCGACTGCGGTTAGTTTATTTATATATTATTTAAATTGACAGAACTCTATAATATGCTATTAAAGATAGAGCCAAAGTTCTCTCACCCTCAAACCGAGATAAAGACGTGAAAATTAGAACGCTTCCTTTTGAAATTATTTCCCATTTTTTTGACACTTGATATATGAGTACAACGGCCATCTTGAATGTTTTTTAATTGCAACATAGTACATGTGATACGTGTCATTAGAAAGCTTATTTCTATACCCTAACGCCTAATTCTCTTAGGATTTAACAATAAAAAAACCGATTGGTATCTACACTTTTTATACATATATGTATAGGTACCTAAACCTCAAAACTTCCAAGAAAAACCGAAAAAACTGTTTTTTTCGTTTTCTATAATTATGTTTGCGAAAAAAGTCGTAGAGGTCTGAAATTCGAAGGAGACATAGATTTTTTGTTACAAAAAAGAATTTTGTGGTGAGCCGTTTGCGAGATATTCAAGACTTTCTAAAAACCACCTCTTCTTCAGGGGGACGAAAATTCTATTTTTTTAAATCGCACAGAACAGCGCGAAGTAGGTTTCTGAAAGGACTGATATTTAAATAATTCCAAATAAAAAGGTATCATTCCGATAGAAAAATTTCAGGAAAATTGCTAAAAATTGAAAAAAAAACAGTTTTTTGATATACACGTTATTGATATGCTAGCTAAATATATTTTTTATAACTAAATGAACGTGTTGGATTCACTTGTCTTTAATGTTGCTAACATATTTTCGTTTTGCTTCCTTTAGATAAAACATCTTTACTTGTTTTTTTTCTGCATTTCTTCCGCAATAAAAACAGAAGTAAAACCATATTCTTTTCCTTCTTGAACAATTTGGTTGCCTTCCCTGACTCTTCTGCCTGCTGGTTTTATATCTAATGCAACTGCGCTGAGCCTGTTGAACGTTCCAGGAATTATGAATAGAAGCCTCATGAAGTTCATTCAATTACTCAAATCACTTCTTGCTTTAGCTTTGGCAAATTATAAAATTGATTTTGTTTGTATTTTTTTCTTTTATTGTATTTTAATTAATACTTTTTGTGTTAACAAAAAAATCAAAATTTTCTTAGTGTGAATTTTTTATGATGTGGCTCGTATACCTATGTGAAAATAAATAATTATATTACCATTTGTGTAATTATAATAATGATAATAATAATAAAATGTGTGTGAGAGCCTGATATGAAGGGCGGCTTGTGGAGAAGATAAACAAAATTAACCAAAGAAACAAACATGCATGAAGTACCTACCACAAATATTGCGGCCCTCGGAATAAACGCATTTTTCCTTAAAAGTGAAAAATACTTACTACAAAAATTACATTTCTAGCAATAAACGGATTTTTATCTTAAAGTGGGTTTTCCTGAAAAAATTGTAATTTTTAAACGGAAAATGACCAGGATTTTATGTGATTTTAAAGGGTCGCCGGTAGATCCTGTGGACAATTTCAAACAAGGAAACAAAAATGTTACCACCAAAATTGCAGCAATCGCAATAGACGTATTGTTATGAACAAGATACGAAGAATCGCATACGATTTTCACTAAGAGATTTTTTTGCCACTCAGCTCGTATTCGGAAACCAGATTCCGGCTCATATTCAATAGCACCGATCCTTGAACTCGTAGAAATCGATTGGCGAAGGTTTAACTTCGCTATCTCTTTTCGTGGTCGAGTTAACGAGGAAGAGACGGACAGACGGAGAGACAGGCGGACAAAACCATCACATAGGTTTTTTTCCAAAAAAATCCTCTAAAAAGTAAGTTCTTAAAATTTGTATAATTTGTATTTTCTAAAACAAAAAAGGGCCATACTTTTATTGCATGGCTTAAGACCACCCTGTAAACAATAAAATAAAAATATATGAAGTTTTTTTTTCTATGAAGTGTTCCATCTTTGAGTATAAGTAGTAATAATGTAGTAAAGAATTTCAGGTAGGTACTCAAGTAAAATTTTACTTGAGTATACCTACCTGAAATTCTTTACTACATTATTATATATGAAGTGTGTTGAAGTGTATTTCTACCAACCATAGTCCTCCTCCTCGACCCCTTATCGTGATCGGATATAATTCCTTATCTCCAGAACAGATTCTCGGAGGAGGGTACTCACAAGGAGCGCTTGGGACGTCTGTAAGAAATAGCATTTACTAAGCTATTTCGATTTTAAAAAATTCTCTTATCTATCTATCTGCGCAATAGTTGTGCACAATTTGTACCTGTTATACGTAAAGTCATTGACAAAAGTAATGATCGTCAAATAGGTAAATCCTGCAGCACACTCAACCAATATTTGAATATATTGTGCAACTTGGAAATGCGAGCCAACATATTAAAGTATTTCCTCCTTGCAAAACCGGCGGAGCCCGATGTGATAGACATGTTGGTTGCTTATTCTGCGAAGTTTACCTATTAGGCAATCATTACTTTAGTCAATGACCGTACATGCCTCTGTTTTGCTAAACACATTGAGCAGCAATCTGTAAAGAGGTGTGATATCCCCCCAATAAAAAGTATATTTCCTACCTCATTGCCGATTAACTGAAACCCAAAATAGTTTTGGTTTCATCACCAAAAAATGGTATAATTACTTCCCCTAATATTACTTTCTCGCTCATTTAAAAGAAAACCGAAACTACCTTTTCTCCATATAGTAAAAAAATCTTATACAGTTAGTTTTAACTGCGTTAACCATTAGTAACTTATAACTTATTATTATTTAGATGATGATTTTATCAGAGATCTTTTATAAACTGTTAACTGTAATTGGTAACTGTTGCTACGAAATTTACCTTTTTGTTTCTATAATACAGTCCACAGCATCTGAACAAATCACGGATGGTTTTCCAATTTTCTGCCTTTGTAATGCACAAAATTTAAAACTAATAGCGTCACTGAATGAATGAAATCCCATGAATAGTGTGTTGATGAAGCCAACTTATTGTACAATTTACATTCCTTCTTAGGTTTAAAATGCATTTTCAGCTCATATGCCCATCATTATATTTTTATTTTGTAAGTAACCACTATACTATATTTATACTGAGCCGTTAGGGTAGGAATTATCATTTGTTTTCATTTTCTCGACGTGTATTCTCATAAATTTACAAATACCTGCTGTAGGTAGCTTACTCTACCCGTATAAAACAAAAAGAAACAAATAATAGCACGCTCTTCTAAGTTTTTAATTCGCCTCGCCCGATAAAAAACGGCGAAACATATCTTTTATTTTCAATTTTGCTACAAATTCCTTTATTTTATTAGGAGGTAAATAAATGGGGGAGCAATTTGCTCGTTGGAATAAGCCGAAGTCATGGGCACTATCAGATTAGCATTGATTGCCGCTACATCGATCGGTTTACAATTCATAGCGCGGGATGGACCCTCGAAGCAAGTCATTCATGAGGGTATTTATCCTAAAAATCTGACAACTTTGTTATGTTTAACGAAGTGTAAAGTCCAAACAGTAAGATTTAAATCTGTTATCCTATTTTCATTGCGAAGAATTAATCCATTTAAATGTGTGGCTGTAATACACTTACTTGTCTCACAGTAACAGGGGTTAGAATTGAAAATGAAAACCAGAAGTGTGGAGATGTAGTTTGTTTTTCGCGTTCAATACTTTTAATATAGAAAAATACGTAACAATCAAGGGATAACCATTCGAAATTAGTAGGTAATCGATTCAAATTAGAAAGCGTTTTCCTTCGACATTTATTGTAAAGATCCATGTTTGTGTAACCATTTGGGTTTTCCCCATATCTTATTAAATTAGTAAAGTGGCAAGCAAATTTTCAGTTACTAGAAAGGTGGTTGGCCCGCTAGCGAGGTGGGAATGAATATGTGAATTTAAGAGTTTGCAAATTACGTCCTCTTATAATCGATGGGAGACGTAGGCGATTTTCCTTTGTTAATCTGTATTCAATCCAAATAGATCAAGGAAGCTTATAGTTGTTTGAAATAAAGAAAAGGAAGACAGAGTGTTCATGGCGACGTGAAGAAAGGCATATATGTGAGAAGGACTGAAAAATAAAATTCACCGAAATCTGTTGGTCACAAAATAATTCAAAAGATTGACAATTTGAAACTAGCGGAACGTTATAGAAAAGCTAAGAGCAAATTATGGCAAGTCTGCTATGAACTAGTTTGAGTGTAGCTTTTGAATTGCATATCAACAATACCTGAAAGAAGTATGCTGGAGGTGAAAGATGGAAGGTCCGGAACCGTGCAAGAATGTGGAAAAAGAAATCAGAACTAAGAGTTTTAATCAAAAATCTTATCTGACGGTTCTTTTCATTCGCACGTTTTTGACAAGGTAATTGTTAGAGATTGAGCTTGGTGCTTCTTTTACAACTTAGGAGCAAAGTGTTACAGGATGCATCGAAAAATAAGAAGTTTCAGTATTAGCACAAATATATCGGTGGTATCGCGCTTGCTATAAATCCATTGATTCACAAATAAAGCTATATGGCACTTATATTTCATCAAAAAGATTGATTTAGGGGCAGCCTGTAGTCCTCGCCACTCAGCTGAAAATACGCTCACATGAGCCCACCTCATAGTTATTTGTACTGTCATTAAGACAGATACGAATTACCCCTAAATCTAGCATTGTTTAGTACCGTTAGAATCAGGGGCGGATTGGGTAGCGGGCCAGATGGAATTGCATAAGTTACGGGCCATTAAAGTATTAGTGTGTGTGTGTGGGGGGGGGGGGGTTGCTCTGAGGTGCACCACAAAAACATTTTAAAGTACTCCTTTCTCGAAAATAAATTACCATACAGTTTTTTTTTAAATTGCAGCTGATAATTAAAAGTAACAAAATATACAATCCACACGAGGTGCGTCGCCTATCATTGTATTTCAGCACTTTCATGCTAAAAATTAATAAGAAAAAGTGTTTTCCCGAGAAATCTTGGTGTAGTTGATTTTTGGAAAAAAAGGAAGGTTATACACTGCCTTTTTTTGAGCCCCGAAAAAAAAATTGTCTGAGATCGACCGGAAAAACATTTTCTTATAGAATTTGGCCCGTAGAATCCATAATTTCAAACAATTTGAAGATTGGGCTACTAGTTCTAAAGTTACAGCCCTTTTAATTTTCTTTCGAAATTGGTTTCTAGTCTATAACTTTTGATTGAGAAGTCTGATCGAAAAAGTACGAATTGTATTTGGATTCTACGCACCAAAATTAATAAGAAAAAGTGTTTTCCCGAGAAATTTTGGTGCAGTCGATTTTTGGTAAAAAAGGAAGGTAAATAACTGCCTTTTTTTGGGCCCCGAAAAAAAAATTGTCTCAGATCGATCCGGAAAAAAAATTTTCTTATAGATTGTGGCCTGTAGAATCCATAATTTCAAACAGTTCCAAGATTGGGCTACTAGTTCAAAAGTTACAGCCCTTTGAATTTTCTTTCGAAATTGGTTTCTAGTCTATAACTTTTGATTGAGAAGTCTGATCGAAAAAGTACGAATTGTTTTGGATTCTACGCACCAAAATTAATAAGAAAAGGTGTTTTCCCGAGAAATTTTGGTGCAGTCGATTTTTGGTAAAAAAGGAAGGTTATACACTGCCTTTTTTTGAGCCCCGAAAAAAAAATTGTCTCAGATCGTCCCGGAAAAAAAATTTTCTTATAGAATGTGGCCTGTAGAATCCATAATTTCAAACAGTTCCAAGATTGGGCTACTAGTTCAACAGTTACAGCCCTTTGAATTTTCTTTCGAAATTGGTTTCTAGTCTATAACTTTTGATTGAGAAGTCTGATCGAAAAAGTACGAATTGTTTTGGATTATACGCACCAAAATTAATAAGAAAAAGTGTTTTCCCGAGAAATTTTGGTGTAGTCGATTTTTGGTAAAAAAGGAAGGTTATACACTGCCTTTTTTTGAGCCCCGAACAAAAAATTGTCTCAGATCGACCCGGAAAAAAAATTTTCTTATAGAATGTGGCCTGTAGAATCCATAATTTCAAACAGTTCCAAGATTGGGCTACTAGTTCAAAAGTTACAGCACTTTGAATTTTTTTTCGAAATTGGTTTCTAGTCTATAACTTTTGATTGAGAAGTCTGATCGAAAAAGTACGAATTGATTTGGATTCTACGCACCCAAATTAATAAGAAAAAGTGTTTTCCCGAGAAATTTTGGTGTAGTCGAATTTTGGTAAAAAAGGAAGGTTATACACTGCCTGCCTGCACCACAAAAACATTTTAAAGTACTCCTTTCTCGAAAATCAATTACCATACAGTTTTTTTTTTAAATTGCAGCTGATAATTAAAAGTAACAAAATACAATCCACACGAGGTGCGTCGCCTATCATTGTATTTCAGCACTTTCATGCTACGACAAAAAATGATAAATTCATTGTAAAACACTTCAATTAAAACAGAATTTTTTAACAACCTAACATCAACCCCAATATTAGAGAAACGTGTCAATAATTTATTAATAGTGCAAGAAACTAAATACAGCACATACTTATAAATTTCCAAAGGGCCATTATGATCTACAGGCCAGGTGGCAATCGCCACCCGCCTCCCCGTGCCAGTCCGCCCCTGGTTAGAATCCCTTTTCAAAAGCACCGTACTAGAGACCTGTTAAATTTGAAAAATAAAATTACTCTATTGCACCCACACTCCCATCCGCCACTCTTAAACACTATACCCCATATCAAAGGGGCATAATTTTATAGAACTCTACGGAAATACTTGAATTTGGATGGACTCACCATCAGGACACAATTTCAACATAAGCGGTGGCGCTAGTAGAGCTCGTTTCAAACATGCACTAAGATTATGAGACCGACACGCGTTATGTAGACGCGTAGAAAGTTGCGAATGTTTATTCCATATCTTTTAGGTTTGGTGTTACACATGATGTAAAATAATAAGAGGTGCGTGAAGTCCCTACTTGTTATATAAGCACAAAACGAATCTAGTTTGTAGTCGATGATGTAAGAGAAACGGAAACTATAGGCTCATTTTGTTACACTTCCGCAAGTTTTAGTTTTAGTAGGAAAGGCATTTATTTCAAAACGCAAGACAAACCGTAATAGATACGAAAAAAATAGTATCAAGAAAATAGTTATAAGTTATCCCGCGAGATCATGTCTATCTTCAGCCGTTTTTAAATAAGTATGTTTTACGTAATGCATGATTTGCTCTGTTTTACATTTTAATAGCAATAGTAGTACTGAAATCGGAATTTTATGTAAATATAAAGTTTCATACCGTTTTCAATGCAATTTTAAAGGGTTACTGCTCTGTAGTAGCTGGATTGTAGGATTGAAGTTATACGGTACCATAACATTTTAATTGCAACTCTTTCCCGCATCGATTTGACTACAAACATACATTATACATATTTAATGAAGCAGGCTTTCTAACTATATACTAATTTCAAATTTTGCGAATCCATCTTTGATGCTTCTCAACAGCTGAAACGGTTTCCAATAGGTATACTTCAAAATGTTTAAATGTCATTTCAGTCTTCTCCTTGGGTACAGTGTCCGCTCTTCGCTAAAATTGTAGTAAAGTTATTAAATTTTAAACCGAATCTTAAAACTAAAGCACTTTGGGCTAAATCAATTAGTTTTCATAAGGATAAAATCACTTTTTCATTTTGAACGCGTACGAAATTGATAGGTAGAATAGCGGGTTGAAGCGAAAATCTGAAAAGTATAGGTACTTTCCACTTTCATTTTAGGCTTTCCATCTTTAAAGAGGAACATGCTGATCTATTTTCTAATAACGTAAATTTTTTGCCATAGTTATAACAAGCGACGAACACAATCAGGATAAAACGGCCGACGAAAAGCTTCATTCGCAGAAACATTCACCCTCAATAAATAATGTAAAGTCTACCACGAAGCAAAGAAGATCGAGAACTAACTTTACTTTAGAACAACTAAACGAACTGGAAAGATTATTTGACGAAACGCATTATCCCGATGCATTTATGAGAGAAGAACTTAGTCAAAGGCTGGGGCTTAGTGAAGCTCGAGTTCAGGTAAGGGAATGCAATTAAGATAATTAATAAATTAAAACTAGGAAGGGGTTGATTTGAGTAGAGCTAGAGGGAAGTAAAAACCGTTAGCGTGAACAAATCATTTAAAGAATGTGCATAAACCGTTATTATATATACTTAATTGCATAATGAAGTTTGAAAATAGGCAAATGATAATTTCATTTCTCGGTTGTTTCTCTCCAAATTCAACTTACTGGAGCTGGTAACAAAACATTACACGGGGCCACAATACCTAAAAACCTAGCCTCATTGCTGTGAAAAAGTTATTAATTAAAAGAAAAATTAAAGATTATCTCTTAACCAGTGTATTTACTCAAAAAAGCTGATGTGATGTGAAATCAGTATAGAAAAAAAAGAGCTGGCAGTTACTAGGTATGTAAAAGTGTAACCGCTGTTCCATAGTAATTGCCCTAAAAGGCTGGCAGAAAACTTTTGATCGTTTCAAGTTACGCAGTAAGGGTCCTTCAACTGAAATCTACTTTTTTATAAAAAAGTATGTAAAACATAGCAAGACGGAGCAAGACCCATTCAAACGCTATTAAAAATATTCTTGAAAAATTTATTGTTCTTTTTAATCTAGAGTGAAGAAGATATTTCGCTTTTTCACTTATCAGAAACAGAAACAACAAAAACTGAAACAATCCACTCAAATACCACAGTAAATGAAGCAAATTTACAATAAATCAACTAAAAGGTTTTAGTGTGGTGTCTTGTTATTTCAGCGGCCACAAGAGTTCCAACAGTTTTAGTCAGAAACTGAAAACTGATTTACTTCAATCTGCAGGTATCTAGCGACACGAAATATTAGCTTTTTTTTTGTATAATTTTTAACAAAATGCAGTGTTATGAGAGTTACAGTGCCATATAAATGTATGCAACTTTTTAAAAATGCGAATACAAGCTGTCCAGTTCGAAATAAAGAAAGGTTGTAATGATAACTTCTAGCTGCAGCTACTTCTATAAGAAGATATCGGAGACGGGTAAAGTGGTATTTATGAAGAAATGTCCAGGAAATGGGAGATTTACGGCCTCAGGGCAAAAATAACTTTATTATAGGTAATGTTACTGATTTTAAGGTGGCGTTTACATAGGAAAATTGGAAATTTGTTTCCACAATAACTGCCGTCTGGGTACAAATTTTTGGTTGAAATAGCCTTCATTCAAATATATAATGTTCCGACATTTGCATGAAACAAAAATTATTTAGCTAATTCCTGTACTTTCGCCATTATTTAGGAAAGAAGTTCTTAAAAAACTCCCATATAAAATATATATCTTTCATTTTTATCACACACTGATAATCATTTGTTATCAAATTTAACGTCATTCATACGCTTAAACCCTTAACAATCATCGGTCGTTAACAGAAGTTTATTTTTTTTACCTCGAAACAAAGTTATTGAGGAAATAGCAAGGCAACTTTTGCACTATTTGTGAACGCCACCTTAAGGAAATGGATGCAGGTTAGACGAAAATTCAGTAGGAGCTCGACGGCTGCGTGGAAAGCAACAAGGCGACCTTGCATGGATTGCACCAAACCAACATTTTTCGACAAATGATTGACAGATCTGAATCCCTGACCGTCTATACAGAGCAAAAAATTACATTTACTTATACTATGAAGAAGCACAATCTCAACACCCAATTCAGAAGCATATTCATATACGGCATACAAAGATCAGGACTACCCACTTCAAAGTTCGGGAGAAATTCCAGGCTTACAGTCACTCGAATGCAAGCTTTAATGCCAGACAATCACTTGTAAAATGGCATTTAGATCAGAAATGGTTCTAATCGATTAAATCACTCCAGTTAGTAATGTTGTGCTATAATATGAAAAACGATTTGCCCATCCCATGTTTAAAAAAATATTCATTGTCAGCTTAAATAGAAAGAAATTACTAGAACACTAGAACCCACATGGCATAGCGAAAGAGTCTAGTCAATTATGGACATACGTAAGAAGTTTGGTACAGCTCGAATGTGTTCCTCACTAACAAAAGACCTCAACCATCATAAAATTGGGTAACAAGATAGAGGATGAAGTCATGATCGCATGCAATTACAATCCCTCCCGATAATTATGCCTATATAAGAGCCGATCATTTTAAAAACCCGGTGATAAAGTTATTAATTGCAAAAAGTTATTATTCCCTAAAGGAATATTTAGAGGACACATTATAAAGAAATTCGCATATGTATGTCAAATTGTTTTTACTTGTTGTTTTTTGTGTTGTAATGACATATCCCACAACGCTCTAGTTCAAGGGACGAATCAAAATTATTATCAACTGACCATTCGATGTAATACATTAGACAGTTTAGATGTCTTTACCCCCTCTTCTTCGGCTCTACAATCAAAACGCTGCACTTTGAGCAGCAATAACGCTTTCTTTACATCTTTTTTTCGAAAGTCTTCGATACAACACTTATTGCTTGTTGTTCATACGTCGTTCAATCTTGCGGTCCACATCCGATATTCTGTTCTGGTAGATGAGCCAAACCCATGAGCAATTATTTGTAAAACCGTTCTCCCCAAATTTGATTCCATCGTAATTTTGAAAACGGGCGCGCGTAAAGGATATGCAATTGTGTGCAACCGGGCGCACACAATGCGTAATCCATAACGAAATTTTTTGCTTCCTAAAATTGAGGGGCCAAATTTACACAGGTTAAAGTTCCCTATGGCCCTCATACTCAACTAAACATTTAAACTTTTTGACATTATGGAATCTCCTTATTCCTTTCAGATACAAGTGAATATCAAGTATTCTGTTAGCGTCTTAAAGTCAATATTTCGTCTTAAAGCAACACTTCAGCGTGACTAAAAAAATTGAAAAATATATACATAAATCTCGTTACTTTGACAAAAAGGGTGCGTAATATTCTAAACAGAAATATGACAAGAAAATATACAAGTAGGGCAAATATGCAGACAGTAATGAAAAGGTATTTAACGAATATGACTTTGATGAATGGTATAGTTACGTTATTCCAAGGCAATGGATTTCCATTCCATTAGAGAGGATTAAAATAAATTACTCTAGGTGCGTTAGCGTAAGTGGTATTAAATAGGGAAAAGCTAAAATTTAAATCTGTAAAATAAGGTTTCGGTTTATGGCTACCCCTAGCGTCATTCCGATGAGTACATACGCAACACTTTAAATGACGTAAGGAAGGGCTGTTCACGTAAGGGACGGGTTCGAAAGAGAACATGCTGAAGGCGATGCGATCAAAAGAGTTGGTAAATTTAATTAATCGAGAAACCTTAATCGATTGCATCGCACATGTATCGATACCAACCCCCAAACAACACAATACAATCAGTCAGTCGTAATAGCCAAACTGTGTCGTTAATCTACCACTTAATTGTTTCTATTCCCATTCCCCGCACATCATACGTATTCATTAGGAAATTATCCGCTAGTAGCAGCATTAGCTCGACTAAATCGTGTGGAACCGATGTCGCAGAAGAAACACAACATATATTTAATGGGATTTAACCATCGGGGAGAATCGGATTTTTATACGGCCAGTTCGAGAGTGATTGAATTTTATTGATTTGTTAATGGTCACAGTGCTAATGTCTTCTGTCCTGCTCAAAAAAAGAGCATTAAGCCAATATTGGTAAATGTCCAAAGAAATTCTGTCACATATATTTTCATAACTTCCTTGCTTTATATATGCGCTGCTTGCGCTTCTAAAGGCGATCAGGGAGTTCCTTACAATGTACCAATTTTCATGTACAAAAGTGATTGATTTGTGCATAATAAAAATTTAATTGTCTGTTTACGTTTTCCAGGTTTGGTTTCAAAATCGGAGGGCGAAATGTAGGAAGCACGAAAGTCAAATGCAGAAGGGTAAGTTCAAATGTGCCCTCTATTTTCAGGTGGTTCGGCGCAGTTTCAGATACAGCAATACTACCTCAAATTAATAAAAAACGATATTGGGGGTTGGAATAGTTTATAAACGAAGTTAGATTTTTTGGGAAATTTCCATCATGTAAACTGCAGAAGTTCCAACACCTCCAATAAATTTTGAACATATAAAGTTATACTTCAGTACATACCCAAATATGACGTCGAAGATAAAAAAAGGGACAGGCTAGTGTAAAATTAGGGCTCATTTTGAGTAGGAATAAATAATGACGAGCTCGAACGGAAAATAAAGAAAACATGTGTTTTAAAATTGAATCTTTTCATCGAAAATAACAAGCGGATTGAAATGCCTGTATGTTTACTTCATATTTTAAATAAGTTAAAGTGGCGTTAACCCCTGTTTGAAAATGTAATTTGGTCAAATGCATAGGGGAGCGTGCAGTGTTGATGTGAGTGCTTGGCAGTAAGTGTAATTTAGTGTCCTCCTGGGTGTGTCCGGATCCTGGACCAGTCATCTTTCGCGCCCGTGTTTGAATGACTGAGCGCCGTAAAATTGCACTCGAGGGGAATTATTTGATTTGATTGAAAACTTTCTCTTACCAGCATTTTTTAACACAATCTTACATATAAATTCGATTATTCACCGCAGATTTGTTAGGGGACATAACCCATGATATATTCATGACTGGTTAGAATTATGAGGGTCGAAGCTTAGTTTAAAGATGATTTCTGTAACAAATTGCTGGTACTTCGAAATAATTTAATATTTTAACTAAGATTTACGACTTTGCATCTCGAATTCAAATACTCCAGCACTGCAAATTAACGCGACATTATTTCGCAGTGATTATAAACTCTTTAGCGACGCTCTCCTATATACTATCCTTATTTGCTTTAAATCCTTGTATTTGTATTCCAGTCTTATTTAGTGCAAAGACAAGACCACTTCTTTTTATGAGAGGAAAATAGAGAAGCTATTTATTATATTTTTACAATAATAGATTTCGTTAACTAAATATTTCGCATGTTTTAACACATATTTCAACTTGATACTAATAACGAGATTGTGCATGGATTTTTACAAAATAGGGCATACGGGTGACCACATACCAGTGGCAGTCGAGCGGCGAGTATTTTACTATTTTCGCACTATCCTCTACCACTTTAAATGAAACCTCCCTAGAAAGTGTTCTTATAATCCCCTAAGACCTCCCTAGTAACCGTTTCAGAAAACTTCTTAAAGATATCCATTTATGAAAATCTTTTCTGAATTCACCTTATTGCAAGTAAGTTATTATAGACCTCGCTCGAACCATCTCAGCAAACCTCCATTGGAATCTGGTTTCTCAAAGACTTAATATCTTCCTAGAGATCTTTTTGAAAGACTACTGTCAATTTTATTAGAAACTTTTCTGTATATTTGGGAAATTTAAGAATTATTCTTAGAAATCTTAGAAAGATTTTTTGAAATTTTCCTACAGAAGAAATTTGAAAAATCTACAAGAATTTAAATGCATAATAATTCATTCACATAAAATAATTCAAAAACAGTTTTGCACTTCAACTTTTGCCACATTTAAATGCATAATGTACAGTGAAAGACAAGGTGGAATAATTAATTTAGTAAAAGGAAAAAATGTAACTTGTTAGCTATTGAGAACCTGATTATTATAGTGCTTGATGGATTGATGGGATCGGTAATTGCAAGAAAATAGAGTCGGGCAACAAACACAATGCTTAAAGCTCATCACGAAGAAGCTAATAGGTATAATAACCTTTTTGCATATTGTTCCGAGTTCGAAAAACACGATTCTAGTGCATACAAGAGTTCCACAGCACTTTAAGTCAAAACTACGTACTGGACTTTTTAAAATGTGTAATTTCTGAACGTATTCACTTATCCAATGTTTAGAAATTGAAACATGTTCCATAAGGACGATTCACAGTTTTATAATGAATCATATCGTGTAATGAACTGTTTTTCTTGTTTCAGGGATAATGTTAAGTAATCACAGTCCACCTTCAAGCACGCCTTTGGAACCATGTAGAGTTATACCATACGTAAACGTGCCTGCACTTCGTGGTTTACCGATTCAACCTGGCTCAATGCCTTTATCAGGATATGATCGCCTTGCTCCAACATCGTTTCCTCAACCCGCTCCATTTTCAGCTTTTGATTCGGCGTTTTTATCGGCGGCACATCAGGTTGGTGCGTTTTTTTACAGTTAATTTAATTAATATCCTATATTTCAGTACGCGGCAGCGGTAGCGGTCGGTGGTGCACCCTCGGCCAGTATTTTGTGTCACCCGCAGTATCCCTTAGGATTAGCAGCACTGGCAGCCGCCCATAAAAATTCGAGCATCGCCGATTTACGTCTAAAAGCGCGAAAACACGCGGAAGCTTTGAGTTTAGCGGCACGAGAAAAAATTGAATAACTGTTGAATAATCTATACGTATTTAAGTAAAGAGAAAATACTTTGTTGCATTTCTATTATCATATGTATCCAATATTTTAACGTTACCTACTGAATATCTTTCGTCTTTATAAAACAAACAATTTGCATATGCAAAGCGACAATTCGACAATATATTTTTACTTAAACAATGAAGTTTTAGTATACTAGTACATTCACGTCACAATTACAAAACCAATTATTCGTAACCGTAAAACATTTAACTGTAATTTGATTAAAAATTAAACGTACTTGTTTGGATAATGCTTCTCTCATTTTATTAAAAGACCTCAAAATCTCGTTTGTTTTAATTGAATGAAAATTACTCGAAACGTTCAGAACCGATTTTGTCTTGGAAATGCGGTCGTGATCAAAATTAGACCTTCCATCAAATTCAATTTCAGAATTACAGGTATGACACATTTGAGATTTGATTGCAGGCGTCACAGTAAACTTTCAAATATAAATACTAGAGATATAGAATAAGGGACGGTTTTTGTAAATGAACGTCATGTGGAATCGCTGACCCTTGTTTGAACAACCACTAGGCAGCCGCTAATTCGATTACGTCCAATCAACGAGCGGGATGTCTGTAATTGTTCATGACAGGCACAAGTGCAGTGATTCCGTACTAGATTAAACTAATATGACAGAACTTCCATCTTCAATTATCGGTTTATTCTTTTAAGCCAAAATTAGTAGTTTAGGTCCTTTTGCATTCTTAATTAATTTGTGATGAAATGTCAGATTTATTATTATAAAGATCTCTCATGTAACATTCGAAGCCTACAAATGTAGATAAACTATTAGGTAGGTACATTTGAATATATGTATTTATGAATCCAATGTTTGGATCTTAGCTGTTTAAATGCAGAAGTGCCAACACGCTCACATTATTAGACGAGTAGGTATAGGTACACACCAATTCAGTGTTGCCTGTGTAGTAGCATATTCAATGACAGAAAAAATGTCCTTTGCTCATTATTGATACATACAACAGAACAATAATTATCCATACAATGCATCCTAGCTTCCAAAATCAATAAACTATAAGTATACAAACTGAGGTGACGGCTTTTGCTCATTAATGTGACGCTATATGCATTGGAACGAGTAGTTACAAAACTTAGTTTGATTGCTTGAAATTTATAACATACCTATGCATAAATTGCACTGCTCCATCGTAAATTAACCTCACCTTACCAATCTCATGGGATTAATATTGTTTGTTCTTAAGATGACTCGGAAAAGCTCACTCAACCTCTACTAACACAGGAAATCACCGTCCAATCTGGTCGATAATAAAAACCAAAATTGACTAAATGCTTGAATATATTAAATCATAAAATAATTTCTTCTTCTTTTTCTACATATACCAATATACTCATCCCCTCTTTTTTTATTTAGGGTAGTATATTATCCAAAGAAAAGTAATCAAAACTCTATGAGTTTGGCTGCATTGTAATAATTAATTCTCTAAATGATCACTTTTACAGCTAATCCTACTTTCGCTATATAATGATCTTGGCATAAGGATAACTGTGTTGAAAAATTTAAAATCTTATTTTCTAAAGCGCTAGCATAATTTTGTACCTAAATGGGAGAAGCTTCCAAAATTAAAATAAAGTAAAATTTCAACTCAAGCAAATATCTTCCCCCAGTTAGGTCCAATTAAAACACACAGAAAACATAAAACGTATTTCTAACTAAAATTGACCACCACAGTAATTTAGAGGTTCCTTCTTCCTACATTTAACCTACTTAATTCGATAAAATAGACAACTTATGGAAAGCTCGTTGCTATGGTTGATATATAGAGTTCCTTTTCTATGGCAATTGAAAAATGTTTACGTTTACTTCTCCAGATTAATAGGATGAAATCAAATCGGTGCAGTATGTGATCTCAGCTTTCCCCACTTCAAGGATATCAGCAGGTAAGTTCTTAACTACGACGCGAGTGAACCAACGTGCAACAAAGTTCATATTCTGAAATCATCTCCGCACGTTGCATTTGAACGCGTGCCTTTAGAAAAGTATATCGAAAGAATATATAACCAAAATTTATAAAAATTGCTGTGGCTAGCCCAGATACCACCGGCATACAAGCGCATGTGCGATTTTGCCCTTTTATGTCTAAGAATATGTGTAACAAATTTCGTTCCAATCGATTCAGCCGTTTACCAGGAAATGAGAGTACAGACGGACTGACAGACCGACAATAATCAAAATGGTGTTTGATTCGGATTCCTGGTGCTTCAAAACCTGTATTTCCCTCAAAAATAGTAGGGTGTCATTTTTTTATCCCAATGCAATACCCCCCTTACAAACGAGCGGGTGGTACAAATGAAGCCTACAGTTGTTTACTGGCAAAACTTAAACCACTTGATTCAGTAGTCACGAAGGAAACAGTAAAAACATTGCGAGGTAGATTTTGTAGAGAGAATGAGGAGAAATTATTGTAGAAAACTTCATATCTTCATAACTTCGACAGGTAGCGATCAAATAAAGTTTGGGGCGATGTAGCACTTCTCATGATTGTGGTCTTTTTCTGAATGTAATATAATTTAAGAAGCTCCTTGCAACATTCTTCCCCCATCCTGAATTTCGCCAATCGTCAGGTTGTGAACGTAGTTCCTTCAGTAAATTAATATGGGAATACTGCGTTTCTTTCGCCCAAATCAGATGTTTACCTCTGTTTTTGGTGGTAATTTCGTATTGTTGCACACTTCTTTTTTTTACAAACGCCACTGACATTAAATATAGGCCCCCCTGGTCAACGCCGACTTCATTTACTTGCAGAATGTACAAAAATTTGCTAATAAACAACGTACGGAGATGATTTCAGAAAATTTTCGTGCGTCTCTAGGTATGTCTGTGTCTGGCTTAACAAGTAAGTGATAAATATATTAATTGAACTGATATAAATCCATTTATTTAAGAACCGTTTTAAATTTAATTTATCGTTAATAGTGTAAATATTAATACTTAATTTTAAATAAATTAAAAATTTAAATATATGACATATTAAATTCACGTGCGGTTTATTTTTATATATCTACAATGTTGATGTGTCTTTTCAAATTCTTCACTTCGTCTAAAGGTGGTGGCCGTTTGGCACTACTGGTACTTTAATTTAATGTTCTCCTTGTATGTAAAAAGTTGCTTTGGAACAAAATTTGTTTAAAAAGTTTATTTATTTAAAGGAAATGCAATCCTAGGAATTTGTGAATCAAATTTGTTTTAGGTAGCTCCAGTCTAGTGGTCATCCTAATTACCAGTACCTATGTAAATGTAAATGTGAAATACGAGGATCCCACCATAATGATTATATCCTTATTGGCACAGTGGCGTACGTAAAAATGTATTCTGGGGGGGGGGGGGGGGGGGATTAAACAAGTTCGTGGCACATACAGTCACCCAGTGCGTACTAGAAGGGGGGGGGGGGGTAAGAAATAGAAATTGGGTTGCAGGTTGCTGATGCTGGTAGTCATTTATCTATTTATTATTGTACAGGCGAAAAAGATTAGATTAGAACGGTATTTTATTTCTTACTGCTGACAGGCCCCTTTATTGCTTTTGCTTTAATTAGTCAACGAAAACTTTGAATAATAGGTATATTTATGGGCAAAAAACCAATTTCGACAAAAAATTCAAAGGGCTGTAACTTTTGATCTAGTAGTCCGATCTTGGAACTGTTTGAAATTTCGGTCGATCTGAGACAAATTTTTTTTCTGGGCAAAAAATGGCAGTGTATTACCTTCCTTTTTTTTACCAAAAATCGACTGCACCAAAATTTCTCGGGAAAAAACTTTTTCTTATTAATTTGGGTGCGTAGAATCCAAAACGATTCGTACTTTTCCGATTAGACGTCTCCATCAAAAGTTATGGGCAAAAAACCAATTTCGACAAAAAATTCAAAGGGCTGTAACTTTTGATCTAGTAGTCCGATCTTGGAACTGTTTGAAATTATGGATTCTACAGGCCACATTCTATAAGAAAATATTTTTTTCCGGTCGATCTGAGACAATTTTTTTTCTGGGCAAAAAAGGCAGTGTATACCTTCCTTTTTTCCCAAAAATCGACTGCACCAAAATTTCTCGGGAAAAAACTTTTTCTTATTAATTTGGGTGCGTAGAATCCAAAACGATTCGTACTTTTTCGATTAGACGTCTCAATCAAAAGTTATGGGCAAAAAAATTCCTGTTTTTAAAATTTAAAATTCTTATTTTCGTCATTTCGTGAAAGGCAGGACGCAGGTACCTCACCTCAGTAGCAGTACTAAGTACCTGATACCTATTTGTTATTTTGGGCATCAATGTAGCGAATTGCCGATCGATGCCGAATAGCCAAATCGTTGACTGCCAACACTGATCACTCACTGAATAGTGAATACTGAATACTACAGAATATTAAGATTTCAGTGACTTTAGACTTTAACCAAAACCAAAATTGCTATCTATATAATATACCTATATATTATTGCCTGTATTTTAAAGTGGACGGAGCGGATAGCGGAGTATTACCTAAATACCTAATAGCTATGATGATAACTCAATTCTTCTGAGGGGGGGGATATATATCCCCTTCATCCCCCCCCCTCCGTAAATACGCCACTGTATTGGCACATTTGTGCATTCCAGACTAGCGGCGAGGAAAATTTTCAAAATAATACTTTATCAAAAAGTTAGTGGTGTAGAAAGGTGATAGAAGCCGTAACGACTCGGGTGTTGACAAAATTTATAATTTATACCGAGAGAACATTACGTTAAGGGAGTACCGGTTAATTTGAGAATCGGCGGTACAAAAACCTCGGCCATTCTAGCAAGGAACATGAAATTTTGGGATGTAGTCCTTCCAGTTCTTTTGAACTTTGATTAATAAGAAAAATCCTTTACTGCAACAAAATTGTGTTCAATAGATTTATAGATCGAATTATTAGTTACACTGTTTGTTACTTATATTTTGTCATGAATAACACTCACCAGGGGCGTGGCAAGGTAAAATTGCGTCTAGTGCAAAGTTTGTCCGAAGCGCTTTTTTTAATAATAATAATAACCATAATAATAATAATGTGGTCTTTGCATATTTTTTATTATAAATAATACTGCACTTTTAAAATATATATAAATACAGATGTTGCATACTTTTTATTTTAAAAAATCTTAGGACCTTTTGGCGCCTAGCAAAATTTGGCGCCTAGGGCACTTGCCCGGTTGCCCTACTGGATGCCACGGCCCTGACACTCACATCTGCACATCTGCGTCTAAAGGCTTGGCTGAAAGCACGGATATTCCATAAGCATTTATGCTCTCTGTATAGTTCAACTAGCGTAAAAGTTTTTTTTTCACTGAATTTACGTGCCATTTTATGAAAAAATAAAAATAAACAATACGCCAATGATAAGCCTTCGTATGTAGATTATGACGGCAAAACAGCCAAAGACAGCGACTGACGCCAACGTGTTTAGACGTTGCCTGCAAAACTGGTGATGGTGTACGGGGGAAGGGGTTGGCACACTGTGTATAATCAGTGGTACAGTATTGATGGGTGGACACGGGCCTTTATCGAGTGCTAAAGCGGATAACTTCATGTGGAATCTAACAAATGTCAAATGTGTCATAACCATGCTCTTTGCTATGCAATTTTAAATTATTTTTTGCAATTTCCTTTGACCGTAATTTAAAAATGTTTGTTCGTTCGAGATGTTTTAATCTTTTAAATAACGCTTTTAAAGTACATAGGCGATTATACATAACAGTCACATCGAAACATAAATATGTACAGGCAGCAAATCTTAATTCACCAAAAGTAGTGTCCTTCTCTGATGGTAGGTTACCGGTATTTAAAGGTACGCTTTACAATTTAGTTGGTGAATAGAAAAGAAATTGGATGAAACCTCAAAATTGCCACTGTCAAGCTTTCTTGCGAAAAATGAGGAGGAAACGCAACGTTCACGTGAAGCATCCTGGCGTACGATGAAGTACACTTTTATTATTTTTGGAGGATCAATGTCGGCACTGGCCCTATATATCTTATTTGAATTAGGAAAAGCTCCGACCGACGAGTATGGCCATCCCGTCATGGATGAGTATAGTCACATGCCCACCGTAAAACAATACCTATATAGAACAATAAGTAAACTCGATTACTATAACAAAGTAAGTAATGCGATGTGTAACAATAAATGGCCACGGATGTTTTAGCTTATTAAAGAACCATCACGTGAAAAATTGCTTCCTGATCCAGTTAAATATCCGTACTATCAGCCAACTTATACATTAGTTCTTGAATTAACAGATGTTTTGGTTCATCCTGATTGGACTTATAAAACAGGATGGCGTTTTAAGAAACGTCCAGGTAATTATACGTCGACGTCCAAGCATTCCACTCTTCAAATTGAATTTTAAGGTATTGACAATTTCTTGGAAAGCTTAAGTGGGCTATACGAGATTGTGATATTCACAGCGGAGCAAGGAATGACTGTATTTCCAATAATTGAAGCTCTCGATCCCAAAAATTTAATATCCTACAAGCTGGTGCGTGATGCTACTCATTTCGTTGACGGTCATCATGTAAAAAATTTAGATAAGTTGAATCGGGATTTAAGCAAAGTACGCTTTTGTTTTGAAACTGGCAAATTCACAATTGTCTTCCAGGTGATTGTCATTGATTGGAATCCTCAGTCGGTAAAATTCCATCCGGAAAATATATTCCACGTACAACGATGGATGGGAAATAACGAGGATACTACACTAATAGACTTGACTGCATTTTTAGAAAGTACGATCGCTTAATTTTGCTAAAATGTAAATTGGTTTTTTAGCTGTTGCACATTCAGATGTATCAGATGTGCGAGAAGTATTAAGGTATTATAGTGAGTTTGATGATCCATTGACGACATTTAGGATCAAACAAAGAGAGTTAGCAGAACTGCAAGATGCCAAAGCAAAAGTTCAAGATGTGGATAGTCCGTTGAAACGTTTAGGACGAGGTTTATTTGGTAAAAGCTTCTGAATCTCCCTCAGATTGCAAAGTGATGCCTTCATAAATATCCAAATTTGTGTGAAAAAATAAAATGTTTTTATTAATCTTATGGGGTGTGTGGGAATAGTACCAAGTAATTGACTGTATCAGTTTCCCTTGATTATGAACAAATTTTTTATAACTACAATTGTACTGCTTGCGTTTGAAGCTAATTTTGGGTATTTAGGAAGATTTGGATATAAAGAAATGTAGCTACATCTTGCATTTCATGTTCCACCTGTAAACACTTGATCGAATAAAGTTATGTTTTTTCTATTGTATTTTGATTCAGTCATTCGCGAATTTAGAGTAGCTCTCATGAAGCTGGCAAAATAGACAGTTGGATAATTTTATTGTATTTTTATTCTTGTTCTACAAAATAAAAATTCGTCAAAGTAAATGTAGCCGTCGACAGTTTTGTCCGAATTAACTGAAATAGGCAAATTTGTATGGGAGGTAAATATGCACCAAAGGACGTATTCTTTGATTTTGGTGATTTTCAGTATCACCAGAAAACTGAAATTCATTTGAATACAATGACACCTCATGTGTCAACTTTTGACATTTTAATCTAGCTAGAGTACCATGACTATGTTAAATCAGTCAATTTTTAGATGAGGAAGGCTTAGAAAAATCGATTTCATTACGTTTTGTCTTTTAGCCTTTGCATACAAAATTACTGGCACGTAAGAAGTCCAAAGATCACACATGTACACTATTCATATACCTAGGTACAGTGTAGAATCCAAAACGATTCGTACTTTTTCGATTAGAGCTTTCAATCAAAAGTTATGGACAAAAAACCAATTTCGAAAGAAAATTCAAAGGGCTGTAACTTTTGAACTAGTAGCCCAAGCTTGGAACTGTTTGAAATTATGGATTCTACGGGCCAAATTCTATAAGAAATGTTTTTTCTCCGGTCGATCTCAGACAATTTTTTTTCCGGCCTCAAAAAAGTTAAGTTAGTTCGTTAGTAAGGAAGGTTAATTATATCTAAATTTACATAAATTAATGCACATTGTAATTTACTTACCCTTAAGCGATGCTGCTGTGTGTACTTGGGTAATATTGGTTTGAAGGGCAAATGAAGTGAAGACCCTTTTTTAAATACTTCTTCCTTTTGATGCACTGCTGAACAACGTCTCTTTTTTCTGACGCTGGCTATGGTGGAGCAAGCAGAGCTGTACTGCATAATTTAAACCACACCCAATGTTTTGGGCTTGATTAGATGATGATATCCCAAAAATGTCCCTATAGAAACCCAAAATCAATCGATAATCTACTACATTATTCATTCTTTGTACCTATAGGTAATTGTATCGAAAATCTCAACTTGAATTAACCAAGATTGTAGCATGTCCAGGACAAGCAAACTGGGAAACAAAAAATGTCTAAACAAGTTGGAAACTACTTGATACGCAGAGCTACTTAAGCGCGTTTTTGTGCGACGGATCGAGGTTTTATTAGGAAACTCATTTTATAAATATAGTCCGTCTGTAAAGGTGACACAAAGCTAATGCTTCAAACCGTAGCATTCTACAATGAGTCGAGAGCTATACTTATGTGTATAAAAAAACCTAAAAAATACAGGGTGTCGTTTAAAAAAAGAAAGTTGTCTTCCTTGGTGTTGAGAAAATGCAAAAACTGATTTGAAACTCATCAGACGCTTCACACTATCTATGAGATCATTTGATAAATGATTATTTATTTTATAGCT
Organism: Photinus pyralis; assembly: GCF_008802855.1. NCBI lineage: Eukaryota > Metazoa > Arthropoda > Insecta > Coleoptera > Lampyridae > Photinus > Photinus pyralis. The sequence continues at coordinate 50,004,297 of NW_022170511.1, forward strand.
ATTTTAGTAAATTGCACTATTTCATTTTTGTTGCAGTAGGTATATTGTAGAGGTGTGATAACAATAATCAAATGAAACAGCAATAAATTCACTGAATTCAAGTTTTAAAGTGACATGATTGGATATTTGTGGTATTTTTTTGATATAACGTTGGCGATAGAGGAATTTTTGTTGTAAGTTGCAACCATTTCCGCATACATAAACCTAAAATTAATCACAAATATACCTTTTTTGCAAATGTTTCTTATTACCAATCTGTACTAATAACCTAAACTAAAATTAACCAATTTTGAGTAATATATATACACTGTTAGGCATTTAAACAAAAAAAAAATTTACATTAGGAACCACCCTGAATTTGAAAGATGACCACAGTCTCACAAAACAATGACTATGATTGTTTTCCTGTCAGTAATTGAGCATGTCCTTTTTTTTAAACACGTTTATACTAAAATGTGTGTACATCCTCACTGATTGTGGATTGAACTTGCATATATACAATACATGTACATTTATCAGGGACTTGCTATTTTATTACTGCCATCTGTACATTTTCCAATAGATCTGCAAATTGCCATCAATAAATGCGTAAATCTAGTTACGATTATAGATATGATTTACATGTTACAGTTTCATATTTCCTGTACTTTTACCCACTCCTATATATTGAAAAGTATACAAAATTTTGTTAAATATATATTTTAAAATTAAAAATACACAACTATCATAAGAACTGTACAACAATATAAAATATATGGATCTCCCTGAATGCGCAAAATGTAAAATGTTGGAATCGAATTTCTAAATCCATCAAATAGCATTGAAAAGCCAACTCAATAGCCAAATGAAGAAACATTATACCAAATAAAACATTTATCCTTACGATTCCAACACATTTAAAGTCTAACTACTTGATCTCGCCATGATTAAAAATAAATTAGCATAGTATTTACATTGGTTGCAATAGCACTACTAGATGAAAATGCTGATAAAAATTTTTTTGGGTGGTACTTAAATGGTGTTCCTATTTTTATGTATGTGGAAACACTCAGTCTTTATTTCTTGCAAAGCATGATATTCGTAGTTATTCTTTTCATTCATATGCTAAGGTTTAAACTTCACCAAGGGAATATTTTTTGATGCAAGACACTTGTCACAAACCCACTCTGCATACACTTCAGCAGTTAGTAACTGAAAAGCTGCCTCTGTTAAACCGGTGCATCCTCTACAACACATAAAATTTAGACAGTGTTCACTGTGTTCGATAAATTACCTGTGGAACCAAAAATTACAACCGCTTTCGCATAGAATAGCTTGATCGTTATCGTGCACCTCCTTGTGGCAGACTCCACATGGGTATATGGGAGGAGCGTTTGGATTTTGTGAATTAAAAACCTACAATAAACTGCTCAAACTCTGAATGCAGTCTCAAACCCGCTTACCATAGGTTGATCTGCAGGATAGACCTTCCCCGCACTAACAGGCATAGGTTTTGAATACATACTGTTCATTGGTGTCATCATAAAGTTATTGTTTAGAGGAGGTCCTAAAAAGGGACAATATTGCGATAGAAATTAAGTCCTATATGGTACAAAGTGAAATGTTCATACTTAGATAATCACCTATTGATCCATTAGGTGTATTAACCCCCATGTTTGATGGTAATGGTCCATTCATTTGTGGATTCATTCCATTCATTGGGCCATTCATGGGCCCATTAGTCATTGGACCACTGATTGGGCCAGGTCCGCCCATTGGGCTAGAAAGTGGTGCATTCATCGGACCGTTACCTACGCCCGACATGGGACCTGTCATGCCCGGTCCCATAGGACTATGCATTGGCCCTAAAAACTAACTTGTAACACAATTCCTATTATGTCAAATAAGCACCTGCAATAGCGTGAATGGAAGAGCCATTTGCAGTAGACATCATATGTGACCCCATTTGAGCTCCCATTGGCCCATTCACTCTAGGACCTGTCATCATCATAGGACTATTCATCATCTGTGGATTCTGATGTGCATTCGGACTGTGGATCATTGGTGGACCGCCCATCGGCATCTGAGAACCTAATATAATGTTCCCACAACATTGTGCAAAGCTTAAAAAATTGCACTCACCCATCGGTCGACACATATTCATAGAATGCATCGCGATACCCATATTTGGAGGCATTCCCATACCAGGTCCAACCCTAACAGAATTTAAACTACTAACTGAACTGGGGCAATCATCAAAAGGGTTCGACGCGACTATTGTATCGCCATAACCCGATAGAGGTGGAGGTAATAGATCTTGTACATTCGGACTTTGTTGTATGGGGGTTTGTACGTTCTTCCTTCGTTTTTTAGGATTTGAAGCACTACTCGATAGATCTGTACTCAAATTTGGAACGTTCAGCCGAAATGGTGACAAGTGACTCATTTCTTATGAATAGTACCCACTGTACTAGAATTGACTACCATAGGGGTCTTTACATTGCCATAACATTTTCTTAGTTTCAAGTACTCTCTTATCTTAAACTGAAACAAACGACTTACACTATTAACGTAAAGTGTCTTTGAAATGGTCTTTTACTTCTAATTTTATTATTGGTACTGGGATAATGAAGATAACATAATTCTATTTCACTAAACTCATAATAACAAACTTAACTACCTGAAGTGAGCTAGACTGACTTTCAACTCGTTCAAGGAACACAACTGCATTTATGTTATAACATACAGGGTGACCCAAATTTTTAACTTAAAAAAAATGTATAGCATGTTGTAGACGTTTTCAACGCGTTTAGTTATGGACTATTAAAAACAAGTGTCTTCGTTATAATAATATTAGACAATGACTTTCTATGAGTGAGATGTGTTTAATGTGGACTCAAATACTTGACTCAGTTACATGAATCCGAGATACTGGAAGCAATTAAAAAATTGAAACCGAGGTCGGCTATAGGCGAAGATGGAATCCCACCCTACATCGTGAAAGGATGTGCATCTTTATTGGTAACCCCCATACTACATCTATTTAATTTAGCTTTGCAAACATGTACATTCCCTGAAGCTTGGAAATGCACCAGAATAACACCAATTCACAAAAGTGGAAGCCGAAAATTAGTTGAGAATTATCGCCCAATTGCAATTATACCAGCAATAGCGAAAATTTTCGAAAGAGTGATCTATACTAGACTTTATTCCCATCTCAGCAGTATAATTGCAGATCAACAGCACGGTTTCACGCGGAACAAATCAACGATTACCAATTTAATGCAGTTTACGCATTTCTCAGCAGGAGCCTTGGATGAGAGAGCCCAGGTGGACTGTGTTTATACAGATTTTGCGAAGGCATTTGACACAGTATCCCATCAAGTCTTGCTCCGTAAACTTGTTTTAAATTGCGTAAGTAATCCGACCGTCAAATTCTTGAAATCTTATTTATCTCTCCGTAAAACAAGAGTGAAATTCAATGGTGTGTATTCAGCCGAATTTTATCCCTCATCAGGCGTTCCCCAGGGAACACTTCTTGGTCCTTTTCTGTTTCTCTTATACATAAATGATTTACCGCGAGTGATAAAAAACTCGAAAGCACTACTATTTGCGGACGACCTAAAACTTTTTAATAAAGTCCAATCCCCAAGTGACTGTTTAAATATTCAAGAGGACATTAACTCAGTAATTAAGTGGTGTATCAAAAATAAACTAAAACTAAATATCAATAAGTGTAAAGTCCTTACTTTTACTAGATCGAAAAATTCCTTACTTTTTGACTATAAGATGAATGGAAAGGTCTTGCTACGAGTCACCTCCGTTAAGGACCTGGGCGTGTTTTTCAATAACAACCTTAACTTCAACTTACACATTGAATACCTAACAAATGAGTGTTACAAACTTCTTGGTTTCGTTATCAGAAATACACTCAATTTCACGAATATACAGACAATGCTAACCTTATATAATGCGTTTATTAGATCCAAGCTTGAGTATGCTGCATGTATCTGGTCTCCTCAAACTCTCAAATACTCAGACATGATCGAAAAAGTGCAGAAAAAGTTCATCCGAGTAATGTTTTTTAGGTCAACCCAAAATTATCCACATTTGATCTCTTACGGTACCCAGCTTAATTACTTAAATAGTACTTTCGGCTTAGATATAACGAGGTTAGAAACCCGACGGTACATTGCCTCCACAATTTTTGTCTTCAAAATTTTACACAACTTGTTATACTCTTCCGAATTACTGCAAGAAATTAAGCTTAAGGTACCATTTGTTAAGCTGAGGCAAAATAATACTATTTTTGTAGTTAACAACACAACTTCCCCACTTATTAAGATCTTGATCACTTTAAATAAGTTATCCTCAGTTAATGATATCGACTTTTTTCACGATCCCCTAAATTCAATAATAAATAAAATTAGATCTTAAGCCCTAATATTTGTTCAGAGCCCCAGTGCCATGTAATTGGAATTTTTATTCTGTATGGTTTCTGGTTAAATAAATAAATAAATAAATAAATAGAGAGGTTTTGAGGAATCGAGTTATATGCCAGCAATTCAGTTTTGACTAATTTTAGAATACAGAAATCGACAACTTATACGTATGAGGGTATTTTCCAGACTTTATGCGTAAATATAAACCAATCGATAAATAAAACCAACTGGAATTTGGAAATGTTCTGTCATGTACTACTAAAACTCAACCCAACCCCAGTCATGTCTATAATCCATCGAATGCGGATATAATGAAAACATTGCTCCAAATCGAAGAAACGCAAGAGTAATGTTAGCAGTAAATACATGCAGCATCTAATCCAAATTAATTCAGACAAACAAATTTTGTTTTCGTAATTACGTAATTCGTTAAATGGTTGTTTCTACCTTTGCGAAATCATATTGGATGTAAACGTTTCCATAGCTACGTTCCTTTTGGGTAAACAAAATTTATCGAATTTATTCAAAATTTCGTCTGTTGAACAGTCGACAATCGGTATCCGTTCCAACAGTGACTTCCCATAGCGATTTTTCTGATCCATAATGTCGAAATAACGTGTTATGAATCGACGGTACAGTTTGATCACCGATTAAACAAACAAAGGTACTTATTTTGATTGTTTCGTCATCTTTCATTCTTTTATTTGCAAGCATCCAAACTAAGAATTTTGGTTTCCATTTCACCATTCCTTTCCACGATTTAAATGAATCAACTTTGATGGTCAGTCATTACTCATAACGGTCTCCCATGCTTTGTCACGTTGAGTTTTGTACAAATTATAATATATTTATGTAATGCAGCAACAATATGCTAATTCAACATCTTGCCTATTCGTTAATTCAGTTTTACTTTTTACACCATGTATTAACACTACAAACCTAATTATCCTTGTGTTCAGCAAACTACCTACCTAAACTTGCAGCCTTTATTATTACTGCTATCCCCTTTTATTAGATAATAAATAAACAAATAAATTACAGATCACTTGCTTGTTAACTCAGTTTTCTTCTTTCCTACAGACCTGCTTTAAAGAGATAAATTGGGAAGTATAGGTACTTATAGCCATATATAGAATAATTAAAAGATTTATTATTTCCTTTGTTTTGCTGTATTAATCATTTGTTACCGCGCTCATCCTTTTCAGAACACGGTACCTATACATGTAAGTATACAAGGTACCTTATTATTATTTATTATAACTTATATATCGACCTCATCATTCTATGTATACCTACTTCTTTGACCTACCTTTTATTGCGGAACATGTTTCTATTGTGAGTATCTAACATTAGGTACAGCTACGGTGAATTAGTATAAGTTCTTTTTCGAAATTGTATGGACAGTTTCGTAGAATTTTTTAAAACCAAGTGCATTGTTGGTTGAATATCTGATAGTTTATCTACAGCGATTAACCGAAAATTCCGAATAATTGAGGCAATCGCAATTTTTAACTCCAACATGGCGAACCTTTGACCTGCAACACAATTTAAGACCGGTTTATGCAAGTGTACATTTTTAAAAATAGGCATACCTATACAATTTCTTGGTCCCGCACTAAACGGTATATACGCAAAAGGGTGGCGGCCACGTGAATTTTCGGGCGAAAATCTTTCGGGGTCAAATTTTTCTGGATTAGGAAAAACAACTGGGTTTCGGTGTAAGGTAAAAATATGAACATGCACAACTGTGCCTTTTGGAATCAAATAATTAGAGGCCGTCCTCAGATCAGTTGTCAGTTTTCTGGCGATGATTGGAACACTGGGAAACAAGCGCAAAGATTCCTTTATTGTCATCTCCAAATAATGCATATTTTGGACATCTGCATACGTAAATTGACGATCGGAGTCACCCATCACGTTACGTATCTCTTCGGCCACCCTTTTCTGAAAATCGTTCGTTTTATCAAGTATAACACCAATATTGAACAAACCTGTATATGAGGATTGTTGGCTAGTAAAAGTAGCGCAAACTGTATACCGGATGAAGTCGTATCGTGTCCCTGTAAAGTAATGCATTTGTATGCTTAATCGATTGCGAATTCATTGCTTATTATAACTTCAAAAGTAAACGTGTCGACTTCTTCTCGAATTCCTTCGTCCTGAATGCTAGCACCTTGATTTCGAAAATGCAAAAGTAAATCTAGTAAAGCCAACCGCCTCTTTGGCTCATCACCTTTTTCTCTTATACTTGCCGACAGAATGTCTACATTCTTAAATTGAACTTTTCGATTTTCTATAACATCCGTGGTAAATTTATGCAAAATTTTTATTAGTGCGTTCTCCTGCTTCCTAAGCTGTGTGAAGTAGTAGAAACACTCTACGAACAACCAAGGGCGCTTTATACGCTCCAAGATCACTTGCCCCATGCTAAACAAACGAAATCTTTAAGGTAAATTTCATCTGAAAATTTTAATATTTACTTATAAATTGATGTCATGTATTCTTTGGATCGAGCGTCATTTTCCTCTAATTTCGTGCCCATTGCTGTTTCTAGATAGAAACGTTAATTTACTTAAAAGGTAACGCTGTATTGAGATAGTTTTAACATCCTTCCTTATTCTGATGATACTCAATTTTCAAACAGAAGGTGTGGTTACAATGTTAGGAGACATGCTAAGGAATCGTATCGTTACGAAAAGAATTATTTCATTAAATGTAAGTGAATGGTAAACAATAGATATAAAGCAAAAGCGTCTTTCCACTCATGATTGGTGAGCACTTGGATCGATGAAGGTAATAATACCTTTTTTTTAATTCGTTGTTTTTGGTTGTATCATAAAATTATATATTAAAATACTTTACCGCATATTGTTCGTAAAGTGAATTCTCCAATGATCGGCTCAATAAGAGTCTTTGCTTTATTACATTCTAATTCAAGGTTTTGAATGAGCAATTCACTTCTTTCGATCATTGTTTTTGAAAAATTCTTCAGTATTCCAAAATGAAATGCGGGAGTTATCAATTTTCGTCTATAATGCCATTTTGTATCTGAAATTAAGGTACTTCATCATAATATTACGCTATATAGTTACTATAGGTATAACCGACCTTTACTGGTTAATAAACCAGTACCCAACCAAACTTGTAAGAATTCGTAAATTCTACTTTTCTCCAAGTTTTCGTTGTTTGTCAACAAAACCTGAAAGTAGGTATATTATACTGCAATGTGTAGAGTTTTTTATGGAGAAATGAAAGGTCCAGTATGTTGACCTCTGTACGTATGGAAATAAATTTATAATGTACTTTGGACAACATATTTCACTTAATTCTATTGGAAAAGCTTACTTTTTCAAGACGGGTATCTATAGACCGTTTGTAACCGTAATCTCATTCACTGCAAAAAAAATTTGTGAACTTTCATTACTCAATCAAAGTTCAACTTTGATTACTGAATCAAAGTTCACAAACCTTTTAAATCAAAAATTAGGTAAGCATTTTCAAAATTAGTGATTTTTCAAATATTTTGATTTTAACGGGCTACAAACGGTTCGTCATTCAACAAAAATTCTTGATAAAACACGCGTTATAAATACTCGTATACAAAACATTTATGTAATTTGCCCGCGTCGCGAAGTTTTTGTTTTTGGGTCCACTTGGATCGTCATTTACTTACCTCGATGTCTTCTGGACATAATAATTCAACTGAAGCTATATGAGCATTCCATAAACGGTATATTGGATAGTACCTTTTGTTGTTCTCTTGAAACATCCGCCAAACATATTCTGAAATCAAACGCAGTATTAAAAAACAAAGATAGTGACGATTAAGCGCGGATGAAAACAGTAGGTACGGCTAAATTAATTTATTGTGTCATAAGTATTAGAAGATATACTTAGTTTTCAATCGTAAGTATACTCACCAGGCGGCCCAAACATTTCATAAGTATTGCCTACAACAGGCAAAGTTGGTGGTCCAGGTATTTTGTTAATTAGTTCAATGTATCTTGAATCTGTCTGTCGCCATAATAAGGTAATTATAAATATTAGCAAAAACCCTAATGCAATTATGAAATAGTACATGTTCTCATGTTACGTACCGAAGCAGCAGTAATCAATAATTTGTTTTAATCTAAAAGTAAACAAGCCTATTTAGCAAAAACATTACATTTAGATAAATCGGTTTTGATATAGGCGTAACTAGATTAGTACCTATCATGTTTTGCAAGAAAACTCAGTCAGTTAATCAGCTTTGAAATTTTTTCTCCCTATCATTTAGTCCCTAAAGAGAGGCAGGCAAAGTGCGAACTCGAGCTCCGTTTCTCACTTTGCCTGCTGCATTGGTCATTTCACGAAATGCCTGGGGATTTTGCAAAATGCCGGATTTCTCAGTTTGCCGGTAACATATACACCGCAGTATATCTAAGGTTGCATATTTATGAATGTGTGTTATATTATAATTTATTGGATATGTTAGGGAGAGAGCTGGACAGTACTCGATTTTGTAAATACTTTTTAGTAATCAAATCCTTTAAAGTATTCAAATACTGTAATTAAATACTTTTATGGAAGCAGTATTTGTTTTTGTAACTCAAATACTTTCACAAATATTTAGTATTCGAATACCTCGCAAAGTATTTGGATACTTCGTAAAGTATTCGAATACTTCGCAAGGTATTTGAATACTTTGAGAAGTATTCGAATACTTCGCATAGTATTTGAATACTTAACCTTCCTTTTTTTACCATAAATCGACTACTCCAAAATTTCTCGGGAAAACACTTTTTCTTATTAATTTTGGTGCGTAGAATCCAAAACAATTCGTACTTTTTCGATCAGACTTCTCAATCAAAGTTATAGACTAGAAACCAATTTCGAAAGAAAATTCAAAGGGCTGTAACTTTTGAACTAGTAGCCCAATCTGGGAACTGTTTGAAATTATGGATTCTACAGGCCACATTCTATAAGAAAATTTTTTTTCCGGGTCGATCTGAGACAATTTTTTTTTCGTGGCTCAAAAAAAGGCATGTATAACCTTCCTTTTTTACCAAAAATCGACTGCACCAAAATTTCTCGGAAAAACACTTTTTCTTATTAATTTTGGTGCGTAGAATCCAGATGATTCGTACTTTTTCGATTAGACTTCTCAATCAAAAGTTATGGACTAGAAACCAATTCCGAAAGAAACTTTAAAAGGGCTGTAACTTTTGATCTAGTAGCCCAATCTTAGAACTGTTTGAAATTATAGATTATACAGGCCACATTCTATAAGAAAATGTTTTTTTTAGTAGTAATACATAATAACCAATTCGTTGGTTAATTTAGTTCAGGATAGTAAAATAATTCGAAAATATTATAAATGTGCAAAACAAATCCTCTTTGGAGCTTAATTACGAGTTAGAACGGAAAAAAATGGATTTCTTGAGGATTAAGTTCGAACTAATAGTCAAAGCTAGACGAGTAAATAATTTTAATTAGTCATCGCCAAAATAAAAGTGAAGATCGAATGTTTTCTAGTATATGTTTGGAAGGGGATTATAAATTAATAATTGTAAGAAATCGATAGTCGAAAGTATTCACGAAATTTGCGTTCATTTCCAAATACCTCTTTCTATTGTTAATTTTATAAACCTCTTCCAAATCAAAACATTCGATTTTCACTTTTATTTTGGCGACAGCTAACTAAACTCAAAAACAATATCTTTAAGTTATTCTTTCTAGTAACAAATGCACAGCTATTGTTATGATTTTGCCAAAATACTGCACCTACCACACGGAGCGAACTACCAGCATACAATCACGCACATTATTGATTGTAACAATAACAAAACACCGATAAAGTTGAACATTACAGGTTCTGCTAACGCTCACAGTGTTCTAATAGACCCCGCATAATATAAATTCCCCATCTTTTACCAATAACAAGTAGAAATTGTGAATTTCTTTTGTCGTGCGAAGCTGTCACCATCTACAATAATTTCATCGAATCATTAGCGTCAATTCTCTGACTTTAGCCACTTATTTAACAATTAACAGTTGTCGGTAGCCTAGACGGATGTTACATATGTCAAAGCACATTATAACCTCAAAACACAACAGAAAAGAAAATATACTTTAATTTCATACTTTTGGAACATAAACCGTTCTCGTTTGAAATAATTCGTTAATGAATAATGTGATAGGTCATAAAATGACTCCATTCAGAATTTTATATTTTAAAGACTATTTTCTAATATAAATAGATATAAATGCCACCGCCCCCTGTGGTAACGGGATTGTCCCCTATAGAAGGGCCCCCAGGTACGAGAATAATAATAAGGGGAGAAAATTTTGGAACAAAATCTTCGGACCTTATAGGTAAACGTCTTGTATGCCGTAGACTTTTCTTTTAAATCTGAATTTGCAGGGCTTAAAATATGTGGATGCGATTGTTTACTTTCTGCAGAATGGAAATCTCCTAATAAAATCATAGCTCGTTCCGGCCCCGGAAAGGGTAAAGGGGATGTTATTGTAACAACACGTCTTAATGGGGTTGGCACATGTAACGTTAGCTTTAAAGGTGTGTATGGTAACTTCGTGATGGGCTGTTTGTTAAAATTCTAAGTAGGGTATCATGAAACAATTGGGCCTATGAAAGAGAGTGCAGTATGGGTTGAAGAAGCTCCGTTGTTCGTCTGGGGGCGGCACTCGCTGTCCCCCGGAAGCTACCAACAAGAAGACCCTTTGGGCTTATCAGTTGAAGGAAACGACAAGAAATTTCCTGAAGATGATCTGCTTGAGTTATTTCCTAACGCAACTGGCGACATTTCATCCGAGAATTTTTCAGCGTGTTGGTTTCTACTGGAAAATCATCATTGTACATCGTTTAATGACTTGCAGGCGGGGTACTTGCAAAACCTTATTCGATTATGCCACTAATCAACTTTTGCAGTCTGCTACATCTACGTCGCAAAGTCGAAGGGCAAAAGGAAGGACAGTTGTCGTTCTTAAAAGCTAATGTCGGATCCGTTATGGATCAAGCAGATACAATTGCAACGTTGATGGATAAATTTGAAAAAGATGCGAGTGTATACGGTAGTGAGTCCACACGAAAATTGGAAAAGTCTATCAAAGGTGAGTTTTGTTTTTCTACAAAGCCAGAAAACATTATGTTACATTTTATTTCGTACTCTGACTTTTAACATTAAGAGTAAACTCTCTTCCCTTCAGTGGGACCTGCTTTGCAATTTTTCTAAATTTTGAGCAAAACACGTAGATTCATTGAGAGGTGCCCACCACATTTTGTGTCATGAACTCATTAGAGCTTTTAAATTACTTTATTACTATGCTGTTTCCAAAGCTAGGCAAGACTAGAAAGCTATGGAAAGGGAAGACAAAAATTGGTATTTACACTCTGAATTTGAACATTAAAGTTTGAGTACAAAAATATCTGTATGTGGCCCCAAACCGATTAAACACAATGGAATTTTTTCAGAATCGGAAAGGGAGGCGAGAAAGTTATTCGATGATGTGTTAACGCGAAGAGATCGAGCGGAGAAAACTAGAAATGCCTTAAATGTTTTAGCTAGATTTAGATTTTTATTTTGTCTACCATGCGTAATAGATAGGAATATTAGAAAAGGAGAGTACGATATAGTAATAAACGATTATACAAGAGTAAAGAATCTTTTTAATAAAAGTGAGGTGCCCGTAAGTTACCTTTATGTCACAATGTACGGCAGTTTTAGTGATTTAATTTTTTTTAGGTTTTCAAAACGGCGCTCAGCGAAATAGAGAAACGTGTAGTCGGACTGCAAAAGATGCTACATGATAAATTACAAAAAATGCCTATACCCATTGAAGAACAAAAACGCTTAATTAGGTACTTAGTAAATTTAGATGCACCCTACGAACCCGCTTGGGACGCCATTAGGAGTTACTCAAATTACATTAACTTGAGATTTAAGCAATGTTACGAGGAACACAAAGCTGGAGAGAATGCTGTCGCCGAAGAATTATGTATGTTGGTAATTAATATAGGCTTGTCAGACTTGTAAATTGAGGCTTATTTTACTATCTGATTCATTCTTATTCGAGTTACTTCGCGCATGCGCAGACCCAATTTTTGAATGGATGTGCAAACGTAGTTTTAACACGATCTCAGTTGTTAATATCTGCAGTAAGAGTTTTTTAAATATCCTAACAAATAAGGAGGAATGAAATAGGAAGGTTCCTGTGCGGACGCGAAATGCTGCCTTTCCATCGCCTCTACACTTTAAAACAAAAAGAAACAAATTTATTGTATGATCTGGATGTTGAAGGGATCTATTAGCTGTAGGTTTTGTAACAGAAAGTTAGTATGAAACTTTGCTGAACACAAGCGAAGGTAAAATTTATGGAAAGTGTAATACTGCAGCTAATTAGAGATGCAAAAGGATACAAAAATGAATAATAAAAGCACTGAGGAAATCAACACGGAATAAAGAAAAAAATAAGTGAATTGAAAAGAGTAGAAACAAAAGAAAAATAAGACAATAAACCGAAAAGTCCCAAATACAAATTTCAAAAAATCAAAAATATTACAAATTGGGCCGTGAACTTTTTAAAGATGGAAGAAAAGTGGAATATAGAATCCAAAACATACATATCGCAAGTTTAAACAAGTTAACAATTTTTACATTTTTTCACTGTCTTAAATGTTTTTTCCCAAAAAAATAAGTGGAAAATTACAAAATAAGCTGGAAAATTTGCATAAATAAAAGAAAAGTAGGAGACACTATGACTGATCCCATTTTCAAAGTTTAAAAAAATTGGGAGCTGGTTTGTCTAGGGGAGAAACACTTTTATTAATATGAAATCTATTTATATTGTATTTTAGAGTTGCGTTTTGGATTTTTATTAGCATCAATCATTTACAGGCAAAATGAAAAATAGCCAATCGGCTTCAAAGTACAGCAAATTCAACTCTTCGTATGATTCTTTAAATGCAGTTCCAGAAAATATATTGTTTGTGGAGGATTTATGTCAACTACTGTCAGAGTTATTTCCAGATTTATGGAAGCTAGGTCAATCTTATTTCACTGGGGAGCTGCATGCCAATGTGGAAGTGGGGCATCAAGCGAATTTTAAAGTAAGTGTCTTCACGAATGGGATCCATTATTTGAAAATTGATTTTAGAACATTGTAATGACAATAATTGATCTGTTCTGTAAGACTTTGCGATCGGCTGTTATTCCACATACGTTGGATAAAAATGCGGATAAAGCGCTTGTGGGAGCTTGGACGATTCCCGACATTGACATTATTGCATTGTGGCTTCCAGTATGTTTGCGTTACATTCGATCTACATATAAAATACTAATTAAGTTAGACTTGCCAAGCGAAGCTTTAGATATAATATCCACGTTTATACTAGACTTCAAACTTTATTGTATGAGTGTTTTGTTAAAGCAAACAACGGAGCAAGTTAGGCAATTGTCAAGTCAGGAGAATTGGAAAATAGAATTTGCCGGCACTCACAGTGGAATAACGGAATTGGTAAGGTTTTTCAAATATATCTTTGGTTTCATTAGAACAGTGAATCGGTTTGTATGCAAAATAGAAAGAATGCTAACATAATAGTGAGAATTGTAACCTCAACTTGGCTTTTGTTTAGTATGTATTTAATAAGTATATTAGATCGGTTTATTATTGTTGGACGCGTGCATTTTTCACACGTCTAATGTAATCGATGGAGTTGCCTTTAGTAACCGATGTTACTAATAAAATATCAGTAAGTTCGATTTATAAATAATAAATGTATTTTTGCGATGCGCGCACGCTGTTTTTCACAAGCAGAAGAACCGAAAATATCCTGTCCCGAACAGCATCCTTAAATGAGCTGAACTTGTTGACCGCCCATCTCAGAGATCCCTCGGTAACCACCCGTGCAGTTACTTTTCAGTCAATCGGCCTTGCACCGATCCGGGTGGCTCCTTTTGGTGGGTCTCTGAAGTTACGTAGTCCTCAGGCCCGGGAAAAATAGAATACAGAGTTTATGGACTTCCGGAAGACCCTCTATGTTGCCACAGAAGGTCCTCCAAGATCCTTATTTAGACCTTCGAATATGGTCCTTATACCTGAGCTCATTGCTTGTAACTATTAGTTTTAACTTCATAAAAGAAAATTGACCCTGTTTGTCCACTATGTGTGTTAAAATTTATTAGATCAAAATTGCACTATGTGGCACCACTGCTAAGATCTCGATCCCATAGACGAACGGATAAAATTCACGCATGTACCAACTGCATGTCTCATTCATAATAGACACTTAAAGTGTTAAATGTGTCAGTATTATGTTGGTTTTTTTTCTATGGTTTATTGTCAATAACAGGCACGTTTTGCAAGACTCATCATTTTACACAACTTTTTATGACTTTTAGCCAATCGAGTTTGAAGAGTTAGTGCAGACTGTGATTCGTTTAATTAAGGAATCTGTGTTAACGACGGAACAACGGGAAATCTCACTATTAGAAAATGCGAACGCACAAAAAGAACTAGACAAGCAAGTGGAGACGCTTTTATCGTCCTTTTACAGTGTCCTGAAGAGCCTAGCATTTCAGGACGATGAGAGCGGATATAATGAAGATCATTCACCTGTTGTATCGCAACTGATTGGTACCCCGATAACGGCTTATAGGAATCATGACGCAAATAATCACATACCCATTTGGGAATGCAGATTGTTAACAACACTTTCTAATTGCCAATACACTAATAATACGGTTCTGGTGCATATATCTCGGTCGTTTACGATGAACGGTTATTCTCTCTCGAAATTGGCTATTGAAAATGTTAAAACGAAATTCACTTCACTCGAAAAGGCACTTTTGGACGCATATTTGGAACATAAAAGTGATCCACTTGTAGGCACAATTGAGCCCTCGATGTATTTGGGTAGATTCGATTGGGACACTAATAATATTCCGTCAGACATCCGACCCTATGCTAAGGAGTGTATTAATAATTTGATTCACGTACACTCTGAGGTAAGGATAAAGTTAAAAAACACACAGTTACTTATACTTTGTAGGTGTACACTGTCTCGCCCTCTCTTGTTGAAAGTGTGCTTCCGCAAGTAGTCCAAACGATCGCCGAGGAATTATTTAGGTTAATGTCTTGCGTAAAGAAATTTAGTTTAGCCGGAATACAACAAGCGCGTGCGGATATCTGCGCATTGCAAGAAATTTTATTGCCATACTCGACACCGAAGGCTAAGTTGGTTATTGAAATTCGTAAGGTACCTTTTAATAACATATTCGTTTTAGAACGTTTTTTAATGATGCTTTAGATATAATTCCTTCTTTAGAAAAGTCAAGCTCAACGTAAGTTCAATTAATCAATAACAAAAAATGGAATCTTTTTTTTAGGATTATCGAAGATATACTAAAACAGGTTCGTGTTAGAATGCGACTGCAAATTCTTTGTCTATCAAGTAGTGCTCTAAATGGTCCGGTCATAACATGATTATCGTGATAACAGTGATTGATGTTATTTTGCGAAGCGCATTCAGTAGTCAACGCCTTTTTTAGCTATCTACCTCATTTGTTTTTTAATCCCTTAAATGACAAAGTGCTTTTGTTTAGAAAACATTCACTTTCATATGAATTACACAGATGATGTGTATATTGTGTAGTAAAAGAGATATTATTAATTTAATGATTTATTTACATGTAATTTGTAGTGAGTTGTAAGGATGTTAATTTAATTGGACTCCGTACAAATAACATTCGGATCATTTTAAAATTAATATAAATCACTATAACAAATGGTGCTTCGTTTTTACAACTCAATACAATTATGCTTAGCTTATATATGTTTTTTTGTAGGTTTAATTTGGGAATGTACATAGAACGAAATCAAGATATTGTATATAGCATTATTTTAGCTTTACATTTTAGTTCATTTTTCTTTTTTTTATTGCCAAAATCTACAATTGGTATTGAAAGAGAATGTGTATTTTTATGTATATATTGTATGTAAGTAATTTTATGTATCAAACTTATTTGAGTAAATTATTTATGGTAATTTCAGCATTTTGGATATCACTGTAAATTTTCTAATATTTCGCCTTATTAAATGACTGTTTTTGATTGACGAAAGCATAATTATGACACGTGACTAAGCTTATTGTAAATTGTTTTTAATTTCTTTTATTAATTCCATGTTGTATGTCTCTGCTTTAAAACATCTCTAGGTTGTGACTAGGTAATGATGTTAATAACATAGGAACATGTGATATCACTAGACAACAAATGTTAGAAAATTTATAGTTTGTGATTTTTGTAAAATGTCTAAAACGACAATTTCATACACTTATTTATTTTGTTTTTATTTTCATAGATTTATTTGTATGTTATAGGGAAGTAGTAATGCTGCAGTCTAATTGTAGTAACAATAATTATATGAATAAAGTTCATTTCTAACTTTACATATTTTTGGCAGACATACAAAATGATTTAGCACTGGTGCAGTGGAGCGGTGACAATTTAGGACCCTACCTTATAACATGGTGAGCATTCCCACAAGTTTATTACGACTAGGTTTTGGAAATTAGTGAAGTTCATTGATAATTGAAACATTGCTTTTCGTAAGCTCATTTAGGTAGGTAGGTACATTCAAAAATTGTCAGGTAAAAACTAACTGCTTTGCATCTTGGCAAAATTAGTAGAGATATAATCAACTGTTTCAAACCAATATAGACTGCGAGCAATAAACGCAAACTGAGGGACTAAGGTTGCCACATGGCCAGGATTGTTCCAGAATTAGCTGCACTGTCCTGGATCCTGAACTGATAATAAATGTAGGAATAGGTACTAGCCTTTACTTATTTAGAGAAATAAATAAATATTCTCGTTTACAATTTTGCATTGCTGTCTGTTCGTGTGCACGATAACTTTACTGTTTACGTTGGATCTCTGATGAAGCTGCCTGTTCGAGATTGAATTCTATGTGTATTTTCCAAATTTATAGATATCAACTATGCTCTCATTTTATAATTTGCTGAATTATCAAAGAGAATAAACAGTCCAGAAATAAATGACCATTTTTTTCCACCGTGAATACATTTAACGCGTCCATAACTGATGCGCTTCAGATACTTCGACTCACGTCTTACCATACAGCGGTAAACTCCGACTGTACCTATTTTAGATTTCAATTGTGCAACTAATAAAAAAATTCCCATTTGTTGCACACTTAATGGACCACACTGTTTACTCCTTCAAATCGCATTTTAAAGCAAATTTGGGAAAGTCTATTTGAAAATAAAGCACGCATGGAACGTAAATGATATTTTACCATCAATTCTACGAATTCACGCGTACGCTATTCAAATATTGTAGGAGTTTTTTCCGTGGCACTGGCAGTCTATTTAATTTAGTTCGTTTAGTACTTTTGATTTTAGGGGTATAATCAAGGATGAAGTTCAGAGAAAAGCGAGAGACAAAACAAAAACGATAATCTCATTCAGTGTTCTTTTCCTTCGAAAGGAAGTTGTTCACGAGAATTTTTGTTTGGGCTGGTACAACTGTTTTACTGAGTGCAGCTCTTTTGTTTTTTGCACCTCTACAGCCTCCCTGGCTTTAAGGTATATCCCCGAAAGCTGATGAAAGGTAGTAGTGTACCAACCTAAGTCGGGTCGTGCCCAATATGAAATGGCAAAGGATTACAGGCCTATCAGCCAGGTTCTGAAGCATCAGAGTTATTATATCCTCAATCGGGACGACGGAAATGAGCTCATGCATCGGTTACTGGAGCATGTCCGCAGGAGTGTTGTCTCCACTGCTATAGTGCCTGGACGGAGTGTATATACACAGGGATTTTGGAAAGTTGACGCATGATCAGAGACAGACATCAGCTCCTTGGCGACAGTTATCTACTGGATCCGGGGAGAGTAAAGAAAATTAGCTAAACAGGGTGTTATCCTTTATTGAGAGGAACGGGGCTCTAACAGATGTGAAAGAAAAGCCTTTGGTGTGCCTTAGTGCTGCCTGGTCGAGCTTCCTTGTGAATAGAATTGAATAGACGATAGAGTACGGCTTTCCCGTTCTCATCATGACTGTCGTATACTATATCCGACCCATGTGGCGCAGTTCAGTTAAAGCTGGACTGTGGTGCTAAGGGTCCCGGGTTCGGGCATGGATATTTGTAAATGTATAGTGGGTTGGGTTGGTAAAGCAGCCTTGGCCGAAACCCTGCCCACCCAAAAATAAAGGCAAAATAAAAAATAAAAAAAATAAATCCTTTAAGACTGTGTAGATGGATAGGCAGTTTTGAGTTCGTTTACTGTTCAATCAGTCGCAACTGAAAGCCATATGGGCACTAAACTTATAAGTGAAGAGAGTTCATTCGATTTATCCAAAAGTCATTTATACCTACCTAATATATAATTTTAACACTCCCTAACATCTATATACTTGAAGCTGTGTCTTTTGCAAAAAAAAATGAGGGTAGTAATATATACCAATCCGACTTACATGACTATATAATACACGCTCCAAGAACAATATACGCACCGAGTTATGTAGACTGTCCAAATCTCAACATGGAGCCTTATATCAGTGTCAATTTTTATTTAATTGCCTTCCCACGAAATTTAAAAATTTAGATTTTTCAACTTTTAAGACCAATGTTAAAAACTTTCTTCTAGTCAATCCTTTCTATTCCCATCAAGAATTCGTAAACAGTTGTAAATCTGTGAATTAGGTATTGACATTGTTCGTAATTTAGTTTAGTTTAGTGTAATGCTCATGTTTGTACTTTTAATAACCATATTTTTGTTTTATCTGTTTACATGTAATTTTGACGAGTGTAACCACGCAGAAACACAAATATATATATTATTATTATTATCTAAACATCATTTAACATCAAGAAGTATAGCAGTCAGCTTTATAGCCATAAGCACCTTAATTGGCTATAATATATTTATTTTTACGTGATACGTCACGTTCACTTGGAAACGAATACGCTACCCGCTAGGAAAGTTTTCACTCCTATTTCATCAGTCAGTACCTACAAGAAAAAATCAAATGAGATTTCCCTCACAAGTTTTTCAAGAATCCAGAAGCATTCTTAAGTACTCTTTGACTAAGTACAGACTTTCTCATACAGCGTGGCAAGTTGATGGCCGGACATAGGGAAATAACATGGGAAAATACATTTTCGGCAATTTCTGCTGCCCATTTTAACCGAAAGAAAAAATAAAAACACCCTCTGAGAGATAATTAAAATCGGCATTAGATGTTACCAAAAAAGCGTGCTTAAGCCCTTTTTTAAAAGTATAAAAAGTTAAATTAATAAATCCAAAGAGGTGGTAAAAAAATTGGTCGGCCATGATTTAGGTAGGTACCGCATTTGTTACCTAATTCTTTGATTTAATTGCCATCTGTAATCAAGACGCCAATAACATGAATAATAATTACACTACAGACGAAAAGGGCTTTATTGTAAAATCGTTTTATACTGGGAATAGTACACAGTACACGGCGAAGTTCGTGATTTATTTTCAGTTAAGTCTGATGACAGCCCAATCATTTATAGTGTAATTATTTCACCCTTTCGTCGTGAAGTGAGATGATAGTCAAAGGAACGATTTGTTGTAGTAGGTACCTGGTCCCTAGCAAGTGCGACACGTCACTCCATGGCCAACCAGTTTTTACCAATTTTTAGGATTTTTAATTTAATTTTTAGACTTGCATAAGGCCTCACAGTAAGTTGCGTATTTTTATGTCATCCGATGGATATTTTAATTATCTATCCGAGGATGTTTTTATTTTTCCTGTAGGATGAAATGGGAAGCAGGAATTGCCGAAAATTTATTTTTCCATGTTATTTCCCTATGTCCCTCTGTTAACTTGCCACACTGACCACTGTATGTGTAGGTAATGTTTAGGAATGTGCACTGTTATGAAAAAAAGATGATGGAAATTTCTCTCAACTCCTTATATTTAAATGTATTGAAACAGGAGTATAATGCGAATGATAAAACTTATCTCCTTAGACGTAGACTAAATAAATCTCGCAGCCATAACGTTAACACTTCGTTTCATATCTGTTTTACATTTAACAATAATACCAGAACATTCCCACATTAAAAAATTTAAACAATGCAGCGACACAAGCGATGAATGTGGGTGTTTCCATTAGAAATGATGCAATTGAAGTACCTATACCTACTGGTGGGTATACTGGGGAAAATATGCATTTTACAAAAAGAAAACAATCTAATCTAAATATCTACCTGGAAACTTCTTTAGAATATATCTACCCTTTCAGCTCTATTATGTCGATGTCCATGTCCTTTATAAATTATAATTTATTAACAAAGGCGTCTGTGCGTTATATGTTGAGCACATCGTATTTAATTTATGATTATAAATCTTGTGGGGTTTTTCAGATCCAACAAATTTGAATTTTCAAACAACAATAATCGCCATAAGATAACGCACTTGCGGATGATAGGGCATCTAATTCAACGGCGTCAAAGAATACATTTTTTAATTGAATTTGGAGTAAGGTACGACTTCACACAGAAATTTTTCGATTTTTTGTGTTTTTAAGTGTATAGGTAATACTACATACTACGATATTATGAGGAAAAATGTGACTCGGTCTAAAAACCCAGTAAATTTACTTATATTCATTACGTTTTCTTATCATTGAAGGAAAACCTTTCATAATTGTCATTGTATGAACTCATTTTTATTTTAACGAATTCCCACCATGAAAATTTTGAATTTGGATTCTTAAATTAGTTTTGGTGATGCGGATCGCGGATGTCCAAAATTCTGACGAATATCAACATAATCCATTTATATCGCGGTCAATTTGATTTTTGACGTGCAAGTGATTACCTTTGTGACTAAATATTATGATCTTGATCATGATTTTTCTCAATCGAATACCTAGCGCTTTTAGGGAAATTATTTACGAACACAATCTGAAACAAACAACAAAAACCACACACATTATTTTAATAAAACGAAGGCATGCGCACTTTAGTCACATGGTAACCAACTATCTAGATGGTAAAGTATCTGTTACTTGTCCATAAAGAATTAAGGAGAGCATGACAGAGGCGTTTTGCTTAAAAAATGTGAAATGGCAAACCAGGGTGAAGCCGTGAAGACACACTATAAGAATTCCCCCAGAAGTATATCCAGACCACCATAAAAATAATGTCACATTGGGATTTAGGCACATACATTGTGCACATATAAATTATCTCAGTTGCAATAAATCGTTCAGCACTCATGATGAAGGATGAGCCATAAATTGTTGAAAATTTGAAAGTTTAATTTGCCAGACTAGACACAGAGCTTGAATTATGAATAAAAAATCGTGTTATTGAGTTTCAACGATTGTATATTTAAAATTTAAATAAATAAATATTGTGTGTGCACAGGAAGGGTAATTCATTCTTTATCTAGATCTTTGGATATCGCTATTAGCATTTTTTTTATTTACGAGATGTCTATACCTATACACGTTGTCATAATTTTCGCTCCCAAGGATATTGGCGATACGTAATTAACTGCTCTCTTCCATTTCCTTTCAGGTTCAGAGAGTTTGGCGTAATTAAAATGTCGTGCGAAAATCAAGGTAATTGAAAATTAACAGCGTCAAAATCATACGTCTCAGTTTCCAGTTTTCTAGAGTTAATTAATAAATATTTGACGTTATAGACGCGCGCTGAACAATCAATTGGTACCGTATATCCCTGAAATCGTTACAACGTTTGGCCAATGCCAATATTCTCGCATGATTTAAAATATATTACGAAAGGTTAAAATAGAACTTCACTTGATCTGACCCGATGATTGTTGGTTTCAAAGTAGTTGCCAATTATTGTACTCTTTTGAATGGTGTATTTCGAGTATTTCCTCAGTTTTGTTACGCTTTGTTATTATTTTACTTTTTGCATTACATTCGATCGGGTGGTAATTCAAAATACTAAAGATGAACACTAATTTATTCAAAAATAAATGCTTTTGTGAATTACTTGTATTTCCTTCTTTAATGTGAATTGTTGCAACCATTTTTGGAAAATGTCGTCAATATTTTATACTTATATATATCTTATTGTGAATTCAGTCTTTTCCGTTTTCCAAATGAATTCTAGTTGTGAATTTGTAATTTGAATATTATGAATTTGTTGCACGGAATTTTCCAAACTCTTGCAAATAGCATTAATATAGCAAATCTACAGAATTAAATTGAAATTTACAGAATTCATTAAACTCTTTTCTGGCAAGCATGTTTTCAGTAACCATATTTTTAGTCAGGTTAATCACAGATTACCCTATTGTTGCAATTTGGAGCAAAAACTAATATAATCTGCTGATTGGTTCAGTCGCTATGCTTAATACGCGATACATCCAAAACGGCGATGATTTTTTTACAAAATGGCGAATTTTTCTAAGATGGATTTTTGGGAATTTTGGAATATCAATCAGAACCTATACTCAACATTTTCACGAATATTTATAGCTTGTTACTTTAAATGTCTAACAGTCTTTTTTTTTTTTTTTTTTAGGTATGGCTTCGACTACTTGGGTCTTCTCGCCATTCATACACATCCCTTCCAAGTAAAAAGTAAGTATTTTAGAACTTTATATTTTTATACATTGCTGTATATCCCTATTGCTTTCAGGAACTTTAGCACATTCTTCAAGTTTGGTATTTCGTTAAGGTTGCTTCTAACATCTTCCTTTAGGTTAAACCTATCACGCTGATTTACATACTTAACACAATCACAGATTACATGCTTCACAGAGAGATCATCATTACACGCATTGCATCGCGGCCTGGGATCACCCGTCAAAAGATATTGGTGCGTGACATTTGTGTGGCCTATTCTTAACCGATGTATCTTTATTTGTTCATCTCTACGAAAATCTTTCAGGTATAGTTTTTCCTTCACCGATAGTTTAACATGTGATAGGGATGTACTTTGTCTTTCCCATTTACCTTGCCTAACAGTCTTGTGAGCACTATAAAGCAGTACTTATGTATCTAAAGCTAAACTCAACAAACAAAATATTTCAAATTTGGTAGGTAACTAATTGAACGAGCGTCTGTAGCCAGCAGATTCGTAAGTTATGTAGCGCGCGTAATTGCGTCGTCGCCGCGCAGGAAGGTCCTAAATTATGCGCACGTTTTAAACGCTGTGTAAACAATAATTGGCGTTCTATTTATAAAACTAAAAAAACGTTATAAGCATCTAATATAATTATTAATACTTTTTTAACGTACTAAAAAAATTTCGATAATCGCTATTAAAATAGGTATCATCACAAATCATAAAAATACCGGCATTTTAGGAATCATTTTGTTTTATTTCTCTTATAAATTGTTATTGTTAACAATGATGGGTAGACAAACTCGTATACCACCTCCACAAAGTAAAGAAATTAGTTAACGCAAGTTTCTACCGCCATTTTGATTTTTTGCTACAATTTTTTTATAAGATAGTAATAAACAGGAAAACCTATGTACTAGCTAAAAATCATGATAATATCTTTGTTTACAACAAGAAAAAAATGTTATAGTGAGTTTTAGTCGCCATTTTGGCCGCCATCTTGATTTGGGGCTTTATCATCCGGATTTCGAGGTGGTGAGAGGCAAAAACGGATTCAGTAGGTTCCATTTACCCTAAAAACACTTATCACCGTCCAAAATGTCTAAAGATTTACCTTTAGAAGTTAAAATCTCCAAAGTCCCGCCCGAACTAAGTAATATGGAAACCACTATAAGTAGCACCTTTTGCTTTCAAATTAATCGTTTTCTTGCTGCACTAAAGAACCACATTCAGAAATGTTTATGGCTGTTAGGTACTACGGCCATGACACATTTTCTCGGCGCCACATGCATTTGAATTAATGTATGCTATGAATGATTACCGCATAGTATTTATTTGCATATTGATTATACCTACCTTGCAGGGAAGTTTTTCAGGCACTATTGCCATTTATTTATTTATTTAAGGACAACGGCTCACCTGTATGTCTCCTGCTAAGTTTAAATGCCTATACCCACTTTTTGGGAAGTATGTAGAAATAATGTCCATATATTTCAGACGATGGAAAGCGAGACAACCAATTTCCTAAATAAGCACTAATTAGCGAGCGGCCGCTAAATTACAGTGCAAGTTTTAACTTGACAATGACCTATGTATGCAGATCGATACCTGTAATCCTCTCGCCATAATTTGTTGATCTGTAACTTCTGATACCTTAAACCACCCAATGGAACGCGAGAATACCGACTCCTTTTGGAACACTTGATGACTCTTGGGGTCTATCCCATACCTACCCCATTAGCAGGCCCGTAAGCAGGACGAAGGTATTTTGTAGGTGGGGTTTAAGAAGAAGGAAGACCATCAAATTGATATCCAAAATGAATGCAAAATTTTATCTATCACCGATGCTGGGTTCAGTGCCGCCTAGTGGAAATTAATTAAAATACGCTCTGCATTGTCTTTGTACAAGCGATCTTCTACGAGCCTTCATTCGCTGTCAGTAGCCGGCCAAAATGAGATGAAAACTACCTTTTTATAAATAAGTTTGCAAAAATGCGCTAAAAACACCGCGACACAATAACTATTCTCGCAAAATTATAAACGTTATGCACGAATAACGAATGAAGATCGAAAAAATTACTTACCGAGCTCCGTACATAGTGCAAATTGAAAGTAGATTTTATTAACTAAGAGTAATTCAATTTGAAATTCGCCACCCGTTTGTAAAATCGTGAATATACAAGCATTTGCACCCATTTTTCAAAAGAAAAAAGGTTCCCCTTATGTGATGGTTTTGTCCGTCTGTCTGTCTGTTTCTGATTTCTACGAGTTCAAGGATCGAGCCGGAGCAAAAGTCTGGTTTCCGAATACGAGCTGAGTGGCAAATGAAAGTGAAAAACGTATGCGATACTTCGTATCTTGTTCTTTTTATTTTGTGTATAGCTTTGGCTATACACTCATTTTTGAGAATCAAAAGTTGCAAGAACTTAATCCAGAAAATTAAACAAAACGCACAATTTTAGGTAGGCTAGTCGATTTCGAAAATTTTTTTGTTGTAAAATAATCGAAATTGTGACAAATCGCCATTTGTTTGATGAGAAAAAGGTTAAAACTTAAACCGGAAATCAATCTAGAGCCCAATTGACACAACGCGATAAATATGACTGCTAAGCTAGGAGATGAAATGTGGACAATTGCACAAGTATAAGAGTACGATGCACTTGTTCATAAAGAAAAACATAATTGTTGATACAAGGGTTCACATATTGAAATAGATCACAAGTTCACAATTTTTTATAATTGTCTCCAATCACAATTTAAAGCTCGGTAGAGTTACAGGCTTAAATCATAAATAATTAATCTAAACGGACGCATAAATAAGAATAATTCTATTGGTTAACTTAAATTGTATTTGGCATTTCGGATTTGAATATAGAATCACTTTGAATAATTCCCGTTCATTAAGAGGTTTCTCCGTTGGACATGATGCGCTTAGAAAATGGGGCGACGTGGGTTAATTAATTCGGATCAGTTTTTCGCCTTTTACATAGTTGTCCACATTCCACTTGGTAAATGTATAAGCATTTTATACGATGCAATGGTGGAATCAAATCGAACGAATTAGGTCAGCATATGCTATAAAATTTATTTGCTTGTCAATAAAGGTGACTTGAATGCGCGAAATTTAAATTAACCTATTTGTCCTTGATATATATGTAACAGCTATTTTTAAAAAAAGAAGCGACGGATGTGCCATTTGCTTTTTTTTTATGAAAAGTTGTTTATCGAACGAGTTGCCTTTCGCCAAAGCGCAAATGCGGTTATTTATTGCGTGTGCGAAAGAAAAAGTGCGTGACGCTTTCGATTGTAGTTTAGACCACGTGCAAATAGTTACTGCAACAACGGCGAGTTAGAAGTAGTTATTATGTAATGCAGCATGTACTAATGTTATTTTCGTGTAGCTTAAAAGTATTTTGGTTTTAATGAAGAGAGTTCAGCGTCTAGACCGACGACGTACGTTTGCGCGGTCCCCGCCGCCGGTTACGAATAGACTTTTAGCCAGATCGTTGTTCGTTATCCCTTCGCTTTCGTTTGGAAGGCATCCGTAGGATTTTACTACTCAATGAGAAACTGGCTACCGAGTAGTCTGAGTGTGAATAGTAGCCATTCAGTTGCCTGTCTGTCTATAATACGCGCACTCGTTTGCTTGTTTTAAGTGATGTGATTCCGAGATCATAATTGTCAGTATTTTTATGTTCACGAAAAACTGATGCATATCGAGTGTTTTCTTTCACTTTATTTTTCTTTTAAATAAAAACTTTATTTCGCGGAAATTTATACAGTTCGTTGTTTAATTTTTCGGTTGTTTATGCAAGCAAACCGATGTCAGCAAACACCGACAGGCACCATGCACGTATGTACCTGTAGACATTTCTTTGGCACCTGCCAAATGTGCCCTACAAAGGGGTTATAAACATATAGCTTCTATTATAATAAACCACCGAAACACCCATTGTATAAGGGTGCTTTGATTCTAGAGTCTCAATGTACATTACAAGTCAGTTTTTTTTTACAAAATTAAAGTAATTGTTTGGCTAGATTTTAGATCACAGTGTTAACCGCGCGTATTTTTTATCTATTCTGTTCCATTTCAAGAGCACATAGTTTATTTTTAGACTACTTTTCCCTTTCAATACTTATATCTGTGTTCTATCATATTTTTAGTAACATATGGTTACACGCTCTACTATCGAACTGAGGCAATGTCAAGAGGCAAAAAAAAACTTTCGGTTACCATAGCAACGACAAATTTATTTTTTAATTGCCTCGCAAGTTTTCGTATTATCAAGTAGAAAACTGTATTTTACATTAAGGGGTAATATTGAATACTTAAATTACACCAATAAATTAGAAAGCTATTTTTACTTTCACTATCTACAGCATCAACTTTCATCCTACGCTTTGGTAAAATTTGTGGGGATCAAGGAATAAAAACGAAAATGTCGCGGATGAAACACATAAGACCTTGTGCTCTATTTGAACATGTTTCTAGCAGAGCCACGTTGAAAATGTCCCGCACTCACTAGTGGAGATTCATTTTGTTATCATAGTTCAAAAATGTTCTAGGAGTTTCCTGTCACGTAAAATGTGTTATCAGTTTATTTATATTAAGGTCGGATATGCGCGTTTTCAAGCATTTTGAATGAGAATTGGCCCACTTTAAAATCTGGGCTACCCACATTAAAACGAGTCGACATGTTTTTGTCACCCTTTTTCCCACTTACAAAACAAAACCGTCAAAACATCCTCGGGGGTTCTCACCTTTCGAATTCTTATGGGGAAACACGTCGGCGTCTGGTTTACTATCTGGTTATCTTTCGACTAAGGTATATGGTGTCAATGTACGGTAAATTTTCGGAAATGTCATAAAAAATATACATACCTACCTATTTAGGAGATTCCCGTTACAGCTTTCGGAGTAAAAGAAAGATTGCGATTCGCGTTTAAAAATTCAAATCGTTTGACGTTTACCTGTTTCAGTCATCCCACGTTTCTTCCTGATTTATTGCTCACTTACAATCCACCTAATCAAAATTTTTCTGGGTCAGCGCGAACGTAATAAAAAAAATGGCTCGCAGAAAATAAAGCAATTTGTCCGGCCATTCTCTTATCTTAACTGTAATGTAATGTATTTTGGACCTAGAAGGTAACTGTAATTGGCAGAATGAATTTTGAAGCGAAGTATTAGCATTAGAATACTCGGAATAATTACTTAATATAGTTTTAATTTTGGAGGCCAAGGTGACCTAACAGACTGGACTTCAATTTAAAAAGAAAGGACAAGGTTATATAATGGAACAATTAAAGTTTTGGCTCGCAAAATAGTAAGCGTTCCATAATGTGCGGAGTCTCAAGCACATCGTCTTTAATAAATTGGACCAAATTGAATATACCTACAATATAAAAGATTTTTATACTAACCATTGCGTGAGTGTTATGTACCTAATGGCAAGCTGAATTATCCAAACTTTCGTAATTGTATTTAAACTTTGGTACATGTAAGGTTATATTTTATGTGAAAAGGTTGTACAGGTGGATAAAAACTAAAATTAGACACGTGGTTGTGATTGTTTACTAATTTGTAATTTAAAAATGAAATTTGATTGGGCGCACTGGAGACTACCTTGTAACAATTTGGGAAGATGACGAATTGGCATTCAGTAAGTTCAAATGTAAAGAAAAACATGGAAACAATGTTGTAACACACAATCGTAAAAAGGTGTGGTTGTACGTGTGTCCTGCTGTTAAGATTCGCTTAGAATATAAAAGAATCATATGAAGTGGAAATTAATCTTACGCAAATTATTAAAAAAATGTCAACTGTTACACACAGAAAATTGCAAGCAGGTCGCTAATTTTGGGGATGGAAATTTCTTTAAATTGGTTTCCGCTTATCAATGAATGAGGAAGGTCAAACAATTAGAAATCAGCGTAGATAAATATTTTATTAGTTCCGTCACGTCTACAATTCTGTTAGACTATAGGAAGAAATGTTAATCCGTTACTTAGATTAGAGCTGTTTTTCTTATTTTTTAAATTTCGCATGGTTTAGACTGCTGCCGTTTCCACTATTAGGTACAAAATGTATGTAGTTGTCAGAACCGAAACGAAACGCGTGTAGGTTTCAGTTTTTCAGGCCTTAAACTCAATTTAAAAATCTGAAAGTAGGTCTATAAACAATGCAGTCTGTTTGAACGTATTTTCTCAATAAATATACGATTTGAACCGAAGCCAAAGCAGTCACCAAAAAGTTTGTTTTCGATTAACCGGAAATACACACATTAAATAGCGAATTTCAACGGTCCCATTTGTTATTAATTACTTGGTGAATAGCAAAAAATTCTTAATGTCATACCTACTACAATTTTTAGGGCCACTTCAGAGTTCAGCTGTTCTTATTATATCTAACCTTCATTTATAATTTCTATTTTCCGGTGATCTTTTTTTATAAACCCATTATTATCCGGCTACTACGTAATTAATTTATAGGACATAATTTTATTAACCGTTCTTATATTAATTATTATTGTATAGATGTGGAATATAAAATTCAAATTGCGAGCTATTTCTGAATCGAGCAAAAACTGATATACAAGTCATTGTATTTAAATTATACATATGAAAATGAAAGTTCATTTTATGATGGATACAAAGTAGAACTGCCGACAAGAATGAAAATATGTAATTTCCTTGATAGCATTGCCATTTTTGCACGTCATCTCTAATGGAGTTCGGCTTATACTGATTTTGCCCTAACAAAAGCGGTAATTTTTTACATTAAAAAATCTCCTATACTCACAATTATTGCGGCTAAAGTAGGTATATCGATTTTTTTCTTATTCACCACGTGCATATTCTCGCCATGAGTAACCGGTAATTTTAGATCAATCTTTTTGAAAATGTCAAATTTAGAACAGTAACAGTGCACAAGAATTTCCGTCATTTATTGAACTTTGTCCCAGGGCGTTAAAAATAAATTAATATCAAATACTCATTAATATTAATAAAACAATCCTTGCTCGACTAACGACTATCTATACACGTGATTTACTACAGCGTTAAATGGGACTTCTTAATGTTTTTGTTCGTATAGCAGACAGTTCAAAATATTGGTGTATCCTTGACATTTCCTAACTTCAGGATTACTATAGATATTTATTTAGACTCCTCTAGCTGTAAAGATTTAACAATTACACACACAGTTGCATCTTATCGAGCGTTTTTTTGACGTCAGTGATAAAAATATTGTTATCTACCACTAATCTGCTTCCATAGAATTGCTTGATAAGTCTCTATAACGAAAAATAATTTTAATTATACCTAATTTAATTACTGTTCATCGCTTGTTCTTCCAAACAAACACGTAGGCCGGTTTTGTTCGAAATAAGAAATTAACAATTAACTTGGGTCACACGTTTGTATTTGGCCATCAAAAGAAAAACGCTCTTTTTGGATTCTTTGATCAGAACACAGTCTTATACTCACATACGTGCACATATCTTGCTAAATGATAACAAAGCCAAATACCGATTATTTCTTATCGAAGACTTTCAAGTATCTCTAAAAACATTTTTTCTAAAGGTATCAAGCTTTGGGATGCACTTCAAAATGACAACCTGAAAATATAATGATTTTTTATCTTGGGTAGGTAAGTATCTCGGTAAGTATAGAGCGAGATAGATTGAGTTCTGATGTACGTGAATTCGAAAATTAGCATTGTTAGAGAATAAGGATGAACAAAATATAACTTCTATCGTGGACATCGATTCAACTATGTCTGATACGATGATGAATACCTTGCAAAAGTAAAAGGCAGTTTCTGAATTATTCAAAAAATGTTTAGCAATCAACTGAAGGATTTTGGAGTAAATGAGTTTGTTTAAAAGAACAGTAGCGTATGATTTACAGAGCGATGTAATTAAGTCCATGCCTTGTGAAAAGATGTTGATTTGTTAATTTTATTAAATAAACAAATTTAAATGTGTAATTATTAAATAGATACTACTTAGAGAGGAAGGATTAAGTATTTCATAAAATCATCGGGAATATTTACTCTTATTATTATTAGGCGTTTAAATTTGTTTAAACGAAATTTATTTTAGTTAACGCCAAATTAAAAAATCTACTATTAAAGACTTATTACGACGATTTTTAAAAATTAATTTCGGCTTTGCCTTTAGTTCAACTGATTGAAGGAGAAAACTGACAAATAAAAAAGGTAAAAAGCCTCTGATGTGTCATCGCTATATAGACTTAGCGGATCAGGAAGTCTTTGATGCAGAAATGGATCGTCTAAACACACGTGCGTTCAAAATGCGCTTCTTGGGCAACGAAATTGATGCTGAAAAAACACGTATTCGTAAGAAATCCCAATAAAACTTGAACACGCATTTTGGTAGCAAAGCTGCGATTTTCAGCATTAAAGTTTTATTGTGGTTTCTTTTTATTTGAGTTTCAGTGTAGTGTGTTGTAGTTGATCACTGTGACAGTTGCTTTGAGTTATAATTTCGTAGTTTTTTGTATTCATTGCCACAGCTATAGGTATAGTTTAACCCATAGAATTACTAGATTTCGTTTTTCTATCATCAGTACATCAAAACCCTGTTGGTCCATGCTATTAATAGGGCTTTTGTCACAATAAGGACCAAGAATGTCAAAATAGTATACACAATCGCACATTACTCATTTGTAAGTATCAGCACGAAAACCTAGGACTGCCTGGAAACGTAGGTAGTAATTGATGTCGGATCTTTATCCATCAGGTGTCGAACGATTAGCACGTTATTTGTCACAATTTCTTTAACCATGTAACAACGATTTCATAGGAATGGCAGCTATCACTAAGGGGAATACGAAGTAGTGCAAAAAAGAGTTACCTATACGTGTGTGGTTTCAGGGACCATATTGGTACCGAAACTTTCCTCTCTTAGTTTTTCATAAATTGTTAGAAAGAGGCCAGTCTTGGTCTAGTATTTATCGGATCGAACTACGGACATAGCGGCGTATTTTGTGTTTTGGACCATATCAAGTGTTGCAAACAAAGGTTTTAATCAACAGTTGGTACGCTTATCTTCCGGTTTTGCCGCTTGCCCGGTAGTGCTAAATCGATTAAATTTGATTTCGTGCCGCGATTTACTATAATTCTTGAAAAGAAAAGTAAGTGTATGACTGGTTATTGCCATGAATCATGATCCGTTCAGGAGAAATATTAGAGCACCAAATCACAACGTACAGTTGATCGGAGTATTGACCGAAGCGAGTGAATACCTGCGGAATTATTCTAGAGATGATCTTTTGTTCAGACTGAAACGATGGAATCCGTAATGAAGGCGTCCACCAACGGTTAACAAAAATTTAGTTTGCAGGGAATTACCCTGGCGCACCAAGTCATCGTACGAAAGTGAAGCAAAGAAAGACATCGGCGTGTCGAAATATTTTCTTTTGTAGGTTTGGTGCTTATTTTCAATTTTGTCCAGTGGTATAGCCTGTGGTAGAGTTCTTATCAGTTCCGGCAGACAGTTTTGCGATAATAGTATGTTTTGCTTATCCCTAAATTTACGACCATGTTCAAACTTTATTGAGCATGAAGGGAGCTAGTGCTTATGGGATTTGTTGTTATGTATTAAGCATTATTTAAATTTGAGACGGACAGGCGGTATGTTGTACCTTGATTCTAATTTCAAGTGGATTTTTTTCTGAAATTTCATCTCAATAAAATATCTACAGGACGCCAACTAACAAACATACAGCTATAACATTGACGATGTTAAGATATTAACGAAAAAAATTACCTCCTTATATTTTGCGAAAGTTTATCTTAATGAGATTTGATTTGAAGGTAGTATTTATTTCGATCATTATCTCTAGGCTACTTTCCTTTTGTTTATAACCACATCCTCAGAGGTGTTATCCTACCGCGACAAAACGAGTAGTTTCGTCAATGCCTCCTTCTGGTCAGGGTTAATTGAAGAATAAACAATCTAATTTACACTATGAAATAGTCATTTTAAGATTTTGGAGGAAAAAGATTCAAATCACTTTTTGGGCATCACAATGAGGTATAACGTCTTCAACCTAGCCTTTTACCTACAAAACTCTAAATTGTTTCTGGTTCAATTCAACATCATCATGCCACCAGTCGCTTTAAGGACGTTATTACATTGAACATTAGGGGGGAGGGCATCATGGTTCGTTCAATTTAATATTATAATATTGCGGCAGATAAAATATTACATTGTTCATGGCCAACAATATAAAAGAGCGCTTTCCATTGATCTACACAGCTAATTTGATATGTCGGCGTAAACCTTGACTTAAAAACGCATCAGAAACTTTTATTGCGGTGCCGATGCGATATCGTCGAATGAGTTAAGGTAAATAAGGAAATACGGCTTGGTTCCTTCTGCCTTTCGTCTCCTTGTGCAAGTATTAATTGTGGACTTCTTCCACATAAAAAATGCATTTATCTATCGAAAGTTTATTTAAGATATCTGGTGGGTTAGGCTAGTTATCGATATTGTACTTTGGTACCTCGACTAACAGTGTAAAATTCTATGGTTGTGCAAAGAGGTGTGATTGTGACGATAATAGAAAACGTTGACTACAACAAATTAGGACAAATTCATTTACTTTTAAGTGTAGTTATTCACTTTGTTGGAATTTAGTTCTAATTCCTATAGTAAGGTAAAAGATAATTGAATTTTTTACATCATCGTCAATTTTGTATATAGTTGGAAAGAACGCCTATAGGTAGGTACTCTTTCGGTTTATAATTGCAGCCTTAAGTTTTAAATGGTACCACGTAACTGTTGCGCAGTCAGCTTGATGCGTAATTTACATAAAATAGAAATAAATATAACCATCCACCCTTATCTACAAAGGCGTGAAACTCTTACAGGTAGGTATGCAATCCTGTCGAGCCAGTCTTCTCCCTTTACCCGACTCCACCCTCACAATTTAAAGGCATCTAGAACTAAGTCAACTTAAGACACAACTTTATCTTGTAGATTATTCACCCACTTCTTCATAGTTGTTAACCGGCGCTTACAAATTTTCAAATTGCTACTGGTGATATGTTAATATTTTAGCCATCTCTTGCTTCATTTCTTGCTAAAATGCAATTTCTTCCTTTTCGTGCAAGTAATCCTTCATAGTTTAAATTGGCGTGGTATAGAAATCTTGCAGAACAATAATAAATCGCGTAGGTTCCATTTTAAATTTTAAGTTTGGTTCACGTTTTGATCAGCTTTGATTTGTTGAAACACATTTAACCTTTGAAATTGAAGAGTCAAATAGCTTCTCAATATTTGGGTTAATGTGATGGAACGTCCACGTGGTAAAGAAAAAGCAAAAGTAAACGTAAATAAAGCGGGCAGCTTTGTGCATTTCATTTCCCGTTTACACCTGATCTCTTTTCACATGTTTCAATTGGCATAATTGTCAACTATTAGAAGATTATTTAACCTACATTACGCAATGTTCTCCAATGCAATAATGCCGTGCGGTGTATTAAAAAAATTATTTTTAATAGCCTTTAGTTAATAGTGACAGAGCAAATGTATGTCAAAACGTTTAGTCAGTTTTATTGGATCGATTTTAAAATTTTATTTTTTAAACTGGAATGCGTAAAATTTCAGGTAACCGTAATTCTGTGACAAATGTTTTCAATTTATAATGACAAAGTAGCGAAAGTTGAGTGGCCCCATTGTAGGTCAGCACTTGAAAATTTATTTTTGGTAATTGTAGACGGTTAATTATTGATGCCAAGAAATTCTCTGGGAGATGAATTGTTTTTGTTGTCTGATGCTTATTAACCATTTTATTTTCGAAATGGCACATTTTCTAACAAAAATTATAATTGACCGATTCTTTTTCTTGTAACTGTGTTTAATATTTTTGGGGTAATTGGCAACTAATATAACAAAAGCTTTGGGGGATATGCAAAGCTCATAGTACGGCATTGTGTATTGCGCTAGCCAAAACTAGAGCATCGAGTATACCAAAGATAACGCTTTTGTTTAATTTGCATGTTGCACAATTTAAGTAGTGGTGTGAGATGCGTGAATCTTCTAATCGTTACGTGAATAGCAAGAGGGACGATTTTCTTCAGTAATTTGGGCAACTCCCAGCCAATTATTGCAATCTGCGCAAATGATTTCTAAGAAACGATATTAAATGCTTCAATCTCTTGGAAATCCTTGACATTTTCCGCAATCAACCGTGAGGGTAGCAGAAGGTGAGTGTTTTTGTAGTACTGTGCGAACTGAACAAGTTTCGCTTTTTAGATTAATTCATTTTTTCCATAGGTAGTAGCGTAGTTACCAATTTGAAAAATATACTTCTATGAGCTGAAACCTTTTGTGCACGTTGCAAATGTTCTGTGTAGCAATTTTGCTTGCTGACGTCATTATTACAAGTACATAATTTAAAGAGGGTGATGGGTTTCCCCCATTGGCCTGTAACTTCCTCCCCTAGTATTATTTAATTAATGAATCGATTGATAAGATCGATACAATAGTTTTGTAACGTTGTTTATAAACAACATTTTAATTGCTTTAGATTACTATATCTTGGCTTGTGCCATCGTGACCTTTAAGTGCATTTTTTACCACGAATTTGTTCCGTTGTTGAGACGAGAAACTTTTATCATTGATAGTTTGCTGGTTGAAAATCATTGCCACATCCTTTCTAATTGGCAAGTATTTTTTTATACTGTACTTGTTATTCATGATGTCAACTCCGTACAGCTTCCTTCATGGAAATTATTTGCTGTTTATCCTCCACTCTGCAGATATTTCTTCAATGGATTTCTGTTATCGGAAATCGTTATGCGGCTTTGTCACGTGCTTTAGAGCAAGGCTGGTCACAATTCAAAAATATTTAATTTTTAAAGTGTACAAGCCTATCAATCTGCCTTTAATTTAATTAACGTAATAATGTAATGAGCCTTTTAAGGAGTCAAGCTCAATTCACTGATAGGACGATGTGTAATTAAAGCATTCTCTAGAATCGAGCCTTTATACATTCGGAAGTTTAGATGATACATACTTGCATTCAAAGATTCTATAGGAAATGACTAACTTCGTGAAATTTCATATTATTGTAGCTGCTACTGCAGTCACAGTTTTCGCTATATTTGGAACCGGTCTAGGACATTTCGGCGCCGACACCGCAACCCCGGCATCGCCGTTTCGGCACGAAGTGATCTTCAACGCGAAGCTATTTGGACGCGACGATATTTTGGTGCGAATGCTCTTTCGGTGTAAAATCTTTTTAGGACGAAGGCGTCGCCTGCTTCCCAATTGAAATAACTCGGGCACTTTAGTATGACCCTTCCCTGCTTACCTACGAATTAGGGATATGAAGGTTAGCAGTTCACTCAATAGATTAATGTAATCGTGGAAAGATATTACATTTTAGAAGGTCCTATCAGATCACGCGAAGAACATCTGGCTTCTAGGGGCATACCAGGCATCGTAGAGATGGTGGGTAATAATTTCTGGAATTGACCATCATCGTTTCTAAAGTGTCTACGGTATGATGTTATTTCACTCCGATAGAGCGCATAATATGCAATTATTGTGTTTGTTGGGTATAATTAAAAAGCAGTTATGCATTGTCAAAGATAATTGATCGAATCCGGGTTTTGGTTACTTTTAATTTGGAAAAATTCACTTGTATAGAAATTTTTATGCGTTGCAGATTTCTTAAGAACAACGTAACAGCAATATTAACAATCCATACAGGATTTAAAAATTGAATTTGAATAGTTTTTGTTAGGACTGTATGGCGGGTGTTCTTAACAGTATGGATGTATGATGTATTTTTGTTGTTAAAACTGCAGGCTGTTCAGATTAAAATCTGGTTATTTATATCTAAGTGCAGCTCATAGTTATAATAAACAGTTCGATCAGCGTTACTTTTCCTGTCCATGGTTGAGATCGCTAGTTATTTGTTGAAATATGAGATTTTTACATATCCTGATCTGGTCGTTTCCTCGATATTAATCGTTGTGGTGAAAAGGATAGTTTCCATGTTGATGCTTTAGAATGAATGGGATTACAGGTCCCACAAGCCAGCAGAGCCATTTTAGAAAAATGAAGGACGAAATACATCAGAATTATAGGCTATTTATAGGCTTTTTTTAGACACTACAACAAATTTTCAGGCGCCATTCTTTAAAGAAAAAATCCATGGCTCTGCTGGCCAAAGACGAAGCTAGCTGACCACTTGTGAAATTTGCTTCGAAGACGAAAAATTCAGATCACAAAATTATAGGCTTTTTTTAGACACTACAACAAATTTTCAGGCGCCATCCTTTAAACAAATAAATTATGATTCTGCTTGCTAAAGAAAAAGCTAGCTGATCACATGTGCGATAGGCTATTTATAGACCTATTTTAGATAAGCAGATAGTAAAGGGTGAAGGGTATTATTGTGAACTACCTATTATAATAAATTTTTCTTTTAGGCGATCCATTTCGACTTTATTGTCATCATCAGGCCGTAGCGTCAAAGTTAAAATATATTAAAATGTGGATGGATGGTGGTAACATAAGCAATTTTTTGTGAACAGATGTGGATGTAGATGGGGCGGTCAACTATGTTGTGGTTGTAATGTGAGGTAACCTCACTAATATATTTTAACTTTGACGCTACGGCCTGATGATGACAATAAAGTCGAAATCGACCGCTTAAAAGAAAAATTTATTATAACAGGTAGTTCACAATAATACCCTTCACCCTTCATTAGAGACCTATTAACGAAATGGAGTCATTCATCAAGCATAAGCAGATAGTACTTTCACCCGCAACAAAAGAATCTAAGTGTCTGCTTGCTTCAGATTGACAGCTGCCTAGGAATTTACATCTACGGCGAATAATTCCCAATATTATAGGCTTATTATAGACCCTTCAAACGTAGCAATTTTTTTAAATCCTAACAAACATTGTGTCAACAATGAGATTATTTTCCTCTCTTGTTCTGGGCCCTCAACGGGCTTTCGACCAATTATAATAATATATTTATTTAAACTCTAACTACCAATAAAAAAACAACACCAAACCAAACTGCCTCTATACAGTAGGTATACAACTATACAATCACTGTAGATCCATTATAAGTCACTAAGTATAGAAAGTACCGCAATCCAATGGGCCCGTGTGTTAGAGAGAGAACGCAGGTTTTTTGCCCAAAAATTGCGGAAGTTACCAGATTCTAGTAACTTTAATGTTAAGGATTGTTCCACCTGTTTGGAGACATCTGTCAAGTATTGTATTGAATTTTCTTTTACTAATAAATCAAATATACAGTGAGTTTTTTTTAATGCGAACATAGGAGTTTGCATGCAATGTAATTTCCCTATGTTCGATTTTAAAAAAAAACACATCAATCTATGAGGTGTGCGCGGTTCACATTCCCAAAATGCGCAAGTTGTGTGACTATGAACAGCAACTCATAGTCTTTACGATAACTTGACTTGACATGGCACGCGCTGACATCACAATTCATTGTGAACCAACCTTCAATTATTTGTAGGTCATGTGCACCTGGTATTCTACTAATTTGATCTATTCAATACATAAATGAAGAAAATAAGAAAATAAATAACGAAAACAATTACAATAAATGTTCGAAGTGTCCTCCTTGACATTCTAAGCATTAACCTAACCGATTTCGTAATTAAATTGGACGGCGGTATTTTTAAAAATGTGACAGCTGTCAATTGTATCTACTACTCATTTGAACTACTCAATAGATTGATGTGTTTTTTTAAAAGTCGAACATAGGGAAATTACATTGCATACAAATTCCTATGTTCGCATTTAAAAAAAATTCACTGTCTAGCAAGTTATGTTAAAAGTGTCTTAGTTGTCTATGCATCTTCTCTTATAGGGGAAGAAAAGAAACGATATTCCTGAATTGGAAAGAAGTACCAAAACAATTTAAAATTATTCGTTTCATTATATTATTGACAGTCGGTTTTCTTTTATTTGTTAAGGTATTTCAATGACATGTTGTATGCAGGCACCTCAAATAAATGTAAAACTAATGCAAATTCAAAAAATTTGTTTTAAAAGCTATGGTGATCAAGTGGGACAGAATGACATATGTGTGAAGATCTCGAGGATCGTTTGGTACTCAGTTGTATCGGATTTTTGCAATATAAGTTACAGTTTAAATAAATATATTAATTGGGCGAAAGCCAGTTGAGGGCCGAGAACAAGAGAGGAACAATAAATAGACAATAAATAAATAATTTTTATTTATCACTACTATATCTCCGAGAGGGGCAAAATCAAAATGATCTCATTGATGAAACAATGTTTGTTAGGATTAAAAAGATTGCTACGTTTGAAGGGTCTATAATAAGCCTATAGTATTGGGAATTATTCGCCGTAGACGTAAATTCCTAGGTAGCTGTCAATCTGAAGCAAGCAGACACTTAGTTTTTTCTTTGTTGCAGGTGAAAGTACTATCTGCTTATCTAAAATAGGTCTATAAATAGTCTATAATTTTGTGATCTGAATTTTTCGTCTTCGAAGCAAATCGCACATGTGGTCAGCTAGCTTCTTCTTTAACCAGCAGAATCATAGTTTTTTTGTTTAAAGGATGCCGCATGTAGTGTCTAAAAAAAGCCTATAAATAGCCTATAATTGTGATGTATTTCGTCCTTCATTTTTCTAAAATGGCTCTGCTGGCTTGTGGGACCTTGGGATTACGCCTATTTGCACCTATAAAGCAATGTCTACATGTTTCACGTTTTTATGCCATGAAATTCTGAAAGAAGCTTGTATAAATTCGAATGGCGAGTTTCCAAAATCTGAATGAACTGTATAGAGATTTTGGAGCATGTCAATAACTCGACTTTTTACATATTTTTGACAAATACTCCAGTGTCACAACGGCAGTTCATGGATAAGTCGGTCAACTTTGTCACAGTTTTTAAGGAAATGGCCCTAACACCCTCCCTAAAACAAAGTCAAACTTAAAATTTAGTAAATATTTTGTAATCAAATGTTCGCGCCGCTCTTCTAATTACACTTTTTATATCAATGCCATGCCATGACAATTGAATAGGTATGTTTCCGCAATTTGATTTATTGTAATTGCGTTAATTAGAGTATAATAGGTAGTAATCGTAATTTGTGTACCAATCGCTTTCGAGAGATTCAATTTGCCGCCAATTTACTTTCATTGTTTTTAAATTTGCGTATATATCTTCATTAATTTCACGCATTCTGATACACGTCTTACATTCTCTCTAAATTTGCTGATTTCCATTCACCTCTTAATTCTAATTGATTTTCTGGTACGGTGGTAACTTTATATAACTCCGCTTTATACTTACTTTTTAATGTGTTGGAACGGATCAGTTGGTTACTAAAAAATGAGCGAACTTTGTCTTGTGTAATTTTTAAGATGAAAACGTTACTGCTATATCTGTATGGTACCACTTTGAACTGTAGCGTGAATAAAAATGATCAAATCAAAACAACTTTCTTTTTTTGAGGTGCGATTTTGTTTTCTATACCTGCAACTTAAGCAAGCCGCACAAAAACCCAGACGTACACCTCGAGAAGATTTCCAATGGTCACTTTTGAATGAATCTAGGCGTAACGGTCTGAAATATCAATTACTGTTTTCACAATCGCAAGTGTGCCGTTTTTAACACAATCTTATCACGAGTGATAAAACAGTGTAAGTCGTAAGCTATCAAAATTACCAAATTTGACACTATATTTTCATAACCAAATTGGATAGCATAGATTGTCACACAATCAAAAAATAAAATAAATATTGATATCATCAAGCGGAATGTGTGCGTACAATTAGATTATTTATGCCCTGATAGCGATCCGCACGAAATGCAAAACAGTCATTTAATAGGATTAATAGTGATAGCTTTCTAATTTTGTTTCCATACGAAATTCTAAAAATGTGGACGGAGAGCGTTAATAAGGGATGCATAGCGACTGGACGTAAAATTAATTGGGTACTTGTCAAGTCAATTCATGCAATCCCGTTGGAATTTGAGGCGAAACACGATAGTAATTAAGGGAAGAAGCCGAAAAATTCTGGGAAAGTAGATAATGATCCATGATGAAGGATGTTTTTGACCGTGTTTTTCACCACTTCCTGAACTGTATTCCTTTGAAAGTACTATAATTAAGTTTTATTGTCTTATTAAATGTTAACTTTAAAATAAATTTGTCGATGGTTGATGCAAATGGCAATTATCCATGTATGTTAATATTTATAATTCATTGTTTAACGAAGTTTGAAGTTCTAAACATATGCATGTATACGATTTATGCAGTTTTACTCATAGAGAATAGTAGAAATAGGATATACCTCAAGGTAGCTTTAATTAATATTCTGACGAGACCAAAGCTATATGTTGTTACATAAGCGGTGTAAATCTAATCATCATGGTTAGTGAACTTACAGTTGCTTTATTTTACTACGGAGTGTGTGTTTTACAATAATAGTTACATAATTTAAGAAATTTTGCGACAGAACCTGGCCCTCTTTGCACATTTGCGTAAAGGTGACGGTAAAAATGTTAAACATACTCAAGCCACGCACGAAAGTCTACCATAGTTGTGACGTTAGTAATTTGAACGCAACCTAGTTTTGCCATTATATCGCTAATCCACTTTTTATAGTATTCGCGAAATTGCTTTATTGGAGAGTGAAATTAGAACATTCATTTCTGCCCATCCTTATACAATAACCGCACACTTAATTAATCTTTTCCGAGTTGCCTAAGTTTATGTGATAGATATACTTATGGTAAATTAAACAAAATTCGACATGGTGACTAGCAAAATTTAATAGATTTGAATTACCTTGAATACTTAAATAGATGTATGCATTATTCAGTTGTGTAGGAAAAGTTTAAATTCTTAGAACTTATGGTGGATTAAAAAAAATAGGTGTGACTTGCTCTATTTTGGCTGTAATTGTGCGTATATATCAATTTTAAAACCAAAATCAAAGTGGTTTGTACAATTTTACCTATTATGGTAAACTATTCTATCAAAATAACATGCGAAACAAAACAAAGACCTGGCTGTGAATATTTTGTGTCTAATTTTAAATTTGTTATTGCAAAGTGTATACGTCTACATCATGAATTCATTCTTCTATGTAAATTAGTGAATATGGTGTACCTTACTTTCGAATTATAAAAATTGACAAAACCCACCAATTATTTCACAATTTTGGCCATACCTAAAT
Source organism: Photinus pyralis (assembly GCF_008802855.1). NCBI lineage: Eukaryota > Metazoa > Arthropoda > Insecta > Coleoptera > Lampyridae > Photinus > Photinus pyralis. The sequence goes on from NW_022170511.1 coordinate 50,046,559, forward strand.
CAAGTGATCCTTTTCAAGTTCAACTCTTTTATTTTTAATCGAAAATTGCAATTGGGTTGACCGTTTTTAGAAAAATGGGGGAGTATTGGGAATGTGCCAGAGCTAATAGCGGTACATCATCTGTGGGTGAATGTGTACATAAATTGCTTAATTTTTATCTTCGATAAAAAAACTTCGCTACATGATTTAAATATAGTGTTATCGGTATAGGTTACGTTGTCATAACATAACGTTTGTACTTTGTCAATAAAATAAATAATTAAATTTTATTTTTTGTTGGTGTATGAGAAAAATATGTTTAGTAAGTGATGGTCATAAATTGGTCAAATTTATATGGGAAAAACAACTGCCTGTAGACAGATGAGTGTCACTACAACTTTTCATTTCTCACAACAGAACTTAGTTGATTGGGATTTTGTTTGTGACAATAGAGTAATGTGTCTTGTTAGAATGCTTGGGTGACCTTAAATTATAGAGTCGGTCGCGCTGAATTGGTACACATCATTTCTGTCGGAGAGATGGTCGTTTTAATTGGATCTAATCTGAGTCGACTGTTAAAATAAGAACAATGCAAGAGATAACCTACATCCTTTCGGGCCGGGTCAGATACGACTTGTAACATTCGGTTATGCTAATCAGGCCCGCGAAGCTGAGACGTTGTCTGTAGGCATGCAGTGGTTGGCGGACTTCTGAGGGTGTTACGCGGAGAAAGTGGTGGCTTTCGCCTTTGAATGGCTGATCTAGTGCACTATGATTCAAACTTGTAGTACAGTTTGTGTACTCGACGTATCGTACAACAATTAGAACTTGCCATACCAATATAATTAACAGGATTCACCAGGTGAGAGACGCGTTTGTGTAAAGTTTACGTTTGAAGTACTTTCGCTTTCTTGGTGCTTTGAAAAATGAAACTGCCGGTCCCCCTTTCTCTCGGGGACTAGATTCGCTTTTCCACTTTCGCAGTCACTCAATGATTGCTCTACTGTATACGAGCGAAACTAATAATTTTCTTTTTTCCTTCGTTCAAGAATGCAGCACATTTATTTTGGTATGCGAAACAACACTCTGCAAACTGTAATATTTCTATTTAGTATTCTAACGGATGTCGCTACTCTTGTCAAATAGTTATTTTTCAAACAGCAATCAGAAAAATTGTCGCATTTAACCCATTTACGTATATTTTCATGCTGTCGAGCCGTTGACCTTCCATAACATATTTAATAAAAAAAAAACCATAATAATTTTTCTTCAACTATTGACTCATACATAAATTTCAGATTATAGCTGAAACTTTCGTCATTTCTATGGCAAGAAATTAATATCAATTTTCAAATTTGTTTTATACGGTGCGGACGTTGCAATGGAATTACCTATTTTCAAAGGTTAATTATCCACTAATTTGATTTTAGTCACGGTCATAATAATTTTGAACTACTTCATACAAATATTTACATGCCAACTCTGTTTTGCTCATAGTATTTTACAATATTGTGTATCCGTATTGTCAAGACAAACTGATTTTCTATAAAAATCGGAAAAATACGGAATGGCGCGCCGCTTTTTCACACAATAAATTGCGTGATTATTATAAGACATTGCGAAGGGCGGATGTTACAAAGATCTTTTGGGGGGAAATTAGCTCACATTTGTTTGGATACAAAATTTGCTTCAATTGGTTTTGTCCAGAAGTTAATGACCAACTAGATTGTTCGAATTTTAAATTCCACTAATATTATATCTCAATATTCTGGGAAACGCACCCGCGATAAACTATATCATTCCTTGTTGCTCTTTTGTGTGTATAAATGATACATATTCTCTTTTTCATGTAGGAGTTCGAGTGACCCAGCATTATGAGGACTAGAATTTGATGTTACATGTGTGAACAACAAAATGTGGAATTCTTCGACGAAATCCAGCAACAATAACGGCCCTACAAATGGCGACACACGTATGGGAGCTGACAATGTCCCCGAAGAGCAAACGGCACTTACAGAACACGAAGTTTTCAGAACTCAGTGTTTTCCCGCATCCACCGACGATATTTGCAAAGAGACTGATACTGTGTGTGGTTTAGGCCCTTGCGCGCCCCAGTGGTTACAGCTTTTCGCATCGAAACAAACATTTTTGATTGTATTTTGCATAACATGGGTCTTTCAAGGGATGTACCATACTTACTTTGTAAGCGTCATAACCACAATAGAAAAATTGTTTCAAATTCAATCGAAGATAACCGGAATTATCATGAGCGCTACAGAAATTGGACAAATTGGCTCTTCTTTACTTCTGACATACTACGGCGGCCAAGGACATCGACCCAAATGGATAGCGTGGGGGATGGTTTTGTTCGCAGTTTCCTCATTCACATGCTCTTTACCGCATTTTATTTACGGGCAATCTCTTATAAAAGACAATTTCTTTAACACGAAACAGCACAATATCTGCAAATTACCAACCAACGAAACTACTACAACGCATTGGAGGAACATCACCTTAGAAACGACGACTCTACATGAAATACATCCCGAAATGTCACATATTTTTCAAACCTGTGAAGATGAAGTCATTTCGGCTCATAGGATTAATCCTGCGGTTACCAAAATTGTGCTGACTATATTTTTTATCAGTCTTTTAGGGGTTGGTATGGGACAAACTGCCGTTTATACATTGGGTATTCCATATATAGACGATAATGTGGCCAGCAAAGAATCCCCTTTGTATTTTGGTAGGTTCCATTACAATTGCCATGAAGTTGATGAACTGTTTTTTCAGCAATCACAATCGGCGTACGTATTTTGGGGCCGGCCCTCGGTTTTATGGTAGGATCTTTGTGTACCAGGTTTTATGCGGATCTCTCCATGAATCCTCAAATATCTACAACTGATCCACGGTGGATCGGAGCTTGGTGGCTGGGTAAGTTGTATCACAAAGAAGGGTAACTAATTCACTAGGTAACGTAGGGCTTGTGATGATTTCCGGATGTTTAATGCTGGCCGCATTAGCTATGTTCGCATTCCCTAAACGATTACCCACAGCGAGACCCACACCCCGCATTCATAAAGTAGACGCTAAAAATCCCAGTATACGAGGTAGGTACGTTTTGGGATTGTGTTGTGTATGGAAATTATAATTTATTGCAGATTTTCCTAAAACTGTGAAGAGATTGCTTAAGAATGATATTTTAATGTTTCGAACTGCCAGCAGCGTTCTGCACATACTACCAATAGCTGGTTTATATACTTTCTTGCCAAAGTATTTAGAATCCCAGTTTAGATTACCAACGCCTTCAGCAAATATGATATCAGGTAATGCAGCACTAAATTTTGTATTAGTTTAGAATTTACATGGCTTATTCTTGTTTTAGGAGTCGGCGGAATTCTGGTAATGGGAGTGGGTATTATTATTAGTGGAGTATTTATATTACGAGTGAAACCAAACGCCAAATTCGTAGCAGCTTGGATCGCCTTCACTGCCGTTTTATATGCTCTAGGTATGTCACCACATTAACACGTAAAATTATATGCGATCTTTCGTAATGACAAATTTATATTGGAATAAAAAATTATGCTTCGTTTACTAACTAATCGGTTTCGACTACTGACGTAAGAACGTGAATATGGGCTAATAGTACCATGACCCCAGATCCTCAAATTGTAGGGGCCTCAACTTCGATGAGACAACCCAGAAATTAATATTGTTAAACTAAAATTTACATAAAAACCGGTTTTAAATAGTTAACTATAGGAATATGTTATCGTACAGTTCTTTTCAGTCTTTATTACAATTATTTTTGGTTGTCTGTATGAAAGAATGTTGAAAACTGCATTTTAAAATGCGATAACATTTTCCACGGATGGAATAAATTATTTTAAACGAAAACAACTATTTCGATATGAAAGAAATGCTAAATCCAGGATTTTTCTACGGAGTGATCGGGAAAATTAACTTTAATTGCGTTATCCTTAGATATGTTTGTCTATAAACAATAAGGTGGATTGTTGAGTTAAATTATATGGGTACATTAACGTGTTTTGGCTTTATAAGTCTGTGTTGGTAGACTAAACGTTTCTTTGTTAACACACCGCGCCGCTGCTTGAGCTGTACAAGACATTGTTTATAGTTATAAATCCACTTTAACCACTGTGTATCTTAATTTCTAAACAGTTATTTTTGTATTATTCTGTAAATCAATATGCTGTTCTTATAAGCGCACGTCACTTCATTTATATTGATCTCTGCGTAAGGACACCTTACATACATCGCCGGAAAGTTATTGGCTTTTCACGCCAGCCTTTTTATGAAAATCAGGGCTAGGTATTTATTACAAAACAAAATGTAGGACTTTCAAATAGTTTTCCTTAGTGTATAACTTCACAATATATTTTTTGTGTAATGGTTTTTGGTCACAACAATTTCAGGTTTTCAATTATTTGCGTCAACTCGGTTTTTCGCAGTTTAAATGTTGTCTCATTTTAAGCGGACAAATGACCGATGACAAATTTTGGCTTAATGTCGAGATATTTCGTTTATGGATACAGTTTTATCTTGTTGTATTACCGGTTACCTGGGAATGTGCTTCTTCTGTTCATCAAATAATTAAATCTTAGCGTGACTTAAGGGAAATTTGTAAATTATTTTTATAGGAATGTTTTGTGAGATTTCTAAAGTTACCCAAGATGTCCCTCCGTTACCGTGCCGGGGATCTACGTTTGTAACAATTTTGAAATTATTATTTTACTGAAACTAGACTAACGGAAGCTGCACTACGTACTTATACAATCCTAATATAGAATTTTGGAATTGCCTGTCGAGGAAAATCAGAATAATTTGAGAATGTATAGGAATTTGACCACATTAAAAAAATGTTGAACCTTCTCCTTCATTGGAATATTACCTACTTCATTTTTAGTTCGTTTTACTATTCATTTATTATTAATCTTGATCGGGATGTTTGTGTAACATCGAGTGAGGAGGCACGCCAAGCAAGGGAGATTTTTTAAATTAAATTTTATAGGTATTAGGAAAATCATCAAATTGTGTAGCTGTAGAAGTAATGAGAGATGTTTCACTCAATTTTTTAAAGTAAGAATTTAGGACATCATTTGTCATTGGAGGCGTAAGCTTTCCTTTTCTACTTTTCTATTTTTCTTGTAATTGTTCCACACATTTGCATTGTTTAATAACAATAGAATGTTTCTAATTAAAATTTTAATTAATTAGGGTCATACGGTCGGTGCAGAAAAAACAACACATTTCAAATCTTATCTATTTTTAATATTTTAGCGACCATATCAATACAATTTCTTTTCTAGCAGAGCCGTTGTACTAGACAATTTTTCTAAAGAGTTGCGAGTTGCGTAAGAATAGGATTGCTGAGAAAAACAGCATGTGTTACTTTCTAATAAAATTACTCCAAGTCTTTGGCCGTGAAAAATTTGTAATAAAAGGACAAAACCTTTGAATATACCTATGTATATCTATAGATAGAAATTTCAATGATGGTTCTTCAGTTAATCCTTAGCAATATAAGCATCAATTCAATTAGATTTGCTTTTATTTGAAATATATTTAAGGCTTCTCTGAGACACATTCACAAGCAGGTAACAAATTTGCAAAGTTAGATAGGTATTTATATTTTATTTTTGCACATATTTTCTCACACATTTTGCATCATTATTTAAGAGCTTTTTTATCCTTTCGTTTTTACAACGGTGGGCCTTCCTGCGCACCAACGCCTTCGCAACTTCGTTGTCTTAAAATAACAACAACCAACCACTTCTTTAGATTACTATTTACCGCTCTTTTGTCAATCTCAAAGAAATGTAACGTAAAAAATCGGTGCAATGAGTGATTATAATCGCTGTTCTTTTACTTGATGCTGACTGAGGCGTGTATCAGGTGTAAGATTAAACCATATTTTGGCCTCGATTTCGGCACAGATAAGGAATTCAAGAAGTTTTCATCCCCTCATTGGTATCGATTTAAAACAGTGCCGTAGTAACGAAATTAAGGGCCTGTGTGCAAGAAAGTAGAGTGGAATTGTTTTGTTGTAAGCTGTTGCACAGTACACCAAAGTGTCGACAAACGAAGAGACGGGTCCTTAACCCTAATTTACTGGCCACTAAAACCTTCAAGTTTACGGCGGGGGGTGGAACGAACCCCACTCTAACTGTCGCCAAAATATTGAAAGAAAAAAAACTTATGGACATTGAAAGTGGCTGTGGGGTGCGATCCACCCCAGACCTGTAAACTTGAAAGTTTTTCTAAAAGTAGTCATAAAATAAAAACTCAAATCCTAAGAACGCCAAAATCGCCAAAAACGATAGAAAAGACTAAACTTGGAAGGTACTCGAGCTCCCAGGCCAAAATATTGAAAGAAAAAAAACTTATGGACATTGAAAGTGGCTGTGGGGTGCGATCCACCCCAGACCTGTAAATTAGTTGACGCCATGACTATCGCCTGTATACTTTGGAAGGCCCCAGCAAAAATTTCAAGTTCCTCTTCGAAGATTGTTAGATTCCAGACATTTCGAAACCTCGTTTTGGTCCCCTATCTCTAAAAAAGATTAAGGTCTCGGAAGTTATGGAAAAGATTGAAAAGACCCCTGAAATCTCTAGAACAGACGTACAGGAATGAAATGCACTGAAAAACTATGGAAATAGAACATTCTGAAAATCTTTTTAAATGCTTTCCAGAGTCTTATAAGTAGTTTGCCGGGCAATTAAGAAATAAACAATGGGTTAAGCAAGAGGCGAAGAGTGCACTTTTGAAGTTGTTTTTTCGATTTGAATAGCCCTAATGGACATTTCATGCCTTAACGAGAATACAAACATAAAATAATTGATCAGCACAGACGTAATGCAACTAACACATTTGTTTCAAACTTATAGCTCTGCATTTTTAAATCTTCTGTAAGGAATGAGTTTTAAACGTAATTTTGTTTTGTATCTAAACCTGGTTCGTTTTTATTACTCTCATGCTTTCCATAAGTCTTTTTAACTATATTGGGTAAGCATAGGTACCTCTAGATTAACAAGAAAAATAAAGAAATCGGGAGGCTTTGAAAATAAAAATCTACAACGATAGTAGCACAGATACACTGTCATCACTAAAATTAGTACCATATAAACTAATTTGTGGTGATATGTATGTTGCTATTATAAGCATTTTGAATGTGAACGAACAAAGTATTATAAGTGTTCCTAATTTATTTCAGGTATGGGAATATTAATGTTTATCGGATGTCCCATGAGCGACTTTGTAGGATTAAAAAGACAGGATGATGGGTAAGCGGTTTGTAAAATACCTTTGAGCAATAGAGTCATGAACGTTTTAGGCTCGCAGTGATAGAACCTGTGTGCAATTCAACTCAGTGCAATTGCAAGATTGATAAATTTGAACCGGTGTGCAATAATGGTATAACATACACGTCTGCCTGTCAGGTGGGATGTAGTAATTTTACCGAAACAGATGGAAAAATAGTGAATTATTCTAATTGTGTGTGTTTAGATAATCGTTTTAATAATATGACATATAAAAATAATCATACCTTTAGTAATTATACTTTTAACGACACCGTAACAATTGGTTACTGTGATAGCGAATGTTCGAATTTTATTTGGTATATCTTAATATTTTCGATATTCGTTTTTATACACTCTACCTCTGAAGTTGGATCTATGTTGCTGATCTTGCGATGTGTAGATCCTAGAGATAAAGCTATGGCCTTAGGACTTATACAGTTTGCTATTGGACTATTTGGAAACGTTCCTTGTCCTATTATTTATGGAACTGTTGTTGATTCTGCTTGTCTGTTATGGAAGTCTGTATGTGGAAAGCGAGGAGCTTGTGATTTATATGATTCTAATAAGTTTCGAATGTTTTATCATGGTAAGTTCTATTATAGGTTCCATTTTTACATTACCTACTTATTTTTACAGGAACCACTAGCGCCATTTTACTTTGCGCATTTTTTGTTGACGTTATTGTGTGGGTTAAAGCTGGTAGTATCAACTTCGTAGATGAACAGTCTCCGTTAGAAGAAGAATTGAATGCTATTACAGCTAAACCCAAAAATGACGTAAATGTACAGCACTGAGTGACAACATAGAGAATGGACTTACTAATATTATTTTTACACGACTGAACGAATTTAATGGCAGCTGTTAATGAATAAGTTATTTAAATATCCTTCTGTACATTTTATACCTACACATTGCTAAACCTAGACCTTACATTTTAAATCCTAGTTGTAAGTAGTTTAATAGTCAAATTAGGTTAATGATCCTACCTATTTATTAGATATTGTTTTGTGTTGTAGTGATTAATCATTTATACGTGGATAAGTTTGTAACATAATTTTATACTGGCATCTTATTGAATCAGGGAAATTTATATTAAAAACAATTTGATACATAAATTTTAAAGCTTTCACTTTTATACTTTTTTTAAGAAATTATACACTATCAGGCAAAATGGAATTATGATTATGTCTATTTGTAGACAATCGGATTTCATAAATCAAAATCTTTTGTTTAAAATATATACCTAGTGAACTAATTGATATGTAGCTTGATTGATTGTGCATTAATTATAATGCATACTTAGAAGTATTGCTATTGCATTGCTGATCTGTGATATATTCGAATATCTAATATTTTAAAAAGTGTAAAAATTGTAATTTAGAATGATGTTAATACTCTTATTTTCAGTACGAACTTTTGCTATATTTTATTGTATCTTATTAGTTACCACTTTTGAAAGTTGTTATTTACATACATGAATTAATTTGGTGTCAGTTTGCCAGTAAGGGTCAAATTCTTATTCGTGTATGTCTACACATTTTACGTGAACGTTTTTTGTCCTTATTCTTTTAGTAGCTATTATCTACGTGCCATAATATCAAAAGAAATTTTGTATATCTATAGAATGTTATTATTAAGAACAGTTAAAATCGTATACAAACATAGTGACTTCACAAATGTGTAGTATTTTATTTTATTAATTTTTTTAATCAATTTATCCATTTATGATTTCTAGTGATTCTATTGTAAATCTTAATAATTTTCTTTACTTGGCGTTTTGCCGTGAATTGCCATTAAAACTAAGATGGTTAGTAACTAGCACACTTGTATATATTTTAATATTAATGCAAGCGCCAATTAAAGAACATTTATGTTAAGCACATGTGATCAGCTATGAACTGTCAAAACAGAAACAAAAAGCTCACGTTTCATATTTACATATAGTAAAACTTTTTTGTGCATTATGGGCCTAATAGCCAAGTTAGTTAAAGAGAAATTTAATGTAGTACCTTTGACAACTTAGATTTCCCAATGGATATGAATTAGTAAATAAAAAATATTTTTTTTATTGTTGATAAACTGCCATCAGTGCCATAACTAGATTATTTTGAAAATTCATTTTCTACTTTACTAATATTACAATTTTACGTATGTGTTTTTAATTAAACATTTTTGGTTTCTTAATTGTTTATTTACTTTGGCATTGTATTTTTTTCCACAATTCCAGTTACGGTACTGACCGCCATCAAGACTTATTAAATTATATGATGAAACAACTCAAAGAAATGTCTGTGATTTACTTGGATACATTACAACTAAGAAACTTTTTATATTTCCTATGGATTGCACAATTTTAGTTTTTGTATTCTTGGCTATGGTAATTGTAAAAACATATTTTGTAAAATGTCTTCATTATATTAATGTATAAAATATATTATATACAAATGCAATACTTTATTTTGGTGCCGGATTCACCCACTGACTAATTCTTAAGTAAAAAGCCCTTTCATATCCCTACTATAGATATAACCAAGGCTTTCATATTGCAAAATTTTTCATCATGATTAATTTATTTACAATCGCAACGGTGTGTGGATAGCTTGAAGTATTTGAAAATGAATGTTTTCTCATAGTACAGAAAAATAACTTGTTTCCATATATTCCAAAATGTATGATTGTAGAGGTTACACATTTGTTTCTTAACAGTTTGACAACATTTATTGTGATGTGTGCTGAATATAAGAAAAGGCTTCCTGTTTTATGTTTTAGTGTGATATAAAATCCGGCTCAGATTTTAGGTACCTACTCTTGCAAGAGGATGAGTTGAATCATTAAAATCCACATTATGTAAACAAGTTAAAGCTGGTATTCGCTACTAAATAATTATAAATAAGTGGTTAATTAAAACTATAATATTTTGAAATGGGCTGCTTAACATATAGGTAAGTCAAAAGGAATTATTATTTGAAAAATGCAAGCCGAAAACCACTAATTAATGAGTGGCAAAAGTAAATTACAGATTTTAGATTCGTACCACAAAACAAAAATTAATTCCACGTTAGTTGCCTAATTGAAGGGCCCTAATTTGAATTACTGATCTATTAAAATTAGGAAGTTGTCATTTCAATGAAACATGGTTCACAACTTTTCAAAATATGTTGCAAAATAGTCGAATTTATGTAGGAAGATAAGATCTGCACAAAAAACTCCACCGCAGTTACGTTTTAGAGCTTACAAAAAGTCCATGCAAGGAGTTTTGCGTATTGGCGTAAAATAGAAGAAGATAAAACAATTTACGAATCATATCTAATTTATCTCATACCCTGAGAAAAAGTCAAATCAAAAGAAATATACATATTAAGGATATGAGTAGGTAAGTAATATTAACTGACCAACTACATATTAGTAGTAGGGAACCTACTAGTGTGTTAAGTTGATGAGTTAAAATAATTTATGATCATATCTATACACTGTGTTCAAGATAAGGAATCTCCGAAACTACAGATAGACGATACCACGATGGTCAAATTAGGGAAAAGTTGCGCAGTTAAACAGTTATTATCACAACAAATTCCGATAACTTCCAAAGATATGCCAGGAAAACCGAAATTTGTCAATGTTGATATTTTTTCTATTGTTATTTGTAGAGATACAAAAAAATACAAAATCACTCTCTCATGGTCTACAAGACACCGTTGCGCGATTTTCAATACAATGTTTCGTTTCAGAGAAACATCATCAACTTTATTTTTTTATATGGCCCATAAAAAATACACACTGTATTCACAGAACGGACTATTTATGTGTACAAAAACAAAGCGTATTATTAATAATTTTTTATAATTCTAATAATGCATTAGTAGATGGTGGTTCATCATCAAATTTATACATACAACGTTTACTTAGAACGTGAATTATGTGGATACAACCTATAGTATTTTAATGACATTCTATAAAAATTCTGCAATATTTTATCGTTCTGGTAGTTGCAAAAGTACGTATAACCTCCTTATTCATTTCATAGATCTACATTAGCTTTACCCGGTGGTCTTATGGGCTTTCTTGTTGTTGATTCCGTTCGTATATTTATTTGAATTGTATAGTTATTGCTAGAACCTACATTCGTAGAAATATGATGTCTATTGTACTTAGTTGCGAGAAGCCTCTGTAGATGTGAACCTTCAGGCTCGTCTTGAAATGCTCTTATTAAATAGTTCAATTTCTTTTGCAATGAATAGTCATTAATGCATAAAGCTTGAGTATGACCAATCGAAAAACTTGCTGTATAAACTTCATTTTCTAAAACAAATCAGTGAAACGAATGATTTAAATACATTAAACTTACGCCTGCTATGGTGCAAGTTTTGAACCCCAAAATCCCCCTAAAATAATAAATTGGTCAATATACGTTACTGTGATGTCCAAAGAATGCTACCATACAATTAGTAGGTGTATAACACTAATCCAGCAGGTGAAACTCATAGCGGACTGAGCTATATATTCTCAGTATGTCTAGAACTTGTAAGCACTGGGTACTAGAAACCTACTGATTGAGCAGAGGTACAGAATATTGAAATACATCCATTAAGTATAGATTTTATTAGTTTTCAGAAATACCATTGTTTTAAAATAGGTTAAATCGTAAAGGAATCAGAATATAAACACATAAGTATTCGCCTTGCAATTGTTTTTACTAAGAATAAGTAGGTAACCCATTGTACAAGATTATGATACCAAGAACATATAAAGAGATCGATGTCTTCAAGTCTTCACAGCTTTTCCGACAATAAAAGAAAATTGGAAAAATTTAAATAGAATTTAAGCAAATTATTATTTCGCAATACTTAGTACCTACTTAAGTACCTAAAAGCGACATCAAGTAAGTGAACAAAACTATAACGTACAAAATATTAGAAAAAATAATGTCACCTGTTTATACGGTATCGGTAATTAAAAAGCTCTTCCATATTGGAAAGATCTTTCTATTTGATTCTTTTTCAATGTTTTTAGGGGAACTTTTCGAAAGGAACTCTCCGTATGTGCTGGTTTTGTCCATCTGTCTATCCGTATGTTCCTCGTCTAACTCGAGAACGAAAAGAGACAACGATATCATAAACTTTCGCCAATCGATTTCCACGAGTTCAAGGATCAGTGCTATGAGCCGGATAAAAAGCCCTTTTTCAGAATGCGAGCTGAGTGGCAAAAAATTCCACTACTGAAAATCGTATGCAATTCTTCGTATCTTGTTTTATAATGCTACTGGATTGTACTCCCCGCCACAAGTATCTGAACACCCAGTGTACTTTGATAAATTTTGATGAAATTTTCAGGACAAGTATTTTTTTCGAAATAAGAAACGATGAAAATTTGAACATTATACAAATTAAAGAGGTTGGTGTTCCATGACCTTCGCTCTACAGTAATGTGTTGTTCTATATTTTAGTTTGATGTCTGTAATTCTAAACGTTTGCTGAAAAATGTTTAATCTTGGAGAAAACACGACGGAAAGAGTTATCTACTTCATACATCCATGTGGAGCTAATTTTGATTGAAAAAGTGAACTGATGGTGTCTTGACTACTGTTTAGACTACCTGTGTAATTAATAATAATTTTCGATTTTCGACCTTAATGTAAAAAACGGAATGTGATGTAACATTTTAACATAATACCTATACTCTACAAGTTAATAAGTTTGGCAAGGATTTTCCCGCTAGCCCGCTACCAAAGTTAGTTCTTTTAGTTGCCGGGATAATGAGTACTAACAAAGAAACACAAACAATAAATTTATCATTGAATTTTAATGAATGTAAAATTGGTAAAAAGTAAGCACCTTAAAAGTTCTTTCAATAATTCACACAGTAATACTCTACTCTTCCTTTTGTGACGGCTTTTTCTGTAGTCCTTTCAATAAGGCGTTGACGTACGGATCGCCGTAGGCTGTTGCGTGACTGCTCGCGACCCCCCCTCTACCTGTGCTAAAACTGTTTGCAATGGCAGTAGCACTTCCTGGAAAACCTCCATCAGAATCTCTACCTTTTACTCCTCGATATCCTCCAAACATGATTGGAAAGAAAGCATTATATGAAGGTACCCGTCGACCCTGTTGGAATGGCCAAGACCCTTCATCTTCGTCGCCATCTTCTTCTGCTTCTACGGGTTTCACAGGTTTACGTTTCGGATTACGTTTAGCTGGTGACCCGCCGTTTTGTGGAAACGCGTCTGGTTGCACTCCTCCATTTGAGATTTCTCGATTTGGTTGAACCAGTGCCGGTGGTGTTAAACCGTGTTCAACGTTTTCCTCTACAGGGACATCAAATTCCTCAGGATCTGTAGCACTGTTATGTTTCCTACCAAGGAACGAATTTGTGGCTAAGGTATCTCCAGTAACAAATGCAGTCATTGCGCCTTCGGGGTTATATTCGGAAGGGCCACCATAATATCCACTCAGCATAACCGCGCGTTGTGGTGAACGAGGAAACCGATAGTCTAAAATCGTGTCTCTTAAACTGTTAGAATATTAAAAATTGAATACCTTACCATCGTACGCTAGTGGTACACCAGATATCACGACAAGCTCGAACAGCAGAGTACACAAACCCGCAATATACATTTTCATTATAAGAAATTTAAGATATGTTTGCAACTGAATACAATCAAATCTTGCTTGGTTATATATATTGCACATCTTGCTCCCACCCTTTACATCCCTAAGCACACGCCCAAGATGAAAAGGATGTTCTTCTCGATAATAAAAAATTCATTGCGTGTATTATGTTCATGTAAAATAAGAGTGCCAGACTGATTTTTAACGTTAACAGACTATGTGATTTGTTTAGATAAGTCGGAACTGATTGATATGAATTGTTCGTTCGAATCTTCTGACGTTACGACACACTTGATAGCTGGATACTCTTTAATATTTCTTAGAAATTCCAGTTACCTATTGTTTTACGAGCGTTTTAGTACTAGCATATTTAATGCAACAATTTGGGATTGGTAGAAGTACATGATAATTACCACGTACGAACAAATATAAATCATGTGTTTCATATCTGTTCATGGGGAGAAATTGCGAAAGAAGATTATTTAATTAGTATATTGATTTGTTGTGTGGTAGATGTACCGAAAAATCGCGTTATATTTGGCGGTATTCATTTAGTTGCTTAGAATTCATACGTATAATAATGTACCTACGTGCATCTTTTGCCATGATTTGCCGACGTTTGACGGAGTACAATGCATTTCTAGATTTATTTTAAGAAAACGCCGAGGAATTTTAAAGCTATCTGAAAGATTCATCAATATTGTAAATGATTAGTGACGGAAGCTCACATCGTTTCCTTGTTTACCAAGAAAATCAATCTACGAGTAGTATCAAGAAAATGAGTTTCTTTACTTGGAAAAAATGTAAAAAGCTTCATATGAAGTAAAAGTTTCATAAAGTAAAATTATAAGGAAGACAACAGTTAGTTGGTACATATGTCGAATTTTAATTGATATTTTGAGTTTGATTTTACGAGTATATTTGAGACCACATAGTTTTATGTATGTTGGTGGTATCACAGATATATTTACGTATATCTGTGCACTGAGAGAAATAATATAATCAAATTTTCTAATAAATACCATTGTGAATTACGTTATTACTAATTCCAATTGCCCTTAATGAATAGATTTTTAACACAATTAAACAAGATGTACTGCAGTAAGTCAATTAAAAACCATTTTAATTTAACTACGTTTCTGCAACACCTCACTTTGCTACCTACAGTTATTTTGCGGTTAAATCTTCCTAAATATATTAATACTTACAATACAACAATTTAGTGTCCTATTTAAGGTTGTTTAACGTACACTTATTCTAATTAAACTGTTTATTATTCATAATAAATGCCTTTAATTGTCTCTAAAGAAAGTTTATGTCTGTGCCAGGTTTTCAAATACCTACGGTAATTGATGTAATTACAAATAAAATTAAAATTTGAGTGTAATCAAACAGGTACAGAAAACTCTGTTTAATTATCGTGAATAACAAGTTGTATAGTCACATATAGTATTAAATTTGTTTAATTACTCCTAACAGATTTTTCTCCCAGTGTGGTGTTATACAGGGATGATTCCTATAGTACCTGCCACCGTTTGGGAGCGTGTAGGTGGTGCGTAGGGGAGTATTTTGATATAGGACACTTGGTTGGTCGGAAATCTAAAATAAGGGTGCCAGAGCCAAATTTACCTTCTGGAATTTCGCGCCTGTAGGTAGGCAACCCAACCGGCCGGCGGTGCACACGGAGCGATCTCAGGCGGCGATGTGTGGCTGACACTTGATCAGAATTTTGTTTAAACCCACGAAATCCCGTCTGCAACGACGCGTATCAAGTGAATAAACACTATGGCACGTTTTACTAACACGGAATACGCGGACATGCACTTCATGTACGGATTGGCAAATGGTAACGCACGAGCTGCACGACGAGCGTACGCTGAGCGGTATCCAAACCGTCAGTTACCCTGCAGACAGGTCTTTCAAGAAGTTCACTTCCGACTGTGCGAGACAGGGCAATTGCAGGTAAGCTGACGGAGGCTTAACTTTACACACAGATTCGTGATGCACATCGATACTTGGGTCATTTAAGCACCCATTTCGAAAAGTTTGTTTGTTTACACCGACCTCCTCCTATTTCGCAGCCCACTAGCGCCCGTGATCGCGATCGCCCGTTGGTAAATGCCTTAGAGGAGGATGTGTTGGAACGTTTCGAGGCAAACCCGCGTACTAGCACTCGACTTGTAGCAGATCAGGTGGGTTGTAGTCAACACACAGTGTGGAACATCGCCAACAACAACAACTTACACCCCTATAAGTTTAAGAAAGTGCAAGAGTTACGGCCGGGTGACCATGAAAGGAGGCTGGAATTCTGCAACTTAGTCGTCCAGGAGGAAGAAGCTAATCCGAACTTTCTGAGGAGCGTGCTAGTTACTGACGAGAAAGGATTCTCAAGAGAGGGGACCTTCAATCCTCGTAACAGCCACTACTGGGCGGAGCACAATCCTCATGAAACGTTTACGCGAGGATACCAGGACAAGTTTTCTTTAAACGTTTGGGCTGGCATCCTGGGGACAACCTACTGGGGCCTTACATCCTCCCTCCGCGTCTAAATGCCCATAATTACCTGATTTTCCTGCGCGAGGTGCTACCAGAACTTTTAATGGATGTTCCAGTGAACTTGTACTGGGACCACTGGTTCCAGCACGATGGGTGCCCTGCTCACTACGGGCGGCAGGTGAGGGAACACTTGGACCAAACCTATCCGGACAGATGGATCGGCCGTGGAGGTGCGGTGGAGTGGCCTGCCCGCTCGCCCGACATCACCCCATTAGATTTTTACTTGTGGGGTGTGATGGAAGCGCACGTCTACGAGACTCCCGTCGAATCCGAAGAGGACTTAATTGCGCGCGTCGTCATGGCCGGAGAGGCTGTTCGCCAGGACATAGGAGTCTTCACGCGAGTTCGAGGGGAGTGGTTGGCTAGATGTAGGAAGTGCATTGAGAACAACGGTGGCCACGTTGAACACTTGTAAACGTTATTGCTTTTGACTGTCGTTTTCCCTCCTTCCCTCCCATGTCGCTTCCTCGCGCTAACTCGCTCTGCATCGCTCCGCGCGAAACGTCGGTCGGTTGGGTTGCCTACATACAGGCGTGAAATTCCAGAAGATAAATTTGGTTCTGGCGCCCTTATTTTGGATTTCCGACCCCAAGTGTCCTATATGAAAAGACTTCCCCTAGGCACCCCCTATACGCTCCCAAACGGTGGCAGGTACTATAGGAATCACCCTGTATAGGCATTATTCATTAAAAACTAAAAAGTAATACGCAATCAGGGAACTGAATTCTAATCTTTCTACAATATACTTTTATTTCCATTGGCTGGTTTTAGTAACTGTTTTGATCTATTGCGTTCAGAGTTGTATTTATACCTATACCAATTACCTACATCTGTGTAGTGGAGCACTTGTACCATTGATAAAACATCTTGATTAATTATACCTTCAGAAATCTATAAGTATCTTTGTCAAAAACTTGAAAATGTTCGTTTAAGTTTGAAAATGCTTCACGTTCAATAAGAAAGTCGTGACAGAAATTTATAATATTTACCGTATTTAGAACATTTCAAAGGGCTCTAACAGAATCAAATGTGCCACTGCTTGAGTCCTATAGGTCAGCCTGCAAACGATATAAATTGGCAGTGAAGAAAGCAAAATTTAAAAAAAATCGAATTGAACAAAATACGTCCGCGGGCTCTCGTTTCCATCTAATTTGTTGACACTGTTTGAAAGAGGGCTGTATTTTTGAAAACGCCGAATAGAGCACGGCGCAGAGTGGCAAATTTCACTGATTAGCATGTTTTGTTACTTTAAATTACCAATTATTTAACTATTATACTAGGCACCTACTTATGTGCCAAAGAATGGAATGAGAATTCTGGTAGGGTAAGTCGCATCATGCTCTAGAAATGTATTTTAATAAAAATTATGAAAATAACCCTTTCCCCGCCATTTGAAATTATGGCTCCTGACAAATCGAATGCCCTAAATATAGGTACTCCTTTTTGTCTGCGTACAAGTACGGTGGGAATTAGTACACACCCATACCATTTGGTGCTTCAGAAAATGATAGGTACATTATTATAAGAAATTGCTAGACTAGATGTTTGAAAGTTTGGTCATCGATGGCAATGCAATATTCTAAACAAAAAGTTATATGGACCATTGGCTTTTGACGGGAACGCCGTAATCTTGATAGCTGTTAATTAATTTTTGCTCGCTTCGAATAGCAAAATCTAATTTATAGTGTCCACAATTTGACTATGAACACTTATATTATTTATTGTGTAATAAACTTATGTAAACGCCGTTACAGGCAGGAAAAAATAATATTCAGATTTATACAGTGCGCGTGTCGCATAGCACCCAAATCAGAAAAAGCTGTCAATGAATATGTATTTTTTAGTAAATTTATTGTCTCTAGATCCAAGCCAAGGATTTATTAAAATAGATCAGTCAGCAATGAAGGATGGAGGTGATTGTTTAACTTCCTTTTGTTGGGATTGTTTTTGTTTTTTGCCTATACAATGTAGTCAAAATCCAACGACAAAGATCATACACATACTTACTATACATTCATGATTCACATACACCTAATTTATTTATTCATTTTCCGTAAAACACCTGCGATATTTAAATTTAAATTTATTCTTAGTTGCGATTGGTATCTGCACTTACAAACATGATCAGATTTTCAATAATAAACAGATTAATGTTTTCCGTCCTTTATTTATTCACAAATTTTATAACTGCGGCATGGTGCAATTTTGCTTGTTAGCTATGAAGCTATCGTCTTTGTTTAATTAACTAAACGTACGCGTTGGATTGTAGCGGTGCGGGTAGGTATCTACATATTTTTGCATGGTTTTATTTCTCCGCAGAAGGAATTCACATATTGCAGCACATGATGCTTCTAATAATCATAAATATACAATTTAAAAACGATAGACATTGTCATCCAAAATAACTGCATTTCAAATAATTGCGCAGGAATCAGCCAGCACTATTAATCATAATATTGGAGGTAGTCTTTTGCACAATATTTTGCATTCACCTCACAGCTTATTTTTACCTTTTGTATTTTACAAATCGGTTGAATACTACAATGGACGTGGACGGTACATGTACATGCCATTCTGCACATATAATTTATGTCATGGTTTATCTGAAGTGAAGCACATACGTGCGTTGTGTGTTAATGAATTTCATACATAGACAACCGGGTTCAATATACCTTTTTTTTCCTTGTTTACCAAAATTTCTTAATACGTGGGTTCACCATAAATAGTAGATGATTAGTAAATGCTTTGAATACATTGGACCCCCGATTATTTTCTAGCTTACGTATTTATTTCCAAAATGAAATGAGGCAGTTCAAGTTTAAATGAAGCAACAATGTCTATTCGCAAAAGAAATAAAGAAAATCCTGTTTTAGAATTACGTAATCAAGGAAACGCGAATTTTTTCTGAACTGAGTAATCTATTTTCCTGGACCACACCATGAGACCAAGGTACCCCCTTGCTATGGGCGTCTTGACAAAATGATTTTTACGTTCCATTTCTAACAACCGGTGCCTGGAATACGTCGAATGGCCACTATACTGACCCGGTATTTGGATAGTCCAACTACAGATCACCGAACGCGGACAACTACGCCGGCGGTGCCCACAACGCCGAAAGGTGTACAAGGTATAGTATGCCGACTGTGATCAAAGTGTGAGATCGAAGGGACTTCAGCGCATTTTTGTGTGGCAGATCAGTATTTCATTGGCCAGTCAATCAATAAGATTTTGTGCACACGTAATTCGCGGTTGAAGTTTTGACTACTTTTTGCGTTGCGTTGTGTCCATCGGAGTAGTGTCCACGGTCAATGATCTGGGTTATCCAAATTTCGGGTTGGCGTATTGCCCTAGACCGATAAAGTTACATTTTCCTATGGTCTCAATCTATAATGTTTTTCAAAAGTAGGTATCAGTTTGCTCACAATTTTGGTTGTAGTCGTCTTTTTTCCGAACCCTACGTGCCTACCGTAAGAAACGTTGAGTGTTTTGTAGTTTTTAAAAATCCATCGCCTTTTATATAGACATAACAATACGTAGACAGTTCGCAATTACTTATGTTTGTATAAGTTGTGTGGTTCGATTAATTTATAAGTGTTATGGTACACATTTGGTCACGAACACGACCTAACCACTTAAAAGAACGTGTATCAAACTACTGTGACACATTTACTAGTAACAGCAAGAAAACAATCAGTAATAATCACCTTATATTGTAGAGTAATAAACATTTTATCAATTTTAATAGGAATCTTATACCACTGCATATTTTAGCTGCTTGCAAGGCTTCCATCGTAGCATTACTTGTAACTTCTTTTAGTGGTTTTTTGGCATTATGAAATGTGAATCTAGGATTGTGTAGAAATTATACTGATTCCACAAAATCCTGGAATTACCCTTCCTTTTCAAGTAAAGAAAAAGTAAGTAAAATATTCCTAAAAATAAAGTGTCTAAAATTCGCATTTTGCAGAATCACCGTACCTATAGTGACTCGACGTCTTTCGGTGTTCTACGCGAAACAAAATAGACGGATTGAATAAATTTGCACATGACCGCAGCTGTAATTTAAGCTGTACACTAACATTAAACTCTTAAAAATCAATTTTGAAAGTATAGGTCCGCAGTCCCCTATTCATTGAGGGACTGTCCAGAAACACCAACTCTCCACAAGAAAATGTTTTTTTATGTTTGCAGTACGAAAAGTAAAAAACCCTCATAGCTTTCTAATTATGTTGCCAGTCAAAACCCCATTCCGGAACTATAATTTTTGAAAAACTGATTAATCAAAGAATTGCTAAATATTTTGAAGATAATAAACTCTTCAGTCATAATCAATTTGGGTTTCGTGGTGGGAGGTCTACATCTGACGCTATCGCTAAATTTGTAAGACTTACGCTTAATTGCTTTGAAAAAGGTGAACACGCTTGTGCAATTTTCATAGATCTGTCTAAAGCGTTTGACAGCGTACAACATCTAATTTTATTAGACAAGCTCGAGAAAGTCTATGGTTTTGATGTTACTAGCAAACTCCTCATTGAATCATACCTTACAAATAGGTTTCAATGTGTAAGGATAAATAATAACCTATCAGGAAAACTCTGTATAACGAAAGGAGTACCCCAAGGTAGTATTCTGGGGCCTCTTCTCTTTTTAATTTATATTAATGATATGCCAAGCTTTATTTCTGGAAATGAAAACTGCCTTCTTTATGCAGATGATGCTACCTTACTTGTTGGGGCCGAACACATTAACGGGGCACTAAATAACTCCAATGAATTACTATTCAACGAGGACTATAAACTTATTACATATAAATACAATGAAAACGGTATCTATGATATTATCACTGCGATCACATGATTTATCAACACCTGAATATGTGAAATTTTTAGGAATTTGTATTGATCGGAAATTAAATTTTGATGTTCACGGTAATTTTGTTGCTACGAAGTTAAGCAGAAATATATTTGTTTTGCGTAGATTAGCGAGTAATGTAACTATGAATATTCTTAAAACTGCCTATTTTGCACTCATACATAGCCACTTGCTATTGCTATTAATGTTTGGGGTCACTTTGCTTGTTGGAGGCAATTATTTAAATTACAAAGAAAAGCCGTTAGAATTATTGCTAACATTTCATTTAGAGATGATTGTCGGCAAGCTTTCATTGATCATCAAATATTAACGCTTCCATCTATTTTTATTTTTACTTGTCTTTGTTTTGTTAAGCGCAATGAACATTATTTTGTTAAAAATTGCGATGTTCATAATTATGACACCCGCAACAAATTAAATGAATTTGTCCCTTTTTGCCGTTTAAGACGCAAAACAGTTTTGATTATATCAATATAAAAATGTATAATTATATTCCTCCCAATATTAAGGCTTTACCTTTTAATTTATTCAAATCAAGAACTAAAGCATTTCATATTGATAAAGCGTTTTACTCGTATGAGGAATTTTTCAGTACAGAGTTCTTTTCGTGACAATTAAGTATTGTTGTTATAATTTTGTTTGTTCTTACATTTGTAATATTTTTATTTTGCTTTTGTATTGACTTATGTATGTAGGCTGTTCTACAAAACATTAAATAAGCTTTATTATTATTATTATTATGGTCGGTGTTCCTTGTGAGAACTCAGGTCTAGCCTGGTTAACTAATCGCACGGATTAAAATCAAGTAACGATGTCTGTGTCTGTGTCTGGTGAAGTTATGTAGGGTCCTTAAAAAAAAAAAATCACACACGTACATTGGACATCTAGGGATACCTAGTATGTAATTCGTACTTACCAACATACCTATTGATGGGCACAATAGCCAACGCTATCAGGAAAGAGGAAAACAAAACAAAACAAAAAAAATCATTATAATAAGTCCTGTAATTTTATTAAATGGAGTTTATTGTGTAAGTGTTTCTTGGGCTTTGCGTTTGGGTTGAATACGAGTGGGTTGTATTATTATTATTATTATTAATCAGAACTCAAAAAATAGACGCAAGTACTTCTTTGGCACTTATAGTCTCAATCGTTTTATTATCAGGTTTACTCCATATAGCTCCATTCCGGACAGTTTTACAACAGTCTCGAATTGACACTACATATTTCAAAAAGTTTTTGAAAATACAGAAGAATGGCGATTTTGTGGGCGCTTTATATGTCGGTCGGGCATTCTAATAATCAGCTCTTAACTTAAAAGCTATATTGACGACATTCCTCTCTGCGTTTTTTGGGTGCTAGATACTTAAAACAAGTTAAAAAGTCTTATGCAAACATAAATGACGAGAGCGTATTTTCCTCCTAATAATATTAATGATAGAACCGGGAAAATGTTTCATAATTTTAAGTTTATAATTATAAAAAGCCATTACTGAACCACGAAACATGTTAAAATCGCAGGCGCTGAGCGTGGTTGAGCTTGTATGCATATACAAGAAATGAAGGGCGCCCACAATGCCACAAACTCCACAATGAAAAATAGCTTCTCTCAATCTTTTCGTACACTAACGCTAGACCATGACACGACAAATAACTAAATATTATCGTATAGGTAACGGTTTTGGGTGACGGATCGATCATGGGGAAGTTATCCCTCATCTAAGTGCATTTTTAAACTACAGCGTAAATTGGTACGAATCGTGGGAAGTCTGAGAAGATTGCCGCAATGTTTTTAAAGAACATAAAATACTAACTCTCCCTAGTGTTTACATAGGTACTTGAAGCCTTATGTTATGCAAAGAAGAACGAAGGAAAACTTCTAAGACAATCTGACGTCCACTAGACCAAAAGATCTCGTTAGACGTCCATTTTCTCACCTCGTGGTAGCCCAAAATGTAAATTTACTCTATTAAGCGACTAATGCAATTACGACTCATTCAATTTAAATAATGAAAAACAAACAATATAAGTCATAAATTTTAATTCTATTCCTAATTAAATTCACAGATACTTCTACTTAATCCACAGGCAGCTATAACCATCATAGCTAACTATCCTGTCTTCATTCCTTTTTCGCTACGACAGCCGAAGGGCCCACATTGCTGAGATTTTTGCTCTTGTTCTGTCTATTTCCGCTTCTTTTTCGCACTGTCAACGACGATTCTACCACGATTTCATCAAATGGCTGTCCGAAGGCCGCTGAAGAAAATAATATGCATTATTTATATTTAGTCACACCGAGGTGTGCGTCACTAGGAAACGTGAATTCAGTGAAAATTGATGGGAATTCCTTTCTCAGGATGGAGCTTACGAACGACATTCTATAGCAAGGCGAACGAAATTCCAGAGAAAGGACATTTTTAAAGCAAAAATGCCCAACCGATCCGAATAACAAATTGGTTAATTTTAATTGTCCATTTCAAATGACGCAGGTTTAAAGCATTTGAAGAATTTGTTATAAATTTGGCATATCGCACTGATCACATAAAAAAAATGTACTTACATTTGGCAATCTTCGGTGAATCTTTTGTTTCAGTTGGAGCAGTATAAGAGGTGCATACCAAAACAGCAAAAATGAACACAATAATGCTGAACAACTTCATGCTGCTGACACTATGTAAGAATAGAAAGTGAATTGTGCTAAAAAATTATGTAGGTACAATTTAATCTACCAATACCCAACTCGTATTACTACTTTGCTTAGTAGTCCTTGACTTTTTCGTTAGTGGTCCGAGTCTTGCAATGTAATTAATTTATAGGCACCTGCATATTTCAAAGTAAACGAAAAATAATCAGTTCGAATCGCATTCACATGAACCGGTTTTCCAAATTGAAGGTACAGCAACCTTTTCAAACACTCTACCTGTACATTATACGAATGTTAATATCACACTTATATATTGCGAACTTGTACGTCAATGAACTACATCTATCGAGTTCGCATATCCAATAAAATTGCCAACGAAAGTGGAACAACAATAATCAGTCCCCATTTCCTTCTTGGCCTGGAGGAAACGTCTAACTTTCACTACTTTAGCAGCATTGCAAAGTACAGACATATTTTAATTATAAATCTATTTTGCCAATTTAGTACTGTAGTTATATAAACGAAAAGAATTATTAGATTGTTTTGCTAATAAAAGAAGTGGTCGTTTCTTTCCGTTGAAGTGGAACCAAAAGTTCACATTCTAGAACTTTGCAAATTTCAGTCAGTAGGTATCCTTCATCTTCAAATTTCATTCATTTTTATTGAAATTCCTTTATTCCAAATTATCCTCGTGGCATTGGGAGGAATGAGAGATAAACGTTTTGTTTTATCCATATATTCCAAATTGAAATGTTTCTTTCGAACTATGTGCTTATATTTATTCTCCCTTTAATCTTTGCATTTAATTTACGAAGAACATTTTTGTTTGAATGTTGCACATGTTGTACAGATCCAAGATTGATTAGGTATTATTTATTTTGTGCTAATGATTAGAATCAGAATTAATGAGCAACACATATAAAATATAAAAAAACGTTAAGAGGATTCTATGTACTTACCTAAAAATATGGTTTCCAAAAATTAGCTTCTACGCTTTGCTATGTTAATTCACTTCCTATACAGAACAGTCCATGTACAAGTACTCGAGCCAGCAGAGATTGCGAGGCTCTAATTGCTGTCATTCCCGCAATTAGCAAAATAAGTACCGCCACTTTAGTTTCCACTCCATCTTATTCGCAATAAATATAAGCTGTCAGTAGTGTCAGTGGCAATATATTACGACTCTAATTAAATTTAAAAAACGTCAGCGCATCAGGTGGATATGTAATAGTAACCATATAATGATAGAAGATTACCAAAGTGCTCGTGTGAGATCGAAGGGACTTCAGCGCATTTTTGTGTTACAGATCAGTATTCTATTCGCTAGTTTGATTCCCATTCCCTTTGTTGGTATCCACTACCGACCCCCCTTTCACCCACAATGCGCATTTTGGTGGATTTCGCCCTCCACAAAATAGTATTCAATGTTTGGAGAACACGAGAAAGCGCGATTCGAGCTTTAAGAAATGCAAAGTCGACTACCCCTCGAAGACGCGTGTTTTACAAACGGTTGTTAATTTCGCTCCTAGGAAAAAAAGAAAATTCCGTCACGTAAGAGCCGTGCGCGTTTTTAAGATCTTTCCAACGACACCAATTTGAAAACAATTGGAGCAAAACTGTAGAAGAAGAAGAAAACAAATTGAACAATCACCATGTTAGTAAACCCACCCACCCAGATGTCGCCGACCCCACATCTTGTAGCCCCGTCCCTAAAGTTGTTAATTACCCGACTCCGGTATGTACACGTACACTCCTAGTCTTACTACAAGTGCTCTTCTATAAGGGCCATCATTTCCTGCCAACCGGACAAAGTGAGATTAAAAGCTACCTTTCAATAACACTTTGCAAATGTATGTGCTTGCGAAGTTATAATGAAAGTTAAATAGGGTAGCAGAAGCTATTTGCAAAAATAGTGTGCATGTAGTCCCTGACAGTGTTAATGGTCCTTGTTCTCATAGTAAAGAAACCTACATGCATGTTTAAGTAGTTGTCATCGGCTTCAGATCTAAGTCTTGTAGAACCAAATCACTGCGGAATTAGTAGGTATGCCAGTTTTCCTTGAGGTACTTACGTACCTGAGTGTACTAGTTAATTATACAATGCGATCAAAAATGATTGGCTGTCTAGTCGCCTTTGGAATTTTTGTTTACATGGGAAATCCTATTTAACTTGAACTTCCTAAGGCGACTCGACAGCCAATCATTTTTGATCGCCCGATATTTAAGTGTAGCCTGTCATTATCTATAAATAGGGATTAATATGCAGGAATAGGATGAGTAAACCTATATTTCCAATCCAGATGTTCAAACCAGCTCACACCTCACAACAAGGAAGAATTTCATCACTCTGCCGAGGTGTTTCTAACAAAAAGTGTCATTTTACTATAATGTAACGATTTAGCTGGTGTGCTCTGATTTATCTTATTATTTCATATACGAGTAACACTCTATATGTTTGAATCTCTAACTCTAACAGGAGCAGGACAATATATCTATCCTCATCGCTCACAGGAACAACGGTCGAGGTTTGGGAAAGGATTGGTGAATTCTGCAGCGATTAATACCGTGGGACATGGGGGATTGTACTGGGATAGGTAAAGAAGCCGAGAGAGTTTTACAGTCAATTCGGGAAATACTTACGAAATGGATCTAACTCTGGCAAGGTGGTGCGAAACGTTACAAGAGCGATTCTCGTATCGCCCTTGGGCCGAAATGAAGGTAGACCAATTTTACAGTGGAGTGGGTAGACGCCCCATGCACTGTGTATTTACTGTGACTATATATATTTAGTCTTTCAGTAACTCCTCACAGTAGGGATGACGTTATTGCGCCCCAACAATGCATCTTAGTAATTAAGGTGGCTCATAAGGACTCCCTTTAGCCTAAGGACGTTACGAAAGACTTTCCCTCTCTACGAGTATCTTCCCCAGTTAGAGGTTGCCAAACCGCCAAAGAATCGTATATAATTTAGGGCAGTGAAGATTAACGATGGTTATTCTACAAGTTGATTTAGTGGGTCTAGTATACTTTAAACAGGTAAATTAATAAACACAACAGTCGGTCGCTCTTGATCTTCCACGGTACCATCGGCTAAGATATTCAATGGTTGCACTTAATATTCGCAATACATGAAGTGGAAATCCTTAAACCACACACATTAGACACAATTGAGGGTAGCATTAAAACGAGCTTAAAATGCAAATCATGACAGGAAGCACTAAGATAGAATTAATCAATACTGTTGTTTTACGATTCGACATTCTCCCTTAGTTAATATCCCATTCACAAAACGATTTACGTCAGTTAAAACTCTTCGCAACGCCGTGACGTGAATAGTGTTGACTTTATTTTTGGTTAATAAGTGTTAAAATATAATAATGTTGTACTTCACGAACATTGTCTGCGTATCAAAGATGAGGATTGATGTCGGTGAAGATACGAATAGTTAGCATTGAAACATTTATAAAACATTCAATGCATTGTATTATTAATTTTATCTAATTACCTTTTTGTTTAAACGAGTAAAAAAATCTTAACCTAAGTCTTATCTTTACATATTCCGTTATAAGCATCAACATGAACGGAACCTCTTTAAGAGTAAGGGCAAAATTTTACCGATTGAGAAAGCGTTGAAAGCTGTTTTGCCAATCAAGTCGAGGTGGTGCCTTAATTTGTGTAAAGCTTTCATATTTTTTCCTAATCCACTCTTGGTATAATCGAAAGGTTCAATAAACTGTTGCAAATGCAACTATTGGAAGCAAGTTTATTATTACGTTCTGCATGACGCTAGACAAAAACTAGCTTTACCCCATTTTCGAGCAGAACTTTTCCTACCTTGAATACCTACTGTATTCTTGGAAATGTTGCTGACAAACACTTTCCTTTTAGTTCCATTCGTGGTTCAGCAACTTCCCAAAAAATATCAAACTTATTTGTCTCCCCCACTTCGCATGACATCTCTATTCACTTCCTCAACATATTTGTACTCCCTGGCAATTATAAACCTAAGTAGGGACATTCAAAAACAAAAGATACCATCACGTTTTTTTTATCGTTCTTTTATAATAAAAACTATAAACTATTCATGATCTCCAGGATCCTTCACACTGTATATCATTTATTTATTTGTTATACCTCTCTTGTTCTATGCCCTCAACAGGCTTGCGCCCAATTACAGAGTGACCCGCATTATGCTATCATGCAGGATTTTACTTACGTTATTATGACATATTCCCTAAATTGGAAATTCCGTGCAAGAGAGGTATAGTACTTCATCTAAAGACATGACGCAAGTTGTACGTGCGAACTTTAAAACTTTCAAAATACAAAGATTCAACATTTTAAATGGAAATTTAACCAAAATTAATTAGGGCCGAGATCTCGATGGAACAGACAGACAGACAGACGACGGAAAATGGAGCACATAAGCGTTACCTGAACTTCGTTGTGTTACGCTAAAACACAATATTAATGCATTATACAGAATTCTAATAGGTAATTTGGATATTGGGTGGCTAGTCCAAATATTCCACCCACGCATAGGGTTGTTTATTTTTAGTTGCTCCTGGTTCAACAAGAACCAAGAAACATTAATTAATATGTCATAACCTCCCAGTACCTACAAATTAGGTAATTAAGTATTGAGAAAAAATCTATACCTATCAAACTTGAATATTTCTATTTTAAATCTTCCACTCCTTATCCTTCCACTTCCTAATAGGTAGGGATGAGTGCAACCTAGTGGAACCTTTTTGGTGCGAAATGCAGAGAAATAAATAAACGTAAATATTGGAACATTTACGAACTTAACTTTAAAGAAATTATTTGGATTCTGGAAAAATGTTCATTTTGGTCTTCACCACTACACATTTAATTTATACAGGTATGTACTTGATATTACACATAAAATTATGTATTGATTATGAGTCACATTAGAGCCCAGCCAAGGCATTAAGTGGCAAGTTCTCCCAGACGTTCATTCTCGTAAAAATCAGTATCCACAATCAAAAGTGGCCCATGATCTACAAGATGCAGTCTATATGACTTAAAATTACTTTCCACCTTAGATCATATATGTACATATTATCATAGACCAATTAATTGGTCTATGATAATAATATCTAAGCCGTAATAATACTATGTCTAAGCTTTCCACCAATCGACGCCACTGGAGTCGAACCAGTTTTCACCAGACTGTGTATCTGTCGCAGCCGTTTAATGAAATTGGACATTTCATGAAAAGTCTAGACACTTCATGAAACTGTGGAACAGTTTACTTTCCAGGACCAAGCGATTGGATTCCCTTCCCATTAGAGATCGATAAATGGTATCCTTATCGATCTAGAAGGGGAAGGGAAATTACCCCACACGTACAAATTTTCAGCGTTTCACTAAATGACTAGGCCTCGGACTAGACTTTTCATGAAATGTCCAATTTCATTAAACGGCTGCGACATATCTATAGACATAAGTTATCTACTTGCAGATGTGTTGCACATTGACTCCTTCAATACTGCGCAACCGCAAGCGCGCTAAAATTTGAATTTTAGTAGAATTGTCAATTGTAAGGGGTAAGTAAATCTTAGATCTGTTTATATGATCTAAGAAGTAAATAATACACATAACCTGCATACGTTATAATTGAAGATAATTTAGCTTACCTGCTTACCTATTGTAAGTAGGTGTAGTAGGTATATATTACTGCCATCTTATCAAGATTAATTTTTTTGTTATCTACATTTCAAGTAAATGACTTTGAATTCCTCAAGGAATTCCTAGACTAGAATATGCCAAAGGCGATAGAAAGAAACTATTTCGGTAAGTACTGTAACAGTTAATTAGAAATAGATAATGAAATCTACTTACAGACCAATATTGACCTACGGTAGAGAGAGAGTTTGGTGCTGAAGGAATCACAAAAAACCAGACTACAAGCTACAGAAATGAAGTAGGTACTTGCGAAGGGAAAGGGGAGTTGGTGGAATTACTAGTAAGAAGATAAAAAAAGAAGTGGATGCTCTGATAGAGGCCTTTGGTAGGCAAAAATTAAAATGCTTATTTGGACGAATGGAAAACAGTCGGCTTACGAAACACATATGTAACACCGGAATTCAAATTAGGAAGAAAAGGGGAAGCATAAAGACAACATGGGATATGTACTTATAAGTAGCAAGAATACTTCAAGATCAAGGCATAGAATGGGAGGAGGCTAAAGGCGTCGGACACTACTGTCTTAAGTGTAAATAGCATTGCGATCCATTTGACAGACTAGAGGAAGAATTCTGGCGACACTTTTCTTGCCAGTCTAAACAGGCAAAAGTGCAGCTCACCAAGTTCTCGCAAACTTCCCATTTCGTTTCGATATTTTGGCGAGTAAACGTGCGATTTTTATTATATTGCGACACGTAAATGAGTATCCTGCTTTTTAATTTTGTAATAACAGAGAAAATGGAGCCCAATAGTTTATAGCTTGGTTTATAGTGACTTATCTGGTAGAATATGTTAATTTATTTGGTACCAAGCCAAATGGAAGTGGTAAAGTTGGTAAGATTCGTTTTAATTTGAATAAATTTACGATTTGAATTTGGAATTGTGTAGGTAGTACTGCCACGGGTAAAGGTTTCGTCAAACTGACGCAGTGGAACTGTTTGTACAGCTAAGAAACGTAGGTCTAGCGCACAGAATGAAGTTTAACGAATTGTCACAATTTTATTGTAGTATGAATGTTCTGCAAGTCAGTGATCATTTCTCTGTATTAAACATCGAATTGAACGCAGCTGACATAACCTACTTCAACGGGTTAATATGAAGGGTAGCAAAATGACAGAGCCCTATCGTGCCTGATAAATAAATTGGAAACTAAATATACTGCAGCAAGTTGTTTTATTATAAACCGTCGATACTAAGGTAGGTCATATGTTAAGGCTAGCGCAAGCAGTGCTTACGTTCACCAGACGAAGCGCTTCATAAGCGCTACCCATAGACAGGAATACTCTAGCAAGGTTCTTCTCGCGCGAGTTGCTGTGTGGTAGCACTGTCGAGGTCCGTACGTCGACTCACGGTGATGTGTACACCTCGACAGTGCTATCAGACACCCGTCTTTAGGTAGCGCTAATGAAGCACTTCGTCTGGTGAACATTATCGTAACCATCACCACGAAACTTTTAAAGGTCTACAAACTTACCCCACATCAACATATCAATGAAATCTTAGGCGTCTTGATTCAAACACGAAAAGGTGCACAAAACGTTAAGTTTTAAACGCAAACAAACGAATTTAAAATAGGACGCCATATTCAGTTCTTGCTATTACATTTAACACGACATCGAAAAGACTGATTTGCGAACACTTCCCCGCCGGTTTTTGTTACTTTAAGGGTTGAATTTAACAACAAAATCAAAATTCACGTGATCACGTCCCGAGATCCTACACGCAAACGCCGATTTAAATTCGTACGAAAAGGAGAAGGGACGCCATAACTTTTTGTAGTTTAATATTACGTTTAAACACCGATTTACGTATGATGAACCGAAACGAACTATGTGCCAGAATTGTTCCCGTCTTTTATTTGACTTTTTTAAGTTTATTTTAATATCGCACTTCGTAAATTAGCAGCAAACCGAAAAAATACAACACGCTTGAAACGGCAGCAACGACATAGTTGG
This sequence comes from Photinus pyralis, assembly GCF_008802855.1. Taxonomy (NCBI): domain Eukaryota; kingdom Metazoa; phylum Arthropoda; class Insecta; order Coleoptera; family Lampyridae; genus Photinus; species Photinus pyralis. The sequence goes on from NW_022170511.1 coordinate 50,078,207, forward strand.
TCACGTGACGAAGATAGTGATCATGACGTCACAGCTGCAAGACTCGCTACGATTCGCCCGTTTCAAAAAATGGTCCAATCAAATGCATCCGGCTTTCTGTTTACTAGTTTTTCCCGGAATTCTAAAGCGATGGCAAATTTACTTCCCAAGATCTAAAAACTGTTGCTATTGCAAATCTTTTTCACACAGAAATGGCGAAAATAACTTCTCTGCTTCCCCTTTATTGGTATACATACATATACGTGGGCGAATGTCCGTGTCATTTAATCCAAAACGTAAACAAAGCAATTTCATGGAACCAAAATACGACCCAAACAAACGAAAGTTGCCCTAAAGCGTGAAATGTGGAACTTTCCCATATTCCCGTGAGGTCCGAGCGTAAGGAAAACCCCCCTCCGCCCCCCCTCCCTTGAAACAAATTCAATGTTTCTTTTGTACATCAATCGTTAAGATTTTTGTGCACTTTTGTGACTCCCGGTGCTGCGTTCTTGTTTAAAAACATTCAGCCCTAAGGGCACCCATATGACAATTTTTATCAAAGACCATCAAGCCTTCCTTTCCCTACCCCACAGACTTGCAGTGTTATGGTTCGTGGTCCTTTCTTAAACGTTATGGTGTAAGTGCTAAAACTATTAAATATTTTGGGGGAGAATGCAGAACGGGGGGTGTCTGGAATACCTCCCCAGGAAATGAAAATTCAGTGTTCATTTTCCTACACCTATCGTAACATTTTCGTACGTTAGAGGGGGGTGGCTCAGACCCCCTGGTGTTACATTCTCTCTAAAAATGTTCAGACCTAAGGACTCCCTCTAATCTTCCCGAAAAAAATGATAAAACCAGGAAATGAAATATTAAGCGTTCCTGTTCCTACCATTACCATACGATAGGTATTTTGATGAGAAGATTCGTCTCTCGTTTGGGATAAAATTATTAATAAATAAATCTACGATCCCCCCAATATTTTTATGAATGGGAAGATCGTGGATTTATTACTTAATAATAATAATCATAAGATGTTCGTGCGCTGTGACTCCCAGTGCTATGTTCTTGAGGCTCTCCTTCAAAACGTGCTGCCTTAGAAAGTTGAATTTTCCTTTTGTAATGCGAGTATTTTGTGGAGAAAAGGTTAGGGGAAAGCGACGTAAGTTCTGGAAAAAGCAGTCATGGTGCTTCCAGTAACTTAGAGCAAAAAGCTCGGTATCGTTGGTCTCGACCACAAAAACTTTCCTCAGTTTTTAGCGATACCTGACTAGCCGTTTGTCTACCCCCTGGTAACGATCTCAACGCTCCCAACGGAACTCTGATGAGATTTCCGAATGACAGTATGGCGAACCAAATCCAAGTCAGGGTAGAAGAGCTGGCGCCGAGAGGACTGCCTGGCCAAGGGGGAACTTGGTCATTGGACAGCGAACTTTGGTTACCGCGGGCGCCTCTCAGTTTCAAGTAGCCTTCTGATGGTAAGGGGAAACTGCCAGACCTCGTTGAAAAGCCTAATACTCGTGGGAGCGTCGAATTGGACTTAATACAAAAACCACTCAAGCTGTAACGGAGGACTCGCTACCTCCAACCATCACAGACCAAGGATTGTCCGACATCAAGAGGGCCTTATTGGGCTCTGACGAAGACCACTACTCTAGACAAGGGTACCGCATCCCTCTCTCCCTGAGGACTCCTCTCGGGTAACAAAGCCTATAATCCAAACGAATCTGAAAAATCAAACAGTACTCTCAGGAGCGCCGGCAAGTTCAAAGCGAGAAGACTAGAAAAGGGAGCAGAGCAGTTATGTCCTCATATGGGTGCGCAGATAATACCCTCAAAAAATCCTGTTCCATCACCTCAACTTCTCAAGTCATGGAGGAAAGGTGGAGGTGCTTCCACAGTTCCAAAAAAAAACCTTCCGAACCTGAAGTACAACCACCACAACAGCACCAGCAGCTGCTACAGGGACAACTGCAAGAAGCTACGGTTAAGCATCACAGTTGAGGCAACTTGTGGCCAGTTCGCCCGGTCCTATTTCAAATTGGGAGGAGTTTGTGAATATGGAGTCTGATTCTAGCAACGCCGGATAAGCCATAGACCTTAGGCAGGCGCCTCACTGTAAAGCAGGACATTGCCCTCATTCAAGAACCTTGGGTTGTTAAATCAAAGGTTTCTGGTCTTGGGGGCACAAAACGGCCATTATTTTGATATACAGCAAGAAAAACCTAGGGATCAACTGACAGCATTTATGGAAGCTAAAAGTGCTGCTAGTGTAAACAGTTTTGTGAGAACTTGCTAGTCTAGTCTATCTGCGCCTTAAGAAGTTAACGTGAGATAGGAAAAAATGGAGCCCAATAGTTTATAGCTTGGTTTATAATGACTTATCTGGTAGAATATGTTCATTTATTTTCCCGTACACCATGATGGTAGAAGGGTTTTGATTATAATAAATACCTAATAACGTTACAATCCTTGTTGTTTATTCCATATTATGCTGTAAAGGATCGTGACGGTTGCTTTCAAGTTGGGGCTATAATGTAACTGGAATTCACAGTGATGACCGAAGGCTTTATTAATTTCGAGTGCGTTAAATGAAATTCAAATTTAAGGGCGCTTGCGTATGCGCAGTACCGAGGGAGTCAATGTGCAACACATCTGCAAGTAGATTATCTAACCTTACCAGGGTTGTATAAAATCACTCCTGACTTATTACATTTTGAATTTCTAACAGCGTTGGAAGATAATTATGATTAGACCTAAAGGAAATTATAATAAATTAAAGCTGATATTAGGAATTGCTTTGGGATTACATGTAATTGGATATATTGCAAAACCATATTTTATTGCAGGACAGAAAGACCCAATCAAAGATGGTAAATGAAATGTCAGGGTCCAACTACCTACCCTCGAAAAGACTCATTTCCACACTACCACAAAATGTAATTGAAATGTAATGTCGCATGTATAAATATTAAAGTAATTATCTACATTAACTATTTTATTTACAACCAAACTAATCCGATTCTACATATTTGCCACCATAGTACGGTAGATATTGTAAAACTGCTTTCCATTCGGTAAAATAACAGAGTGCTAGTCCTGCAGTAGCTCCATAGGCAGCACCAGTTCCAATCCTAAAAATGTTACATAACAAATTTGTTCGGAAGTGTAAAAGACATACCAATGCGAAGCCATTTCTGCGTGCTTTTTGCCAAAGCGTGTACACATTCTAGGCATTAAAGAATTTATTATAGACATTTTTAGTTTTCACAAGTGTCCCGAAGCTATTTGGGAAATAATCGATCGTTGTAAAGTTAGTAACGATCTAAATTTTCATGAAGTTAGCTTAGCTGCACAATAAATAGCCGCATTTAGCGGATTTGTATTGGACGCATTCTACAAATTGGTACTGTATAAAGATCATTGATTATATGCAATAATTGATTAGTTATCGATGATAATGACGTGCAGAGCATGTACCCATATTTTTAAAAATTTAGGTGAATTTATAAAGATGTCCACAGTGTATGGCAAAATATACACAAGTGCGTATAATCAAACTATCTGCAGCATACTGCATTAGCTTTGTTTATGAATAAACAATGGAATTAGGTAGTCCATAGCTATATTTAATTGAAAAATTGGTGAACTGCACTTCTTTACTTTATATGCACTCATGTTTGAGGTGTGGAAATAGAGCTTTAATGGACTTCGTATCTCTCAAGTCATTTTTACTTGTACTTAATATTTTATTTGGCTATATATTAAATGAATGAATATAAATGCGACATGTAGGTTTTACTTCAAAATGGTAAAACTATTGATCCAAAACATGAAGTGTGAATTTTTAAATTTCCCGCATGTTTGTGCTGTCATTCTATTGAGTCCCACGCCCCCATCCTTCCATGTGATTATGCGGTTGTTGTATACATTTTTAAATTTCAAACAAACATTAGGATAGTTATAATCGATAATATGAGTGGTGCAATTTATGGTGGAGGTATGTATAGATAGTCCTTTGTGTGTCCTTAATCAGAATTGTTTTCAGACGAAGTCGGTGCATTGGTCTTAGATATTGGTCATAATACAGTCCGTGCTGGTTATGGTGGTGAAGACAGCCCTATATTGGATATACCCAGTAACATTGGTATTTGGGCAGATTCGCAAGATGATGTGGGTGAGCCCCGATACAAATACAACATTGGCCTGACTGCCATTCACGTTAAGCGACCAGGTATCTTGTTTATCAACCTATGTAATTGTTTGTAGATTCTTATTTGGCCAGGTATGGAGTTGGTCCCATTTTTAAAAGAGGGAATGGTTGATAATTGGGATATGTTTGAGAATTTAACAGACTATATTTATAAACATGCTCTGGGGGCTGTACCTTGCGACCATCCCATTTTAATCTCTGAACCACCGGTAAATAGTATGTTTTATACTAGTTTATACCAAAGCTTTTTGTAGTGGATAACTCCACCGAAGCGTGAACAAATGGCAGAACTAATGTTTGAAAAATACAAAGTGCCAGCACTATACCTAGCAAAGAATGCAGCACTGGCTGCATTTGCTAATGGACGACCTACATGTCTAGTTGTCGACAGTGGTGCTACACACACTTCGGCAGTTCCTCTTCTCGACGGGTAAAAGTGGTATGGTCTAATATTCTTGCCAATTTAAATTTTAGGATTATTCTCACGCACGCAGTTGTCAAATCACCTGTCGGAGGTGACTATATTAGCATGCAGTGTCGACATTACTTGGAGGAGAAAAACATTGACATTATTCCCCCATATATGATTTCGAGTAAAGAACTGACGAAACCGGACGAACCTGCGAGTTGGAAGATTAAGACTTGCCTACCTAAAGTCACAGAGTCATGGCATAATTATATGGTGAAGGTATGAGCTATTTGCCTCAGTCTCAAGCCTGATCTTTCATGTTTCATGAAAACAAATCCATTCACATAGGACCTTATTTAAGAGTTCATTTTACGTTCATTTTAAACGGTGTAACAAAAATATCTCAGAGTACTTGAATAACTTTCTTCTACAACATTTTACAACTGGAAAAACAGACTGTCTTGGAATAATACCACGAAAAAATCCTACGATTCACTTTTTCCTATGCTATTTAAAACATCTTTCCTTCTTTTAGTTTCTGCCTCTCCCCTATTTGAATTTGCGTCTTCGAAATTAAACACATGTTTATGCTTATCTTGAAACTAATTAACTTACGCAGCGATAACAAATTTCTTATTGCAATGACCGGAGATAACATGAGATAAACTTACAAAACATTTCACGCAAATATTTTCAAATGAACAATAAAATACTAAATACTACGCGATTATTATAGGCATATGATGTTACCCTAAGATACGTAACTCCTTACTTTTGTTTAATCTGACAAAAAGAAAGCTTTAAAGTTTTAATTGTAAACAACATTCACAATGAAAGACTCTTGAGTAATAACTAACAAGGTTTTAAACATAAGGTTCTCTATTGTTGTCCCCAATCATGCACCATTCAGCACATAATCACCTTCCTGAATATTATTATTATTAATTCTTCTAAATTCCTTAATTAATATGATAAATACCCGTGATAAATATTATATTTGAAACTTCCTTATTAAATATAAATAGGTAATCAGAAAATTATGTGCAAAAATGTATCAAAATATGGGTTGCACCAACTAGCTCACTGGAATCGGACAATTTCAATCTTACCTCGTCAATCTCACAAAACTAATTTTTTTATGTACTCCTTGACATAAAAAAGCTGATTCAATTGGGAGGAAATCACTATGATACAAAATAAAATTGAAAATGATATGAATTTGTTTAGTTTGTTTATATTGTGCACTGAATAAGATTTTCTTAGGAAGTGATGCAAGATTTTCAAGCTTCAGTTCTTCAAGTATCTGATAACTTGTACGACGAGGAGGTTGTGAAAAGTATGCCCGCAATACATTACGAATTTCCGCACGGTTTTCATAAGGATTTTGGCGTTGAGCGCTTCAAGATTCCGGAACCGCTGTTCAATCCGACCACGAGCGCTAAGGCTGGTATTCAACCGATTTTAGGTGTTGGTCCGTTAGTAACGACCAGTGTGGGAATGTGCGATATTGATATTAGACCTGTAAGATCTTTAAAAAATGTTAAGAACTTAATCGTTTTTTATAGGCCATGTATGGAAGTGTGGTCGTGACTGGAGGCAATTCCAACATTCAGGGTTTCAATGAGAGGTTAAATAGAGATCTGGCCGCTAAAACACCACCTGTAAGTATGCGTATGTATGTTGTATGGCCTTATTCTCATAGTAGCAGTTTGATTGATGTTGGCAAAATAAATTTAAAAAAAATGTTTTTTTCTTCTCAAAGAAAGTTAGTATCCATCATGGTAGGTTTATATCAAACATATTACACGGCTATAAATTATTGTAATGTGACATGTTGACTGCACATCCCACATTAAAATCCCATGCTATTTTGCAGCCTTTTTTGGAAGCTGTATAATTTGTACATTTACAAAACAGATTCATATTATAAAAATAGATCTGTTGCAATGTTGTTACGTTTCTACTAATTATGCAAAAATGGATTTTGTACAATATCCTCAGAAAAAATTGTTCTCCAAATACTCTTGCGTATATTTTTGCGAAATGTGCTAGTGGGTATAGGTTTAACGGCAATTGTTTTAAAATGGCGCATGGATGAAGTGACTTGAAACGATTCTTTAATTGTAGATATCTGGTATCGTCCTCACAAACACGACATTAGCGGTCGCATGATACATCTATATGTAAAACATATGAGAAATGCATTTCATTCTATTCTATTCATAAGGGGAGCCCAACCAGGCAGACACACTGAAGGCTCATTCTGTCTACCCTCTTTTTTTTACAACTATAGGTTTAGAACCCACTCCTCTCAGTAATGGATAGGAACCTCTTTAGCCTAAGTTGCTGCACTCTTCCCAGTTCCAGACTGTCGCCTAGGAGCTGTGATGTCTCTCTGATTAAAGCGTAACAGTGACAGACCACATGTCGTGTAGTTTTATCTGCCTCGCCACAGAACCTGTAAGTGGGCTCTCTTAAAAGCCCAACGTTGTGATAGGGGACTATCCAGTAGTCAGTACCCCGTGAGCATACTGGTGATCTCCCTAATCTGGCTTCTATTCAGTTTTATAAGCTAGAAGACCTAGATTTACCAAGGGTCCTGGACTGTCCGAGTCCAGTTGCTTGTTGCCACTTAACCTGGAATTAACTGGTCGCCCTGGCTCTGACAACGAAGGGAGCAATTCCTAGAGTAGATCACTGACCTAAATAAAAGATGGATGAACAATACGCGCAACATATTAAGTCATGCGCAATGGACATGAACGAGTACTAAAGTGATTGTTGGTTGTGTATACCCTATACGTGCATTACAATTCCATAAAATGTAAATTGGTTTTTCTTGACAATTGGAATTGAGCAATCATTTATTTGTATGTATTTAAACAAGTTACAAGTTAGTTTACAGTTTCTTTGTGATCACCAACAAAATATGAGACCATAGAGTGCTTCCCTTTTATTTGAGACGCTTGGTCAATAAATTTCATTAATTAAGACATTTTGAATAGAACGTCTCATTCAATACATTCTACTGTCAGTGAGCTGTGTTAAAAACCTAACCAGGCAGTGAATTTAGTGCAATATTCCTGAATGAAATAAGGGAGCGCCTATCTATGTTCAAGAATAGTCTATCTTACTGCTACAGATTTGTACAGCATGGAATATCTTTAAGCTACTGTAGCGAACATTCCAGAAATCTCGATAGACTTTGAGGCGCCATGAAAGATTAGTCATCGGCGATAAAGGAACGAACGCGGATGTGACGTAATCTTTCCTCGAATTATGACGTGTTTTTGTTCTACACATTTGAACAGACTCGAGAAAACTCGGGTTATTAAGCAAATCGAATTGCGTTTCAGGCGAAGTTTCAGGACAGTTCCTACATCAATGTGTTCTTGTTACGTTATAAATTGTGAGTGATAAATTTTAATTAGTTACTGTTATAAATTAATTGATGGTACGACTTATAGATTTATTGTTAGTTAATTGTAAATACTTAAATAAAACCATATAATTAAATTTATGTTACATTATTTACTTTATGCCTGTATTGGTTCCCTTTAAATTCAGCATTACGAAAAATCATGCGTTTTATAGTACTATTGTTTTAAAAAAACATTAATTATCGTAAAGTATGTTTTATACAGCAAATTATCCATTGATAAACAGCCAAATTTCATTAAAATTTTGAAATTTCAGTTTGCAAAAGTCCATAAGCCATTTTTCATTTTGAACAATTGCTTTGTATTGGTGTATGTATTGACTACAAAGAATCTTTGCAGAGCATGCGGTTAAAGGTGATCAGTGCTGCAGGAGCAGTCGAACGAAAGTTTGGTGCATGGATAGGGGGATCGATATTAAGCTCTCTTGGTTCCTTTCAGCAGTTGTGGGTATCAAAGCAGGAGTATGATGAAGGAGGTAAAGCAATAGTTCAGTCTAAATGTCCGTAATTTGGCGTCTGGTATTTGATTTGGGCGAGGGTAAATTGCTTGATAAGAAAACTTCGAAATTTCAATTACTCATATCTGTCCTATTCTCAGAGCCATTTTGTATATCAATATCTTCTAGTATAAGAGAGTTTATATTCTGATCGTTTGTGACTGACTCAATAACAATTATTTAAGTTCCTTTTACAATTAATGTAGTTGGAAAATTCGGCTTAACTCTAGTTTTCTATTTTAAATGTGTCATATATGGTAAGGTAATTCACCATTGCTTCACAAAAAGTGAACATTTTAGATTGGAAGGTATTTTTTATATATCGAATAGTGGTGCCTACGAAAACTAGGGTTAATGGCTTCATGTGTTCCGTAAAAAATGTGGTGCATATTATTTATCTAACATAGAACTAAAAGACTTATTTTTTAATGCAATGTGTTAAACGCTATGGACATAATTGTTTAAGACTGCAACTTATCAACTAAGGCTCAATACTACTTTAAGTAAAAAAAGTATTATTTTTGGTCTCGTTAAACGTATTATTTTAACTTGTGAGTGAAATTTTGTGATATGTCTAGTTTTGACGTTAAATTCCTAAACGTTAAGTTAAATCTAAATGTTCCTATTAATTATTTTCATTTCAGTTTACACATTTATAAAGTCTGATTTTTTTTATGGTAGGATTAGTTAAATTTATTTAATCTGTCGCTAATTTTTATTAAGACTGAAATACGAAAGCACTTTAAAAAGGCAGCAGTTTGTATTTTATATCTAAATGATGAGCAACTTGTAAATTCTGTAATTGTCAATTGATTTTGAGCATGTCATGTTTTATTGTGATTTGTATTCATTGTAACTTGAAAGTGCCAAAATGTGCAAATATATAGTTAACATAAGTGAGTCGAAAATCATGACCCTTTGTTCCCTTTTGCACTAGCAAATTTGAGCATAAATGTGGCCCCATCCTACATGTATTTATTGAACTGATAGCGGAAAATTTACCAATAATTGAATGAGGAACAGGTCGTACCCAGGGGGTGGCCAGGTGGGGCTGAACCCCACATAGAACGTGGTGTTGCCCCCACTGGAAATTATGGTTGATGGTTCCTTTACAAAAATTACAGGGGAAGTCTATCAAAAACTTCCTAGAAAAATACTGTCCACCCCTGCTACTTCATTCTGGCCGGCCTGGTGAGGAAGGGCGGAAGTGTTCTCTTTCTAGTAGAGGCATTGAATTTATAAAAATTCAGTGGTAAAACAAAATCTACAGATTAGAACAAACATTGTAATAACAGATAACAGGAGATGGGTGGTTCACTTCTGATATAAACGCGTTGATTTGCAGATTTGAGCCAAACGTTATTACCTTCATCTGCGTGGAGCATGAATTTCAAAAGTATTTTACAAATTCCGCAGATGAACATGAGACGGGTGGCTCCCTCTTAATGTGCAAGCAGAGAACAGTGTGAAAGTTTGAATGGAAACTGTAGAAACATGAGATGGGAGTTTCCTTTCTAATTTAAAAGAATATGCAAATTTGAACGAAAATTGTAGACACAGATGGCCTCCCTCTAATGTAAAAGCGGGAAAGTTACACTTTGGCCAAAGATCGTACTATTATCTTTGCTTTGACTTTGATTTGTTTAGCCGACTGCTCGAGATTTTCATGAAAATGTTACACACTTCGGCTGCTTGCACTTCAAAGATTAAGGTTTATACAAAAGAGTAAGTCCACACGGCTCAAGTTTCTGTCTGGGTATCAGTTTCCCTGGACAAACGTATGATTTCAATTTTTGTCATTCAAACACTAAAAATTAATCCGATATTTGTACTGAAAGTAACAGCATTGATTATTATTCAATGGTAATAGCCAACTTGATAAAATGTACAATAACCTTACCTGTACCATGCGCTTAATAATATTTTCCAATAGAAACAAAGGGGTATACAATTCACGTTACCTACAGAAATAATTGTAACGGTGGTAATTTACACTCTGTGAAGTCCAGCGTTTCATATTTGAAAATTGGTTTAACAGAAAAATGAAGATACCTACACATTCCCATTTATTTTTCTAAGATAATTAGGTACAAAGCTATTAGCATAGTATAATACAAAATATTTATTATAATACAAAATATTATGGTATTAGTAACAATATGGAATATAACTTAAATATAGCGTATACATTTTGATTAAAAGGAACCCTAACAACTAAGTAAAGCAATAATTTCTATCAATTATTGTACAAACGTTTTTTGATTTGAGATTTGATAAAATGAATCACAACGTGATACCAGCCCAAACGTTCTCCAAGTTCCAAATCTTCATCGTTTCGGTCAATGGTATGAATTTGAGGAGCGATATTCAGTTTCTCAAGTTCTTCATTGACAACGGCATTGTGATTTAAAACCTGGCGCTCGATCAGTTCTTGGTCGACGGCATCATCCTCTTCGCGAAAGCGATCTGGACAATATACGGGGTAGCAGTAATGGGCGTAGTACAATGCAGTTCCAATGAAGATTAGAGTAAATGCTATAGCAAACACTCCTGTTGCGTTCAATCCGCAAAAACCTCCTGTCAAAAAGAAAATTACGCAAATAAGCAAAATAAGTTGGAACGCAAATTAGACTTTCCAAAGTACTTACCGTGCATCTTTTTTGGAGTGGTGATAGTTTTGTTTAGGCCAACTAATCCATCATCTTCCGCAGCTTGAGAAATTACATCTCCAAAAAGTACTGTAACGAGCATGAACAATTACCTGGAATATTATAATAAATAATTATTTACGTACCGATTATAATAAATAAAATTGTTTCCATTTTTTCCACTGTAGTATCGAAATTTGGCAAAACGCACTAAGATTATTATTGGCAGAGCGGATTCTAAGGTAGCTTATTTTAAACGAGCAGCTTTAAGCGCGCAAACTTTTAGGAAAGCAAAGTGAAAAGTGAGAAAGAAATTACTCCCCCTTCCATTCATTAGTAATTTGCACAGAGTACGTAAGTAGGAGAGGGGCAAAATAAACGAAATGAATTTTTTTATTCGTAAATGAAAATGAAAAAAAATTTTAAGTTCCGTGACGAAATTGTAAAAATTTCGCTTAAGTTCTCAAAAGGTTTTGTTTCAGTAAATATTTCTATTAAGAGTTTGAATTTGTTCACGTTAACTTGATCAAATAGGCGCGTTCGTCCAAATGGCTAACGCTAAAGTATGTTTTTCATTACTCGCAAATCTATTTTTTGAATGCCCGCTAGATGAATGTGTACCTACTTTTTTCAACTGTCATAAAAGCCACTGTTAGTAGGAATTCTTATTCAAGTTGGTAAAATATTTGCCCTTCAAATGCACCTGAGACATTTGAACCAGTAAAAGCTAGAATTCGCTTTGTGCAACCTGCGATGTTTAAACCTCTGAAAAAGTACAGCTTTGCACGATGGCCAAATGCTGAGCTCTCAAACAAAGAAACGTACAAATGGGCGGACGGAATTCAGATAGATCTCTTTATCAAAACTACGCTAAATAAGTTTGAAGAGCGAAAAATATTCTTGGTTCTATACCCACAAAAAAATGATGTCGCAACTCGCTAAAGCTTTCTGGATACACTGAAAGCATAAGGCCGGGTGAGCGGCTCTATCATTTTTTTGCAATTACATTGTGGACATGCTTAGGCTTACTGCTTATTAATTTAGTTAGAACAATCAATTTCTAAAACATAATGTGCGCTTAAAAAATTAATAGGTAATCATGATTTGTTAAAACCCGTACCTATAGTGCATTGAGATGCAATTGATGCCAATTTCCGCAACTTTGATTTCATGTGGGGCGCAGCAACAATGTATAAAATGACTGTAACTATATAAGTTACACAGATTTTAATTACCAAAAAGTAGCAAATCAGCAACTTTCTTGAAATTCCGTTGACTCGCTTCGTCTGTGTATTCTTTCTAAATCAGACGGTTTTTTTCTACTCTGCCTCCTATTTCGTGTTTATAAAGCCATTCTCTGCATTCTCATCTACTTTTGGTTGGTTTAATGTTAAAATATGACTTTTTTTGGTGTTCCCTCTTTACCCAAAGTCATTCGTACTTTTTCGATCAGACTTCTCAATCAAAAGTTATAGACTAGAAACCAATTTCGAAAAAAAATTCAAAGGGCTGCAACTTTTGAACTAGTAGCCCAATCTTGGAACTGTTTGAAATTATGGATTCTACAGGCCACATTCTATAAGAAAATTTTTTTTCCGGGGCGATCTGAGACAATTTTTTTTTTCGGGGCTCAAAAAAAGGCAGTGTATAACCTTCCTTTTTTACCAAAAATCGACTGCACCAAAATTTCTCGGGAAAACACTTTTTCTTATTAATTTTGGTGCGTAGAATCCAAAACAATTCGTACTTTTTCGATCAGACTTCTCAATCAAAAGTTATAGACTAGAAACCAATTTCGAAAGAAAATTCAAAGGGCTGTAACTTTTGAACTAGTAGCCCAATCTTGAAACTGTTTGAAATTATGGATTCTACAGGCCACATTCTATAAGAAAATTTTTTTCCGGGTCGATCTGAGACAATTTTTTTTGAGGGCCTCAAAAAAAGGCAGTGTTATACCTTCCTTTTTTTTGAAAAATCAACTGCACCGAAATTTCTCGGGAAAAAACTTTTTCTTATTCATTTTGGTGCGTAGAATCCAAAACAATTCGTACTTTTTCGATCAGACTTCTCAATCAAAAGTTGGAGGCTAGAAACCAATTTCGAAAAAAAATTCAAAGGGCTGTATCTTTTGAACTAGTAGCCCAATCTTGGAACTGTTTGAAATTATGGATTCTACAGGCCACATTCTGTAAGAAAATTTTTTTTCCGGGTCGATCTTACACAATTTTTATTTCGGGGTTCAAAAAAAGGCAGTGTATAACCTTCCTTTTTTACCAAAAATTGACTGCACCAAAATTTCTCGGGAAAACACTTTTTCTTATTAATTTTGGTGCGTAGAATCCAAAACAATTCGTACTTTTTCGATCAGACTTCTCAATCAAAAGGTATAGACTAGAAACCAATTTCGAAAAAAAATTCAAAGGGCTGTAACTTTTGAACTAGTAGCCCAATCTTGGAACTGTTTGAAATTATGGATTCTACAGGCCACATTGTATAAGAAAAATTTTTTTTCCGGGTCGATCTGAGACAATTTTTTTTTCGGGGCTCAAAATTATTAACACGTTTCTCTAATTGGGGTCGATGTTAGGTTGTTAAAAAATTCTGTTTTAATTGAAGTGTTTTACAATGAATTTATCATTTTTTTGTCGTAGCATGAAAGTGCTGAAATACAATGATAGGCGACGCACCTCGTGTGGATTGTATATTTTGTTACTTTTAATTATCAGCTGCAATTAAAAAAAAAAACTTTTCGAGAAAGGAGTAAAATGTTTTTGTGGTGCACCTCAGAGCTACCCCCCCCCCCCCGTCACCATCATTACTACACTAATACTTTAATGGCCGTAACCTATGCAATTCCACCTGGCCCGCAGGTACCCAGTCCGCCCCTGTTTGTCGATACAAGTTTTTTCTAACTAGCGCATAAATCACAACTATACAGGGTGGTACACATAAGCATGTAAAGAAATTGGGTGGTAGACGGGATCAAAACAAGCACTTTTTGTAATAAACGGACGGTCCAACGTGTTTCGTTTGGTAGCCAGCCTCAAAAAAGTGGTGAAATCTAAGTTTCTTCTTATGGTACTTGGAATAATGCCTATGGATTGTAATGGAACTCTACTTATTAAATAACGTTTTCCCACCACCCGAAGCCACGCACAATCTACATCTTAGAATCGAATTTGTAGACTTGAATACCATCATCTACATATCGATTTTTTAGCGCATTTTTGCAAAAATTTTTTTTTTGTAAAAAGTAGCTTTTAATCTCACTTTGGCTGGCTGGCTGGTCGGCTGGCTGGCTGGCTGGCTGGCTGGCAGTAAATGCGCGCCCGTAGAAAAACGCTTGTAAAAAGACAAAGAGTGTACATGTAACTATCGGGGCCGTGTAATTAAGAACGTTAGGGATGGGGCTACAAGATTTGGAGTCGACGACATCTGGACGCCATCCCCGAGCGTATTATACTAACCTGGAGATTTTGCAGTTTTTATCTATCTTCTTCTACAGTTTTTCTCCGATTGTTTTCAAATTGGTGTCGTCGGGAAGATCTTGTCAACGCGCACAACTCCTGCGTGGCGGAATTTTGTTTTTTTTCCTAGGGGCGAAATAAACCACCTTTTGCGCGGCGCGCTTCGAGGGGTTGTCGACTTTGGGCCCCCAAAAGTTTCTTACAGCGCGAATCGCGGTCTCTCTTTCTCGTGTCACTAATAGAAGGTCGAGCTATGTGAAGTACCCAAAAGTTGAATACGATTTTATGCCGGGATTTTAGCGAAATCTACCAAAATGTGAATTACGAATGAACGGGACGTCGGAACTGTGTATCGACAAAGGGAATGTGGTAACCCCTGACGAGATCTTACTGATGGTGGAGTCGAAACTTCAAATCCGAATTGTTGCGGGTGATCAGAAGTGGGTGTCGACAAAGGGAATATGGTAACCCCCAAAGGATTTTACTGATGGTGGAGTCAAAACTTCAAACCCGAATTGCGAGTGCACGGTAAGCGAGAAAATGGTACCGACAAAGTGAACGTGGTAGCTTTCGGCAAGATCTTATTGAGGGTGGAGTCAATATTGGCTAATAAAACACTGATCTGCCACACAAAAATGCGCTGAAGTCCCTTCGATCTCACACGAGGACTTTGATCATTTTTTAGTATCATTTAATAATATCGACTTAAATCGATAATTGTTTGTTATTTGCTACATTTTCAACAAACTGCATGCGAAATTAGATGGCTCACTAGTATAGGCGAGGGACAGTTTGTGACCCGACGGACCAATCTTCAAATGAATACCTATAACTTTCGTTTGAAAAGTGATTTTAAAAATTTGTTCGACAATTCTCCCCATTTTCGTTGTCCGGCCCAAAATTGTAGTGGAATTTTTTTTCGAATTTTCAAATTTCAAATTCGCGACCAAATTTCGTCGAAATTAGAACTTTTTTTCGCACTCCTATTTAGCGGTGCACCCTTCCGTGGTAGCAATTTAAAAAAAAATTTGCGAAATCGGAAAAAGCATACCCCAAAACCTATTCAAAGATCAGTCTTTCTAACTCCTATAGTTGCTGAGAAAAAAATAAAAGGAGAAATGCAAATTTCACTACTTTTTTGGGGGTGGCTAGAAAGATTAAACCTACAACTCTCGACTCATTGTAGAATGCTCGGGTTTGAAGCATTAGCTGTCTGTCACAGTTCTTTACATGCAGATTGTATGTATTTCAGCGCCAATAAAATCTCAATCTGTAGCACAAAAACGTTTTACATACTTGTACACACCTACACAGGGTGTAACACAAGTATGCGGAAATTTGGTGGAAGATGAGCACAAACATACATGAGTTGAAACCATTCAGGCTCTAGTTCAACCCCCCTCCCCCTATGGGCTACCTCATGAACTTGGTGAAGGTATGATTCCCCGGTTACGTAAACCTAGAACTTCCACGGCGAAAAAGTCGTAGCCTTGGTGAAGGGGATTCGTTCATCCTCCTTCAGTTCCCTTTTGTTAGTACGTATAGCAAAAAAAATTTGTTTTCACTTTTCCTAATTTTCATTACTTTATTTTGTGCTTATAAATCTTATATACCTACTGCATTTTAATTCTTGATTCGCCAACACTCGCACATCAAGCGTGTGTAGTTTTAGCGATCATTTTGGATCAAGGTAACTCAACTTCATCTAAACCCCAATTTGACCGAAGAAAAAGGTGTGTACCTACATGTAAAAAAATTGGATTGCGTATGATATGATATGAACAATTTGAAATAACGCATGAGGAAATAGATTACATGTGTGCAGTGTAAACGTTGATATTGGTGACCGAATTTTTTCGAAATTTTAACAAAAGGCTTTCTTATAACAGGAAACTTTCTTTCTCATTTGTGGACCACTTTTCGTGATAATTTAACTGAGGATGATTTATTATAATAATAAGAGCAAATTGAAGCACAGTGAACTTTTTATTATGAGACGAATTTCTCTAAAATTTTAACCAAAAACGAATTTGGCTGGGGTAGCCAATTTTTTCGCAAAAAAAGTTCCTATCTGTGGAAATGTGCTTTTCGCAAATCGTTTACGATTACTCATATAACTTGTTTGAAATTAAATTATTTTGAATCGAAAGTTCCATAAATACTTTGGCAACCCTACACCCCATCACCAAAAAACGAAACATTCCCACCAAAATCGGAAGTCTCGGTAACTTCGCATATTGATAAATTTCTTCCACTATAAATTTACATTTATCAAAGTTTAAAAATAAACACAGTAAGAAAGCGCGCATGTGGTAATTTGTTTACAATTATTTTACCTTCGGCGAATGTTTATTAAAACATGAGTGGTACTAACCTTTGACGTCAAAATATGGGTCATACACCTTTATCGTGTTATTCTTGCGATATTGAGTTTACCAGTAAAAGCATGAATCACTAATTAAGCTTGAATAATCTATAGAAAAATTGTTTATTTTAAATAAAATTGAATCGCACCTTTTCATATAATTTTATCAATGCCTCGATTTGTTGTATATTTATACTAATTAAGTATTTATATCCGTATATCCAAACGTTGGCGAGGGCCTCAGAATATGAGTGAGAATCATGAAAAAATAGTGAGAATAGATGTCTATAGTTTACAAGCTTTCAATGGTAGTTTCGGTAGACTTTTGTAAAAAGAGCCTCGTTTCGGCAAATGGACAAATGTGAATTAAGTAGAGATTCAGTTCCTTAGCTTTTATATGTAGGTATAAACGACCAAAGAAAACTAAAAAAATTTAACAACTACTGTCTTTGCCACAAAAGAATATGCATACTACGTCATCATTTCTGGACTCTCATATAGTATTTACCATGCATATTTTTGTGGGCGGCTAATAAAACAAAAATTGAATAGATAGTGCACATTCACTGGTCTAGAAATTTTATAAAGAATCCACCTGCAGAATTGCATCGTAATCGGTCCACTAGTTTTTGAGACATCGTGGTAACGGACGGACGGACGGACAGACACAGCAAAATTGTAAGCTCTGTGAATTAAGTGGGTATTATTTGATCGTTTATATTTCTGATCACTCTTTTGGCTCCAAAGTGTTCGTCTATTGGTACATCAGAAAAAGTGTTAATTGCGCATCGTTTTTTTTATTACAAACGACCTTCCTCAAACCCCTTCTTGTGTCCTGGGTTTGTTTTTTACCTGACTTAGATTAGGCACGGTACATTACGTCAATAATTTCCACATAAAAATAAAGGATGAATTAATGCAAAGTGTAATGCAATAAAATTATAATTGTGTACAGGGGCCCTGTATGTCAAAGTACCCTGTACATAAAGAAATGTGTGCTGTAGGAATATTCGTAAGAGCAGTTGGTGCTAAAGTTGTAAGCCTGCTAACGGCTACCTTCATTTGAATATATCTCCATGGTGATGGTTGTTGACATGTGTCTGAATCTGACTGTCACAAAGGAGTTATGTCTGTTTTACTAAGTTCCAAAAGTGGTTTCATATATTAAATTGCAGTAATAATGTATATTTACTTAAGCAAAAAGGTGAGAAAAGTGCTTTCCTTAAAACAAAAATATACCGAAAATGTTTTTACAGATCGCAATCCCTAATAACATTCGAGTAACTTCAATTGCTTGGAACAAGGAGGATGGTTTCATAGCCGTAGGTGGCGAAGGTGGTCTGCTAAAAGTTTTGAAACTTGATTCCGGTACGTCGGGATGAATTAATTGTAACTGATTGGCATTTGTTTTAAGGTAATGATGCGGAAAGTGGCGGTAAAACTAAAGGCATCTCGTCTTCTTCGAACCTTTCAGTTAATCAGACATTAGACGGTCATTCAGAAACTGTCCAGGTCATAACGTGGAATAACAAATTCCGTAAATTAACAACAAGTGACCGCTCTGGAATGATTATCGTATGGATATTGTATAAGGTGAAGCCAATTATTTTTTCTTTTGCTATTAGTATGACGAGTGACTTATTGCAGGGCACTTGGTACGAAGAAATGATAAATAACCGAAAAAAGTCTGTGGTTGTAGACATGACCTGGAGTGCCGATGGAAATAAAATTTGTATTATATACGAAGATGGGGGAATTATTGTAGGGTCTGTTGATGGGAATCGAATTTGGGGGAAAGAAATAAAAAATGTCACCATGTCAAAGGTGCAGTGGTCACCAGATGCTTCAATATTGCTATTTGGTTTCACTGATGGTAATATTCACATTTACGATTCTTCAGGTGCTTTTACAGTAAGTTGTTTGAGCACCATCTGCTGGCTATTGCCATGGGGTACCTTAACACAGAAAATTGCACATGGCAATTGTACAGGATGACTAGTTTGTACACCTCTGTTATACAAAATAAACATTTTGAATATGTATTATGTACCTACCTATTGGATACTTTTGGTATATTTGAAAAAATCTCAGTTCCCTCAGAAAAGAGAGCCAAGAGTGTTCCAACTCGCTCTTATAGTCAAAATTCATTTTAAAAAAATGTAAAAGCAATAATTAATTAATTTGGAAACAAGACATGGTTTCAAATACGCTTTCAATAATTTAACAATTTTTAAAAAAAGAAATTGTGATTATTATATTACTGCAGACTACCTACTTAATTTGTTAAAATATGATGCAGCCGATAAAAAAAAGCTTGCAAACTCCCTAATAGGATGGCGCTTCAACTAATAATGCTATTACCTTCATAGGGAACGATAGAATTAATACCTGTACATGTATTAAAAATGACTGTCGGTGCTAATATCGTCGGTATGGATTGGTATAATGGACAAAATGGTCATGTGTATGCTGCCAGTTCAACACTAGCAGTTTGTTGTGAAAATGGACACCTACAGTTAATGCGTAATCCTTTTCACCCTTGTAAGTTAAAGGTAATTTTACACATTTATTTATGAACCTAATTTAACAGATCCGATCTATGTCGATACGAAGATGACAATATCGTGTTGTAGTTGGAACCATAATGGCTCCTTATTGGCTATAGTGGGTAGACAACAATTACATGATGACAGTAAAAGCAGCAATGTGGTACAATTTTACAATCCATTTGGCGAGGTAAGCGACTCGCAAAGTGTCACATTTTGTCCTCATCAGCTTTCAGCATTTACGAACTTTAAAACTGCCAGGCCAACATGTATCGTGCTGCACTTGGGAGGAGGGGTCGTTACGCATAGCTTTTGGAATTGACTCTTCAGTGTACTTTGCAAACATTAGACCCGACTATAAATGGTGTTATTTTAAAAACACTATCGCCTATAGCTCAGGGCGTTTGTACAAAAATGGGGTGTGTGTTACATTTTGGGACATTGTGAATTACCAGGTAAGGAAAACCTTGGGAAATACTCAAGCAAACCTTGGTCATTTTAGGTGCATGTTCAGTATGTTCTCGGTTTGTTAGATATGGCAGCTTATGATAATCACTGTGTTCTGCTTACAAAGTTAGCGGGTGATGATCCAATGGGACGTTTTGGTTTGATACTTTGCAGTGCTTCTGGAGCTGTTGTGGATGGTATTAATTTTTATGTCTTTAAATCAATTTTAACACTGGAATGGACTGAAACAAATACTATCTTTCGTACGCAGTTGTATATCCTTCTGCAAGCGGATTTTCAACTGTGATTAATAAATTGTTTTTGCAACTTAACTAGCCACTCCAAAAAATAATGTAACGCAATTTGTCCACCTTGGACCCCAACGCTGTCGTGGTAACAATTTATTTGTATTCGTGTTTGAGATTGCCAATTATGATTTCCGGGATTTCTCTACAGATGCAAACTAGATTTCAGGGTTTGTAGGCCCAAATGGTAGAAACAACGAATTTTCAAACCTGGTCTTTCCATTTGTTGTCGTCTTGTCGCCCTGTCAAAATATTAAGTACATCATGGTAATAGACCTATTAGCAAAGATTCTAATCAATTTTACGGATTACTTTTTGAGTTACATTAACAGTTAAAAATTTACAGCAAAGTACGTCGATTTTGACGTTAAATGGGTGGCTATGAATTCCACACATGTTGCGGCTGCGTCAAAGAGTAACTACATTTTGTGGCCTTATAAGACACCAAAAACAACGAGTGCATTCTGTAAGTGCTCCACGTCTCAGTTATGTGAAGTTATTTATGGTTTTTCTAGGGAAAAATCAGGCGTGCCATTTGTATCACACTGCCTATGATCCAACTGGTGCCACTTTAATAGTTAACGATTGTCCGATACCTACAGGAATGCAGAACTCATTTGATCCTATTTGTGCAATTGCTCTTTCGGAAAGGTATTTACTTATTGCCAAAGAGTCTGGTACTATCAAGCAATACGTTGTTCCTCATGTTGTGATTGTGAAAACATTTAATCTGACTACTCGTGCGCATAGGATGTTCATCAATTGTAATTCAACGTATGTTTGGATAAAGAACGTACTTATACTGAATTGTGCTGTTTTAGGCGGTTGTCTTTGATAGATATGACTGGCTTATTAACCGTGCTAGATATTTCTGAAGCTTCCTTTCACCATAGCGACTCGGAGAATACTCGTTTGGAACGCAAAGATGTTTGGGCGATGTGCTGGGCATCTGACAATCCTCAGCTTCTTGCAATTATGGAAAAGACAAGGATGTATGTGTTTAAAGGAATTTATCCCGAGGAACCTATATCAACATCGGGATATATATGCAGATTTGAAGTATTATGCGGGTTAGTTCCATATTAATGTAGCTGTACTATTGCAGAATTTGGAAATCCAAGCTGTAATGTTAGATGAAATCATTGACATACCTGACAAACCATCAAAGGACCACTTGTTCAAATTAGAAGTTAAAAGTTTGCGAGATACTCGCCAGCTATTAGAAAAAGTGGGCATTAAGGAAGCTTATCAGTTTATTGAAGACAATCCTCATCCTCGGCTGTGGTGAGTATACCACTATTCGTTCTAACTTGCCACTAACAGTTTGTTAGGAACTTACTGGGTGAAGCTGCATTGAAAGATTTGAATTTCAAAGTGGCAGAAGACGCCTT
Organism: Photinus pyralis; assembly: GCF_008802855.1. Lineage (NCBI taxonomy): Eukaryota > Metazoa > Arthropoda > Insecta > Coleoptera > Lampyridae > Photinus > Photinus pyralis. The sequence continues at coordinate 50,099,913 of NW_022170511.1, forward strand.
TATTCGATCTCAGGATTACAGTGGAATACAATTCGTAAAAAAACTACGTTTCACCATGAATAGCAATGTTAAGCGAGGTCTAGTGGCCGCCTACTTTAAAAATTTTGAAGAAGCAGAAAGGTTGTTTAACGAAAATGACAGGGTGTATGTATAATTTATAATTCTATCGTCTTTCAAAAGGTATTATTTTAGAGATTTAACGTTACATTTACGTAAAACATTGGGGGATTGGTTTCGCGTCATTCGTATTATAAAGTATGGATACTACTCTACTCCTGGATTACTTAAGAATGCCTACAATAAAGCGGGGGATTATTTTACGCATATTAACAATTGGTTAGAGGGATTTTTTAAAACATTGATACATTTTATTTGTATAGGTCTGCAGCTAAGGAGTACTATGAATTGGCAAAAAATAAGAAAAAAATGATCGAGACTTATTTTCAGTTGGAAGACTTTAAATCCTTAGCAAACATGGCGGAAACTCTAGAAGATTCGGAGCCTATGTTGGCAGATATGGCCAGGGGATTTGCTGTTGAAGGCGATTACCTAACGGCTATCAAAACCTACCTCAAAGTATAATAAAAATAATAAAATATCGGGTTACACACATGTAATTTTTAGATTCAAGATGTGAAATCCGCTCTTAAAGTTAGTGTCGAAAATCACCAATGGGAGCAAACTGTTCAAATTGCCCAAAGATATCGCATGAAGGAGGTGTCACAGATATTCATAAATTATTCGGATACTTTGATTAAGCAAAATAAGATTAATCGAGCAGTAGAGATTAATGTTTACGCCAAATATTGGCTAACTGCGGCAAAATGTGCAATAAAAGTAAGTGTGCCATTTAAACGATCAAAAAAGTTGTTGCCGTCGCCAATGTTAAGGTGTAACCTAGTAGACATGATTTGTTCTTCTCTTTTTATTGGTCTTTTTCTTGCAACCAATGTTATAATATTAATTTCTGTCATAATGATACTTCACTTGATTATCAATTCCGTCCAGTCTTCATTATTTTGACAAAATGAGTCACGTCAATTACCTTACTATCAACTTTAACAAATGAAGTTCAGGAAAATGGTTTCTTCCTTGACAGGATCCGCGCGTACTTAGATGTTGTATTCGGACCCTTTGTACTACCTCCTTGACTAGAGTCCTCCGACCCCTCAACATCACTCCAGCCATCTCACACATGTGCTAAACCTAAGGATGCTGGAAAAGGAAGCGGCTCTAATCATAGCCATGCCCGACCACGAACCCCCAACATGGATCGTCTCAGTTGGACTAGGGCGGGACATTCACAAAGTGTGTGGTGTGACCATAAAACACCAGTTTTGAGGCCAGTCGGGGTAACTCGTTGGCTTTCTCATTACTTTTCGTTTCAGCAGCTCAAGGGCTACTTGCTCTAGTGCATGGTGAATTGGTGACATTCGGAAACCAGTGGCCATGTGCCTGCAGGGTTGCCCTACTGTCAGATTCTGATAGTTTTGTTGTTTATGTTATGCAGAAGTCCTTTTCTTGCACTCTCATGTGGAGATCTAGCTGAGGCAGACTCAGAGGGCGCGCTCTAAGTTTTTCTCCAAGGTGGTGTTTGTAAAGGAGGATATCCATTACCTTGTGGTTGCGATAGCCCTTTTGGATGACTCCCTTGCAGTTAATTGCATGCATAATCGATGCGACAATTTGATTCGAGTGCGATGCATGAACGAATGAATCGACGCATCACGTTGGCGCACCGCACCATATACACTATGCGTTGATTTGTGCACCGTGCCTGAATCACGCATCAAATCGGCGCATCGACGAATTGTGTACCCTGGGTTTTAGGCGGCATCGACCACAATACTCATCATAACCACAACTTATAACACCCCAAACATGATTACAACCAGAGCTGGGCAGTATTCGATTTTGTAAATACTTTTTAGTATTCAAATCCTTTAAAGTATTCAAATACTTTGTAATTAAATATTTTTATGGAAGCAGTATTTGTATTTGTAACTCAAATACTTTCACAAATATTTAGTATTCGAATACTTCGCAAGGTATTTGAATACTTTGAGAAGTATTCGAATACTTCGCATAGTATTTGAATACTTAACCTTCCTTTTTTACCAAAAATCGACTGCACCAAAATTTCTCGGGAAAACACTTTTTCTTATTAATTTTGGTGCGTAGAATCCCAAACAATTCGTACTTTTTCGATCAGACTTCTCAATCAAAAGTTATAGACTAGAAACCAATTTCGAAAGAAAATTCAAAGGGCTGTAACTTTTGAACTAGTAGCCCAATCTTGGAACTGTTTTAAATTATGGATTCTACAGGCCACATTCTATAAGAAAATTTTTTTTCCGGGTCGATCTGAGACAATTTTTTTTTCGGGGCTCAAAAAAGGCAGTGTATAACCTTCCTTTTTTACCAAAAATCGACTGCACCAAAATTTCTCGGGAAAACACTTTTCTTATTAATTTTGGTGCGTAGAATCCAAAACAATTCGTACTTTTTCGATTAGACTTCTCAATCAAAAGTTATAGACTAGAAACCAATTTCGAAAGAAAATTCAAAGAGCTGTAACTTTTGAACTAGTAGCCCAATCTTGGAACTGTTTGAAATTATGGATTCTACAGGCCACATTCTATAAGAAAATTTTTTTCCGGGTCGATCTGAGACAATTTTTTTTTCGTGGCTCAAAAAAAGGCAGTGTATAACCTTCCTTTTTTACCAAAAATCGACTACACCAAAATTTCTCGGGAAAACATTTTTTCTTATTAATTTGGGTGCGTAGAATCCAAATCAATTCGTACTTTTTCGATCAGACTTCTCAATCAAAAGTTATAGACTAGAAACCAATTTCGAAGAAAAATTCAAAGGGCTGTAACTTTTGAACTAGTAGCCCAATCTTGGAACTGTTTGAAATTATGGATTCTACAGGCCACATTCTATAAGAAATTTTTTTGCCGGGTCGATCTGAGACCATTTTTTTTCGAGCCTCAAAAAAGGCAGTGTATAACCTTCCTTTTTTACCAAAAATCGACTGCACCAAAATTTCTCGGGAAAACACTTTTTCTTATTAATTTTGGTGTGTAGAATCCATAACAATTCGTACGTTTTCGATTTGACCTCTCAATAAAAAGTTATGGACAAAAAACAAATTTCGAAAAAAAATTCAAAGGGCTGTAACTTTTGATCTAGTAGCCCAATCTTCAAACTGTTTGAAATTATGGATTCTACGGGCCAAATTCTATAAGAAAATGTGTTTTCCCGGTCGATCTCAGACAATTTTTTTTCCGGCCTCAAAAGAAGGCAGTACTTTTAAGTTATTCAAATATTTGAGAACAATTTAAAAATGTTTAGGGAAAGTTTCCATTGTCACAAAATCAAATATAAAAATCCGATACAACTGAATACCGAACGATCCTGGAGTGAAACTTTTTGACTCGATAGTCTACGTAACTTAAAAACAATAGGGACCTTTCTTATATCCTTAAGACCATGTGTACCAATTTTCAAAGCAATCGCACGTTTCTAAACAAGTTATCATGCACACGGACAAACGGATGGTCAAAAATGGATCTGTTCCAAAATCGCTAGGATTAATTTGAGAAAGGCGTACGTATCATGTGCACGACGTACGATCGCTTTGAAAACTGGTACATGTATTCTTAAGGATATAACTGGTATAAGAAAGGTCCTGGTAGGTACCTCCTATATAATAATACGCTTTTACTCCCCTTAAGTTTGTATATAACAATAGAAATATAAAAAAAGGTTTCCCCATACAAAGTATAACTTGATTTTTTAAGTAGTATTAAGCCTTTTATCTAGTATACTATTTTAAATTTAAGAATTTGAATACTTTTTACTGTATTCGAATACTTTTCAAAGTAAGATAATGAAATACTTTTCAAAGTATTCGAATAATTTTTATAGTATTCGAATACCTTTGATAGTATTAGAATACTTTTTCTATATCTAAGCCGTCACAATTTAAAGAAATATATTTTAGATGGCTCGTAAGGAAGCAGAAATCAATCTCAATCAACCAATTAAAATTAAAAGAATGTATGTTTGTGCTGCTCATCTTGTGGAAAAATACAAGAAGGATCCAAACGAAGGTAAATAGTTTCAGTCCAATTCGTATTATATGAAAAATTTGTTTACAGAGGAACTAGTGGATACCATGGCTGATGTGAATTTAGTTGAAAATTGCTGGGAAGGTGCGGTTGCATTTCATTTATACATTTTGGCGCAACACCAGTTATACACTCGTCAAATCCACGATGCAGTTTGTACATTCAACAGATTACGAAAATATACTGCATATATACCTGCCGAAAAAATATACTCGATGCTTGCCTTGACTGCATATTTTGATGGATTATTAGGCGTTTCTTCTAACGCTTTTACACATTTAAATGCTTTACCAGAAGTAAATTTCAGAACTGCTGTCTTATCTTTATGACGGAGACATATTTTTCAGCTTCCAGAAAAGGAAAAAGCGGCATATAGAGACTTGGCACTAAAAATTTTCTCCGTCCACGTTCCGGATCATACAACTCAACATCGAAAACAAACAATGGACTGTTTCAACTGTCAAACGTCCATTAATGACTGGTAAATATTCACCGCATTTAGCCAACATTATGCGTAAAATCTGTTTTAGGGAAATCAGATGCTCTTACTGCGAAATACAATTTCCGTTTTGTATTGCGTCTGGTCGCTCAATTATATCAGAGGGCCTTAGGAATAAATTTTGTTCTACTTGCAATCACGTTATTATTGAAAAGTATTTAGGCTACAGGAGAATGTGTCCGCTTTGCCACAGTGCTTTATTCAAAAAGTAATTGCACATGCACATTTTCCGTGCCCTCCTCTTTATTCAATCAAAGATAGTACTACACTAGATAGACACGACTTGCACAGTGTACTCCAATCAGGTGGTGGTAACTTTTATCTCATGAAGGAAATAACGCCATAAGATTTATTACAAAATATTTGTGTGGCCCATAATGACGAATAATTTTTTATAGATATGAATGGTCAGGAAAGGGCACTAGCTCGTGTTTTAAAGCACTTAGTGATTAGGACACACTTTTGTGTAGCAATTTAAATCTTATAATGCGAATTTGAAAGGAATAATTTTGTTTGATTGTAAAATCATAGATATATTGAAGAAGAACAGTTGTTCATTTTAACAATTTGCACAAAGTGACTGTCCAAAGTAGATGCATTTATGCTATTTATTCAGACGACATTTGACGTGTATCAAAGGTTTGGAGTAAAATTTTGTACAGTTAAATTTGTCCGCAGAATAAGTTGACTCTATCTGCCGGAACTACATTTTTGATATACTGTTTATTCATTGCATTACATGCGTGATATTAGAACATTTAACAATGGTTGGTATTGCAATATGGCTGTACAAAAACGTATACTGAGACAGTTCTCTCTCTAGTCTCATTTAAATTAACAATATCGTGGACTAGTAAGGAGAAAGCATTTAGGCTGAAATCATACTTTCTGTCTACCTATACATAACTTGGGAAATCTCTGTAGCAAAAATCTGAAACCTCGCCCACTCAAAAATAAATTAATATAATAATGTACAAAAACCTCCTGTAAAGTCTTTCTGGAACTAAATTAACGGTTAACAACTATTCTGTATACATGTCTATCTAGTGTAACATTATCTTGGATACAGTTAAAACTCTCCCACTAGACAAACGATGGTAATCTACAAATTAGCAGCTAAAAACTGATTTCCACAATGGTTATAACTAGGGACAGGACTTCTGTACATTGCATATTTTTTTGTTCATTCTTTTTGGCATATTGACCCTAATATGCCAATTTGCAGGTGCATGGAAATGCATATTTTCGGAAATTTGGGTCATAGTTCCATTGTAGTATTAGGCGTTTACGATAATTGGAGCACTCCATAGCGGTATGTATCGAATGCGTTCGTTAATTAAAGTTTAAAGATCTATCCGAGTTCGGCAATTATACCGAATGTATCCAATACATGTATCAGATCCACAACTTACGGATCAGCTACATTAGTAGATACAACCCGCTACATCCAAAACATAACCTTAAAAAGTGTTTGGTTATTCCGGATTTCACGCAAATATGAACAATGAACCGAGTGCGTTTGGTTACCATACATCCACCGGGTGCATAACAGCTGATTACTGTACTTTACCACTCGTTATATACCGCTCCAATTATCGTAAACGCCTATTAAAATTGTCAAATTTACTTCATTTTGAAATTTTAAAATGAGGAAGTATTTTTCATTCTCTGGGATCTACTTACGAAGCCTGTTTTTTAAGAGCCGTTTGAAAATAAAAAAAACCAAAAGGAAATTTGTACAAATTAATTTTGTTTTCAGAATCTACATACTGCATATTGCTGCGGGTCTCTAATTATAAATCTATCGAGATGTTGTTTTATATTACCTACTTTTTAGGAACATACAAAATTTGTACCATAAGTCGTCTATAAATAATAAATCATTTAACAATGGTTGTGTTATTTATAGCTTGAAAAAAAGGTTTGAAACTGAGTTTTTTTGCTGTTGTAAAACCATTGTAACATACTTGGTGCACTTAGGCACACCAAAGGTCTATTGTGCCTACCCCCCTTTCTTTTGCAACAACATTATTATCATCACAATTAATTAGGTCTCCAACTAAACAAATAGTCCGACTGCCCAAAATAGCCGCATAACAAAAATCACATACTTCAACCGCCATAAAATAATGTTTGTGAATTTCATAAATAAATTACTAATCACAATTAGACTTGAATAACTTCAGCTTCGACTGAACGCGTCCCTGCTTTTATTCCATTCATAAGAGACAAGACTAATACAACCACAGATGAACAAAAACATTTATTCGCACCAATTAATGCGCTACACTATTAGACACAATTATATACCGGTTTTTAGAAGTACCCCAACTAACAAAGGGTTTGTAATAATTTACAGTAAGCTCAGCAAAATCTGTTTACGTAAATAACTGCATAAACCCTCCATAAAATTTACTAGATGTAGCTTAATGAGGTGCAGTGTTAAGACAAGTTGTTAACTGTAGTACCTAAACTGATCACAATTTACATGTTTTTAGTAATATTACAAGAATGTTTGTAAACAATAATTCACATTGTAGAAAATAAATCTTTGCAAAAGTTACATGTTCAAATCTATAAACATTTAATTTAATCTGGAAGATATGTTTTTAATTGTACTTAAGTACAGTATGTTTACCTCTGATACATCAGGCAATTTTTACGAGCATTACTTCCCAATCAGCTACATACATTGTTATTAACGTCATGAATGTGGTACAAAGAAAAAGGCCAATAGACACAAATTAAAAACGGGAAGTACAAGTATAAAGTACAACAGGTTTTTGATTGTATGTGGCAAGTTTCATTTTCAATCGCAAAAATAGAATTTAAAAACTTAACAGAAATGCAACGAAACTACTATAAAATTTCCGTTAAGCACCTTCTCTTTATACACATATATACAAGTTTTCATCACAAAATAAAAAGATTTATATAGTTAAATAAAAGAGGTAGGCATTACCATATGATACATTCATAATCCAGATTGGCAAATATTGACTTCAAGTAAACATTGGAGGATGAAGGGCAAGATGGCAGTGAAAAAAATTGTTATAGAAGACCTCTGTGATATAATTTAAACTCCACAATAACTGTGAAAGCATTCATTTTCCATTGCCATAAGTTGGCCACAGACCAAATCATGCTTAATAGTGAGTCAACATGGGCTAAGATTTAGAGGAATATTCCGTATTTCCTAAATCAAATAACACAATACATATAAAAAGTTCGAATGATTTTCAAAATAGGCGCTCTTTAAATACGTAATTTATGCTTCTTTTCACTAGCTTTCAAGAAAATACTGTCGATACTATCAAACACATCAAAAGCGGCTTTCGATGCATCGACACGATGATGCAAACCACGCAATTGATAGTAATCCACCAGTGGTTGAGTCTGTTTATGGTACGCCTCCAGTCTCTTCTTCAACGCTTCCGGATTATCGTCCGATCTCCTTATTAAAGGCTCGCCAGTAATGTCGTCAGTCATAGATTTTTTTGGCGGAGCAAAGTCCTCATGATACGAACGGCCGCTCGCCGGGTGAATTAGACGCCCAGTAATACGACGTACCAAAAGGTTATCGTTAATACCGAATTCTATCACCGCATCTAGGTTTGTACGCCTTTTTTCAAGTAATTCGTCCAGCTAAAACAAAATTGATGCCTTTACTTGTAGGTTTTGTAGAGCAAAGCAAACAAAATCAATCCACTTTTAGTGAAACAGAAATTACACCACATCCACAAAGCCAACAAAAACTGCATGCACTTGACGGTACACCTATACTCACCCACTTATAACAATCAGATCGACAGAGAGTACATACTAAGTGACAAGGACCACGCAAACCCACCGACATTAAGTACATAGCACAAATAAAGTAGAGATGATCTAAGTGTCTAGTTTTGTTCAAAAGATTTAGTTGATTACTTGCAACAGTACGAGCCTTACCTTTTCTGCTTGGACGACCGTACGTGGAAATCCATCCAAAAGAAAGCCATTTGCACACTCGGGTTTGTCTAAATTACTGTCTATCATATTCACAACCAATTCATCACTGACCAGCTTGCCCTCGTCCATTACCTTCTTCAGTTTACTACCCAACACAGATCCTGACTGGATCTCGGCCCGCAACATGTCACCAGTCGAGAGGTGGCAAACGCAAAATTTTTTTTTCAATAAGGGTGCCTATAAAAAATGTTACATAAAACTTACATAAGCGATAAGTAAGTTACCTGAGTGCCCTTGCCCGAACCTGGAGGGCCCAACAGTACGGCATTGACACCATTAACCTCTTCCTGGTGTGGTGCTTCCTTTGGTAAAGCGGCAGTCGGCATGGTTTCAAATAACGGTGGAATAAACGAGCGTTAATTCAAAAAAGGAAAAATAATTGTGATATAAGTCGACCTTTGCTTCGACACGAGATCGGGCAAGAAGAAATTACGCAGGCCACCCCAAAAAAACTTTGAAAAGGTGTTGCATACTGCGCCATCTGTCTCGACGTCGTCTCGAACTGACTGTCAGTGGCGTACGAAAGTTTTTCGTCATAATTCCTAATGAGCAATGTAATGAGATATCTGTAGAGTGTAGAAGGGAATGCTAAAGACGGAAAGTGTAAGATGTGCACCAGACATTTTCGTCGGTGGCGCCAAAACATCAAATGCGGATGTGTCGAGAACTGAATGATGGAATTAAGATAGTGTACTCACATCGAGAAAGTCAAAAGGTCTGGACGAGACACATGACATGGATGGATATTTCGCAAATGAAGTGTCACCGTTCCTTAAAAAATACGCTACCAGCCGCAATGCATATGTCGCTCCAAAATTGTTTTCCCAAACTGAGCGTATATATAGGGTTCGGTTTACAATACATTTCTGTATCCATCATACTGGAGGATCCATTATGTGCTGTACTTCCAACCCGCCCGTCGGTGTGCACAATAATTTTTCCACGAAAAATTGTATGGTGGCCTGCCATGCGCAGGGTAACCTACAGGAAGCAGCTAGGAAAGGTCCAGCGACTCGCCTGTCTGGGAGTCACTGGAGCTCTAAAAACCACGCCAACCTTGGCCATGGAGGCACTTCTGGGCCTAGAGCCTTTACACTTAGCTGTGGAGGCAGAGGCTCGGAAAGCTTCCATACGGCTAAACGATTGGGATGAATGGAAGGATCGAGGCAGCCTTGGGCACGGGCGGATCTGGGAGGAAACCCTCAGGACCGATCCCCTCCTCGCAAGGAGGGACGTGATCCGGGCTATCTTGCTAAGACCAAAGCGTTATAAAGTCATTCTCCCGGATAGGGAGCAGTGGCTGAACTCGGATTGCCCGTTCCTCAAACCTGAGGGGCTCGTGTGGTTTACAGACGGGTCCCAAACAGAAAGGGGAACGGGCATGGGTATATATGGTGATCGACCGAGAGCCAGCGTCAGCGTCTCCCTTGGTCAGCATAGCACCGTGTTTCAGGCAGAGATGTTAGCCATCATGACCTGTGCACAGGAAAACCTCCGTAGAGGTTACCGTAACAAGCATATATACATATGCAGTGATAGTCAGGCGGCGTTGAGGGCCCTGTCGGTAGACAGGTTCCGATCAGCTACGGCGCTTGATTGCAGGCGAACCCTAGATAGATTAGGCGAGTCTAATAGGGTAAGCTTGATTTGGGTGCCAGCGCACTGCGGAATAGGGGGCAACGAAAGGGCGGACGAGTTGGCTCGCGAAGGCAGTGGTGGAGTCTTCGTCGGGCCCGAGCCTACCCTAGGGATTGCTCCCTCCGTTAGTTAGGGCCAGGATTAAAGATTGGTTGACCAGTCAATTCCAGGCTCAGTGGCAACTAACCGGACTCCGGCAGTCCAAGGCCTTTCTAACAGGGCCCCTTGGCAAATCGGAGTCTTCTGAGCTTCTAAAACTGAATAGAAGCCAGATTAGGAAGATCACCGGTGTCCTTACGGGACACTGGATGGTCAACTATCACCTGCATAACATTGGGCTCGCGGAGGAGTCCACGTGCAGGTTCTGTGGCGAGGCAGATGAAACTACCGAGCATGTGGTCTGTCACTGTGATGCTTTGATCAGGGACAGATATCAACTCCTTGGAGATAGATATCTGGAACCGAGGAGGGTGAAGCAACTTAGGCTAAACAGGGTCCTATCCTTCATTGAGAGGAACGGGCTCTGAACTCAGTTGCGAAGAAAGGGGGTAGGCACAATGGGCCTCTGATGTGCCTAAGTGCTGCCCGGTCGGGCTCCTCTGCGAATAGGAATAGGAATAGGAGCGTATATATAGGGTTCGGTTTACAATACATTTCTGTATCCAGCATACTGAAGGATCCATTATGTGCTGTACTTCCAACCCGCCCGTCGGTGTGCACAATAATTTTTCCACGAAAAATTCGCTTTCAGAAGATTCCGCCACGGAATATATTACACTTGTCCAAGAAACGCTCGTTGTAATAATATTGCCTTCTATTCGCAAAAAATCTTCAATTGCTCGCCCCGACATGTCTGCCCAAGGAATATTCGCTTTTAGGAAATTCATTTATACAAATTCGCTCCGTCTTCTTAGATTCCACTTCGTAGGGGCTCCGTGTTTAAAAAAGTTTAAGAAACGCTGAATACAAAAACAACGAACTAAATATCTTGAAAACTGTACGAGTGTTGAGTATAGGTATGACCAATGAATAAAGGTATGACCTAGGACGGACGGACGAAGAAAGTGGTCATAGTCAGGGGCGGACTGGCCCGGGGGGGCGGGTGGCGATTTCCACCTGGCCTGTAGGTCATATTGGCCCGTTGGAAATTTATAAGTATGTGCTGTATTTAGTTTCTTGCGCTATTAATAAATTACTAACAGATTTCTCTCATTGGGGCTGATGTTAGGTTGTTCATTAAAAAATTCTGTTTTTATTTAAGTGTTTTACAATGAATTTATCATTTTTTCTCGTATTTTGAAAGTGCTGAAACAATTATAGGCGACTCGCCACGTTTGTCTATTTTGTTACTTTTAATTATCAGCTGCAATTAAAAAAAAACTATATTCTAATTGAGGAATACTTTAAAATGTAGCAAAAAATGTTTTTGAGAGCCCCCCCCCCCCATCTTCATTACACTAATACTTTAATGGCCCGTAACCTAAGCAATTCCACCTGGCCCGTAAGTACCCAGTCCGCTCCTGGTCATAGTAGCGCTATTTCTACTCCGTTGTCCGTCCGTCTGCCGGCCAGCCTCGTTCTCTATCCAAAATCCATTTTATTTAACGTTAAGCTTTTATATCTTTTAGGTACACTACATTTCCAATACGGCCAAATAAGGGAAGGTGCAAAATTTTTGCGAAATTGCAAAACGGTCCATTGACAGTGGTGACATTACTTGGGTTAATACGACCCTGGAGAGTTTTGTGAAAAAGTACATTAAAAGCATTTAAAAATCCCAAACCCTGGTTAGTGGTTAGTGCCATCATTGAATAATAATTTTTACTCAATGGTATCAACCAGCATGGCAAGCAAGAATCTCAACAGAATCTATTTTGTGTGATTCATTTTTGATTATGTCCCTCAAGATTTTTTCATACGTCTTAAAAACCCTGCATAGGAAAAAAATTAATCCAAAGGCTGTGATTGGTCCTCACTTAGTTTCCGCTAAAATGCACCAATCGGATTATGAGTTAGTCGGATGTTTTAGTCTCAAAGATTTTTCTTTCGAAATATCGATCAAAGCGTGCTGGTCAATATAAGTGAACTGTGCGTGAGTGCGCCATTATGTGTAGCTCATAAAATAACTAAGTAATTTCCATAATTTTCAGTAATTATCATCTAATTCTATAAGAAAATCGATTATTAACCAGTGGAATAACAATCATATTACAAAAGAGCATAAATAATAACGCGATTGGGAAAACGCCAGCGAAGGAAAGCGGGACCAGGATCGGTTTGGTTTCGTCCATTTGCATTTTTCAAGGCGGGCTAAATTGCTTGCATTGGGGTCGATTCCGCTTGCATAATTGTACAATTAAAAACGGATTAATGCCTACTTTGTAATAATTTAATGTGTTTGTTGTCGGTAAAAGATCGCGGGTGATTTGTTTTGAATTTACTCGTTTAGGGCGCATGCTTCACGTGTACATCAAGATAGGCCATGCGCACGCAAAACTAAAAAGTATGTAAATATGGCGTCACGCGAAGGGCACAACAAACTTCCACAAAATTCTAATCTTATCGACGACCTCCAAATAGACATCATAAATGTGTATAAGGTGAAAATTAATCATTAAGTGCTTCTGTTTTAATAATTTGGTTTTTTCGCATGATTGTGTTACAGTGTTTAATTTCGTTTGGCATGGCGGCCATATTCTAAATGTGAATTATTTGGATTAAAAGGCGCAGAGGGATACACGATTTATCGTTTTGCGTTTTAGAAGTTTGTTAAAAGTACCTGTTATACGTAGAGACTGAGTGCCCTAAATTGGGAAATAAGCATGTAGTGAAGTGTTATCTCCTGCGTAGGCGTACTCTTCAGTAATTTCTAATTGCCCACAATTTTTTGATTCGCCTGCACGATGAATACTGTTCCCTATGAAGACTCTGAAGTTTACTTTTCATTGAGAGCACGTATCATTTTATTTTTTTATTTTAAATTAAGATTAGAAGGGTGATTTCAGGGGGAATTTTGATTATGGCCACTTGTAGGTTACATGTTTACATCTGACTCTTTTTGATATCACTCTTTCTACAGTAAATATAGTTTTTAATCTGCCTTTATTTGACTTTAAACATAGATTAAGTAGAAACTGAGGATGTTTTAAGATCATTGTTAAAATTACCAGCTTTTTATTGGAATGATTCATGTGTATCATTACCTTAAAAATGTCAGTTGCTTGCTCTCGTTGTAGTTAGCGTGTCTTGCATATATCTAAAATCAGCTTTTTATTTCAGAGCTTAGAGCATGTACTGAATAATCGGCATGAGACCTTTGAACATAAGGTTGAATCGCTTGTGGAGGTTTGGAAACAAGTTCAGGATTGTCGATTAACGGAGCACAAGCAATACGTTATGCATTTAATGGACTGGTTAAAATTACACACTTTGAATATCGTGTTAACTGGGGAATGGAAAAAACACAAAGGTGCTAAATAAGCCTTATACATTCTCAATTTAATCAAGTTCATTTTTTAGAAATTTACGAGGAACGACTTCTAAAGGAAGTGAACCACTGCGAGATTATATTGCGGCATTCGAACAATATATTCTCGCTCCGATGTAAGAAGCTCGCAGAAATTATAAAGGATCCTTGGGGCAACCCCATTCTTAATCGTTTGCTTAACACTCCAGATCAACAAATCGGACCCGAAGGTAGGAAACTACTCCAATTGATGCGTAGAAATGTAATTTACATATTTTGTTTTTTAATGGAGCAATCAAATGGGCAAACACAAAACTGATGCTTACTGATCCCCATGGTTTACCCAAACTCCCGGAAAAAATTATTTTTTACCTTGTTCATTATGTCTAGTAGGACAATGTATTCCTGAATTATGTAGGGTTCCCAGAGGCCTTTGGGTAAGCTTAACCATAAACGATACAATTTAAGAATTAACATTTTTTAGCGAGGACATTTATCTTTTGTGATCACCTCACAATTTAATAGGAGTTCATTTATTATACTACCACACAGCTCTGCATAGTTTCAATTATTTCAATTAAATTAATAAGAAAATAAGGTTACTTACTAAAAAAATTGTTTAAATTACCCTGTGTGAAACTATTTCTCTTTATTATGCAGTGTTTTCCTTTCTCTCAGTTGTGCTTATAATTAATAGATATGCTTACTTTTTTTTTTCATCGTTTCTTATTACGTGTTTCATAAGGATATACCTTACATTTCACTTTGTAGAATTTGGTACGTGGTAAATGCGCTAAAAGGCTTCAAATTAATTTTTAAGTGTAAGTGAGAATATTGGTAACACTAAAAAAGGAAGCAGATAGCTTTCTGGGTACTAGTTTCACGTCAGTCCAAAATTAATTACATCAAGCGTGAAGTGTTTACTACTTGAATATCACAATTTCCTACCATTCGGTGTAATTATTACCGTAAATTAGAACAAGTTTGATCTGTGTGAGTGGGTGGGTGTTTACGTTCGATGCTTCCCTCTAATAAGTGATTATTAGTCTGTTGAACAATAAACATTACTGATAACATTTCTTATGTGTGCATCCACCAAGCTTCTCTACCGTTTTTAGAAGAAACGATGATAGGCTGATGGGCCTGTAATCCTTCGCCATGTTATATTTGGCAGGATCCGGCTTAGGCACACAACTCTTACCTTGCTCCAGCTTTCGGGGACATACCTTAAGGCCAGGGAGGGCGTCGCTTACTAATGCAGCAGCCTCTTCCACCTGCCCTGCGTTCCGACAGAGTAAAGGTCATATAGCAGTCCCAGTCAGTAGATTGGGATTCCGAAACCTACAGAGCCCGCAGTGGGATGCCAGGTTTAGTTGGAAAAGAATGTGCCTGTGATCCAAAAGGAATGGCTCATCAATGGGGGTTAGTGAAAAGGAGCCAAACATCAGATAGATGACCTCGGGCCTCCATCCCATTTGAAACATTCAAATCAGTTGTTTGCAAGGAGGTGGTCGCTCCACGAGATATTTCCGTGCTGCCCCATGCAACATGATGTGCATGTGCATCATAGCCAACCACAAAAGGGGGCCCACCTATTCTATTAACTCTATCGACATAAATGCAAGTCCTAGGGTTCAGTTGGCTGTCCCTCTTATAATAAAGGGACTCCACCTGAACCTGCTTAAGCTAAGAAATACGCATATCTTCGTAAAATACCTGCATCTGCTTATCAGAACCACATATGCATTAATTAAATTTCGCCTAGCAATAATACTTCTTATTGCAAATAACCAGATAAAACGTTTTATTTATCACCCAAAATTCGACCACATGTGTATGTTCACCATTTGAGATTCACCGCAAGGGTTTTTTTAAATCCTACCTACACACAAAATATAAATACATTTCAAGAATATGAAGGTTCCGATTCTGTATGGTCTTTTTCCTATTTAAGTTACAAAAAATTAATTATTTAACACTCTTAAAGGCACGGTAAGGAAATCCCAGGAGAAACCATATGGGTGGAACACTTGTATTTTTTTAAAGAAAAGCAGAAATTGCACCATTTACATAATCCGATGGCAAACAAATTTGGTATTAAAGATTAATTGACTGTGAGCGAATGCGATGCCGGCTTACGTTGTGCTGTTTATATCCACTTCTCTAATTTTAGGATCAACATGTTCAAATTCATACTAACCTTACAACATGCGCTGTCTACAGGCCCGTAGCCAGAATGAAGTAGCAGGGGTGCCCGATATTTTTCTAGCTGGGGCTTAAGAAGTTTTTGATACAGACTTCCACTGTAATTCTTGTAAAGGAACCATCAACCGTAATTTCCAGTGGGGACAAAACCACGTTCTAGATGGGGCTCAGCCCCACCTCGCTACGGACCTGGCTGTCCGTACTTCAATCAATTTCCACTTTTGAAATTGTGTCACAATTCAAAAATTCTTCCTGGAATGACTTAGTCCCTCTCAATTTTGACTCGTCAACTCGTTCTTGCAGCTTTCAACGAAAAATGCCCCCCGGCTTGACCTGATGCAAAATATTACTATCCTGCTTTCAAAGGTGGTATGCTAATCGGCAGCGTCTGCGACAACCCCCCACTATCTTCAACTAACTATAATGGCTACTAATCTGTTCTACCAATAGAATTCATTTCTTTTTGCCAACAGAATTGGAAGTACTCCCCAGTAATTTCGGTTTATCTCGCGACTTCCTGACCATTAGTCCACAAATTCACACAACAAAATGTTGAAGAAACTTGCCCTATTACAACCTCTTTATATTTTACCTAACCAAATCTTAAACTACAGCTGGGAGTATGTTTGGAATAGTTTCCATATTGGATAAACCCATAAAGCGCGTTTAAAAAAGCGGCAGAACACGTCGCTGTGACCTCACGGTGTCATTGGATTTGACTCATTTTCAATTGGCTTATTACTTGTGGCATATAGGTCAACTGTGCAAAGTTTGAGCCAAATCGGTCCAAGCGTTTGATAGTTATCGTGTTCACGGACAGACGGACACCATCGACTCCCCTGTAAAGCTTCCATCGCTTTGCTCTGCCCCTTAATAACACTAAATTAGGACCGCTATAGAATAGAAACAATGTAATGTTGTACAGATATAACTATTTAATCTATATGTATAAAAATACCGGTTATTAAGTGTTAGGTTATCTATATAATACCTAGATAAATAAATATTGATTATATAATCTAGATAATACATAATATAATCAACAAACATTCTAGATGTTTTCTCAAGATTACATAATTATATGGAGTACAAAAACATTTCTATTTAATAATAATTTTTAAAAAGTGAAAGTACTCAATCCGGTCCGTTTTGGGTGGTAATAAAGTTGACAAGAGCTGAGGTTGATAATGTTGGAAGGGAATTGTTGTTAAAACCAGGGGTCGTTTGTGCCCATTTCAGCACAAAACATTTTTCCCTATCTAGCTTAATGTGCAATACTTTAAACATGTTTATCAGTTAAAGTTAGATGTTCGTGTAAACAGTAACGCATTTGTGGTTAAAAACTGAATGGTAAAGAGGACTAGAAAAACTGGAAGAACTATAGTCAACGTTGTCAATAATAATAATAATATTTAATAATATTTTATTGTGTGTTGTGTTTATACACTTAACTCGTCAACAAAGATAGGTACATAAACAATAAAACAATAAAACGGACGTATAGTTACAATCACATTGTGTATATGAACGGAGAAGACTTACAATAAGTAACAAACTCGTCGAACGAATAAAAAGCATTACTTAATAGAATTTGTTTAATTTTTAATTTGAATGTAGAGAAAGGTAATGATTGTATATTAGCTGGGAGACAATTAAACAAAAATTGGGACTGATATCGTATACCAAAGTGAGATATTGCTAATCTGCAAAGGTCAGTGCGAATATTGCCCTTGAGTCTAGTGTTATGAACTTTTACTGTTGTACATTAGTAGACATATTTTGCTTAGCGTAACACACTGCAGAAAGGATATAAATACAGGGAAGAGTTAAAATTCTTAGGTCAATAAATGCCTTACGACACTCGTCCCTATAACCAAGACAAGATATGACCCGAATAGCTCTACGTTGGAGTTTAAAAATGCAATGCCAATGGGAGCTATGACCCCATGCTAGTATGGCATATGACATAATACTGTGGGCATAGGCAAAATAGGCACTTGTAGTAATATTAATGGAGGTATTATAACGCAATCTAGTAAGTAAAAATATTGATTTATTTAATTTTTTACTTACACTATTGCAGTGATATTTGAAATTCAATTTTGAATCAATGTTGCACCCCAAAAAAGAGATTGACTGGCAACTAATTTCAATAACACCTTTCTTTAAGGACAGAGGCATAATAGTAGTTTTGGATGCATTTAATTTTAATTTGTTGTCCGTGCACCACTCCGAGACAGCAGCAACGCCTTCCTTTATAGTTGAATACGCAGCGTCAAGCACTTGATCAGTAGATATCAGTGTGGCATCATCGGCATACAATATGCATTTCACCTTTAATGACAAAGATGCAGGTAGGTCATTTATATAAATTAAAAATAACAATGGGCCAAGAATGGACCCTTGGGGTACACCATGCATAATCGGTAATTTCCCGGAAATGACATTATTAAAGATGACACATTGATATCTATTGCTCAGATATGAAGCAAGTAGTGATCGACTGACGCTGCTGAAGTTGTAAACCTCTTCAAGCTTGCGTATTAGAATGTCATGTGACACACAATCGAAAGCTTTGGAGAGGTCCACAAAAGCAGCAACTGTATGCTGTCTGGTCTCGAAGCAGTTTAGAACACTGATAGTAAAAGAAGTGATTGCATCGGAAGTAGACATTCCTTTTCTAAATCCATACTGATGGCGATAGAAAATATTGTTAAATTCGAAAAAGTGTACTATTTGCTTATAGAGCACCTTTTCAATTATTTTACTAAAAATGGGGAGGTTGGAAATTGGTCTGTAACTACCAGTGTCATTACTATCTAGCCCTTTCTTTAATTGGGGTATGACTAACGCTAATTTCAAAATATCTACTCCTGTCGCAATGATCAGGTTTGTCAATTTAGTGAGAGGTTCCACAAAGGCACTTATGTTATGTTTAATCAATGTTAAGCTTAAACCGAATATGTCTCTAGAGTTACTATTTCGTAAATTTTTTATCGCGTCGCGAATGTCAATCTGAGATACGCTTTTGAATTCAAAGAGATAAGTGTTTTGATAGGATCTACAATAAAGGCCGCTTTACATACTGCAATTCTTTGTGCAATACAGTTGCAGCAAGTTTACTTGCAAAAATACTGTACATGCAATAATTATTGCACTTTGGTTTTACACGCGGCAATTTTCTTTTTGCAATAGTTTGTTACCAACATTCGCATTTAAAATTGAACTAAAAGCTTTATTCTATTCAAAATTCATCAGGTGTTGTTATAATTCTGAATGCGTTTTGAGTAAAAATGAATAGACACTTTAATCGAAAAAAGGCAGTCGCAGCTTCAATTTGTGTAGTAATAGTAGTAATAATAACAAAGTCTAGTTTCAACGTTTGGGAATTCTAGAACCTGGCGTTGTCAATACTTTCCCCCAAAATATCACGTGCAAGTGCAATAAAAATCATATATATAAGAGAAGATAAAAATCGCGCGCGACCGCTAAATTGCCAAAATGAATCAGCTGTTTCTCAAACGCGCATGCTTCTGGGCAAGTTTTATTGCGTATTGCATGGTCTTGCATGAAGAATTGCAGTATGTAAAGCGGCCTTAAGTAACAGGATCATTGACACTGTCAGGCAGACTAGCTAATATTTCATCAACGTTCCTACTAAAGAAACGATTGAAATCAGTACAAGATAATATTGTACGTGGTACACTTGGGCATTTATTATAGGTATTGATGATTGTCCACATAGCTTTGAGGGAATTTCCCGACTTTGTAATAAAGTCGTCATTTGCCAATTAATTATACTGCGGTTTAGCCCCACGTTGGGCGCCAAAATTATACCCTATATCACTCCACGTTGTGGCAAAATTAAAATGTCACCCAGAAGTATTTATATTATAGTGCTCCTTTAAGCGGAACAATTCACTGACTGAAAATTTCACTCGGAAATCTTGTAGTCAGGCAATCGGATACAGTCACCTGTTGTTTTTTTTTTCGTAATAAATGTATCTTGTATTCAGGGAATGTCTTCAATTATTTCAGAAATGGATTTCTTTGGGATGGAGACGGGATATTTAATTTCCACACGACTTAGAAAACTGTGTGAATCGCACTGTGAAGATCTGGCGTTAAATTTAGTTACCGCGTTTATGCGATTCCACGAGATGGCGGAGCAGCAGAATTATACAATCAACGCGACAGACGATCAAAAACGTTTCATACTTGACGTTTATATCGCACTGCTGTATAAATATAAAAGAACCCGACTCATTGTATCTACGGTTAGTACTTACTGCGTGGTTTTTACAAATTAAATTATTGGTTCAATTTTGCAGCTCAAATCCCTATCGTTAAGTGAAGGTTTGGAATTATTGAAACGGTTTGCCCATAAAAGGGTAAACATATCCAAAATATGGAGGCAGAGTGGTCGCATTGCTGCTCTAGCGGCAAATGTATATATGACAGCAGCTGTAATGAAGGTACCCGACGAGAGCGCTCATATCCTTGAAGGGTTGTTAGTTACGTGGCTGGATATGCCCGAGATCGTTGAGAATCTGCCTAGTGTGACCAACACCGTTCGACGAGTCATGCAGGCTGCAGATTCTGCAATCCATATGTATACCTTATGCAATGCATTTTATACAAGGGTAAGTATCTGTTAACCAAATGTAACCCCGCCTTATTAATTTTGTTTAGTTTGGTGCGCGGATGAGAACGTTTGTTATTGAACTGTACATTATGGCTTTAACAACTGATATCAACGTCTTGCAAAGACAGAAAGAGGAGAAAAATACAGCAGCCGAGAGTGAAAGCAGTGAGAGATTGTCTTGTGGGTTTTTAAAACTTGCGGACGTCATTGATCACAATATAAGACTGTGCCGCGAATCCGTTTTAACTGCGTTTAGTTTGAACCCGTCCCAAGAAATATTGGACCGTATAGTGTCTTTAGCAAATGCTACAGGCTATGAAGTTGTTACTCCTGTTCATTTGTGGAAGTGTGATCATCCGCCGAGCGATTCCTCCGACGAAGTGTCCTATAAGTGTTCTTTGTGTGGTGATTATAAATGCCATATAGAGCTGCAGTCATCCTTGAAGTCCAACACTGCTCTTAGTGATGCTGTTCAGGCAGAAACAGATCTGAGCTGCCATTTGCGGGACGATTTGGTGGTCGTCTTGTCAAGTCCACGTTACCATTTTTTGAATTGGTTGGGAACCTGGAAGAATCTCTACCAATTATGCGTGATGTATTTGGCCGATCCTGACAAAGTAAAAAATATTATCACCGATTTAAAATTCGTAGACATAGATTACTCACGATTTCTCGGTATAAAACGGGAACCAGAAGATGAAAATGCTAATGGCATCGAACGCGGTTATGAGCATTATCTAGAAGAAAGTTATCCAGAGGCTGCCGAAACGGACAATGAAAGTTTTTCACAAGAACTATCTCCCAGTCATCTCGGGAATGAAAATTTTGAAGCAATTTCACCACAGTCATCTAGATCGGATCCGGAAGTACTTAAATCTTTGAGACTCTTCCGACCTAATTTGAAGCGCCCGAAGAATAATTACCACGAGTACATGCCACCATCGAAAGTGTTTATACAGAATCAATCTGAGTACGATCCTTTTGCAATATACGCACAAAATCTATCCCAACCATCAACCTCTAATGCCTTCGCGCAACCATCACAATTTCTGACTGCAGAGCAGTTGCAGACTAGGCAGATGTACGAATATTTCAGTAAAGATCCCAAGATAAATCGAACCTTACAACTACAAGCACTTCTGACTGCTAACTATGCTCGAAATGCCGAAAGAGATGGAGTCTTAAATTTGTCAACTAAAGACCACGCACCGATAGATTTAAGCAAACAAGCCGAGATGTATAACTATTATTTAATGAACAGATCTGTAACAGCGGCCCATAAGAGATCCACATCGGATTCAATTCCTGGCACTAGCGGCAACATTTACCACCATAACAGAGAGACATCAAGTTCCAGCTCTGAAAATTCTCCTGTAAAAAGGAGACTCCCCAAACACAGTAACGCAGGCGGAAGTACATCAAATAGCCAATCATCGTCCTCCGGTATCTTACATGCAAATTCTGCACGAAGATATAAACAGGGATATTCGAGGAAAAAAGAGAAGGAGTCAAATTACGACTCCGATCCATCATTTTATGAACAAGTGATATCGCACGTGAGGAACGACGTTTCCCAATTAGCAAAATTGGATTCCTCTTCTGAGGACATTTTCTCGGGAACCGATTCCCATCAGGATGTGCAAAAGGATTCCCTACTCTTGGCCCTTGAAGAGCGAAGGAAGTTGGAACTAATGAATTTACTATGGAACCCTCCCGACTCGATACAGCATCCGGTGATTTCTAATTTTCATAAAATAATGTGCGACGCATTGCTGGGTAAATTTGATCCGGGTCAAGGAGATTCATTATATAGGCAACCATATTCCGGTGATAGTCTTTCCCAATTAGCGACATTGAATCGTTATCAAAATGATTTTGCAAAACTGATTGATAGTCGTAAGAAACAGATTGCGGGACTTTCTGCCACATTAAACAATGCAAATAATTCTGGAACAATTTTGATAGCATCTAGTCCTGAGACCTTATGCCCGGATGAACACGCTTTGAAAATTAAGTCTTGGAAACGAGATTATTTTGTGTATGGCAGACCATTTGAGCCTTCCCTTACACATTTTGAAGAAGCATCAATTGAAGAAAGAATGTGGACGTACAGAGAGTTTTCGAGATCTTATCGCCAATCGGATCGGAATAGCAATAGGAGAAAAGGTTCCCGAAGTAGTGACGAACCGATAGTAATTAGCTCTCAGAGCTCCATTTCTAGTCAGGGGCATGGACGAAGTCGCCATAAGAAGAAAGGTGATAGACAAACACAAGTACTATCCAAGACACCAAGTAGAAAGTCTGATGTTAGCCAATCAACAAGTAGTTCTCAAAGTACCAATTTTGGGGACGGTAAAAGTACCTCATATAACTCGCCATCTAGACTCTTTGATATCAGTAATCACACTCCCAACAATTCAGAGACTGAAAATTTATTGGAGGAGTACCATGAGGGGAGAAGTGGGGAGAGTGACTTGGCTTCTCAGTTCTCAACAGAAAATGAACATTATCTGGGGATCAATGTAAAAGAGCGAACTCCAATTTGGACAGCATGGAGCAGTTCCGATGCACTGAGTTCCAGTTCAAAGGAGCAATCTGAAATTTATCCATTGAATAGGAAAGACGAAACGTGGCCAACGACGGCTAGCATCAATTCAGATGACCACTTACTACCTCCGATAGCGGATAGTGCGGACAAAACATCACCACTGAATGCAATTATTAACACTATTATTACAAACAGCCTTAGTTCAAACGAGCCAGTAGACTGTGATAAGTGGTCACCCGAAGGAAATGAACGAAATACAACTGTAAACAGCGATAAGGGGTCATCCGAGTCAAACAAACAAAGTACAAGTCAGACAACCGGCAGTGGTGGGCAATCCGGGTCACAAGGTAGCGGACAATCGGTCAGCAAGGTGTATGATGGATCAGGGAGTATTCAACATAGTAGTACAACTACCAGCGACTGGGAACCTGGATCTCAAGATTCTAAACAAAACACGACAACTTCGACTGATACAGATAAGAGGACAAGTGGATCTCAGGAGACTGTGGAATCTCGGTCGACAACGGATGTCAGCAGTATTTCGATACCTGAATCAACGGGAAGCGAGACAAGAAAGACCACAACAGGAAGCAAGACAAGAAAGATCACAACGGGAAGCGAGACAAGTATGACCTCAACAACAGAGAGTGAGATAAATAAATCGACATCTGGATCACAGAGTAGTCGAGGGGGTAGTAGTGTAACTGCCAATAGTGAGTGCATGTATAGATTTCAACAGTGCAAGACCATTACGACCGATAGCGATAAATCAGAAGGGAGCGAGATAAATGAAACGATGAATACATCACAGGATAGCCAACAACATAATATGACTGTCCATAGTGAGTGGATTCCCGGATCTCAGGATAGTGTTGGGAGCAAGACAACTACGAGTGATAGTGATAAATGGTCAAGAGGATCAGAAGAGAGTGGGGAATCAAAAACCACAACGAGCGTCAGCGGTGAGTGGACGGCTAGCTCAGAGGGAAGTGAAGTGAGTAAAACAACGATCGATAGCGATGCGGAGACAGGTACTTCACAGGAAAGCCAAGAAACCACAAAGACAGCTATCAGGGGTGCATGGCAGGGACGTAAACAGAACAAGGCGGCCACGAATAGATCACAGGAGAGTGAGGATGCTAATACGACCACTACCACCAGTGAATCAGGATCACAAGGGAGTGAAGCGACTGATACAACTACAACGACCGAAAGTGATGACAGTGGACAAAATAAAACAACGAATACTGATAATAGCACAAATTCTTCACGGACTACTAGTAACGACTCCAGTTCACATCCCAATGGAAGTGATAGCAGCTCACATAATAGTTCGAACAAGTCGACCGATAGTTCCCAGAAAACAAAAGATTCACCGGGCACTTACTCGGCTTCATCTTACAGAGATAGTTCCGATAACGAAAGTCCATCAATGAACAATTCATTGCACGATCGAAGTAGTAATTTCGGCGAAGAGCAAACTTCTCCCGTTAGTTTGAAGAACACGCTCAATCCCAGAGAGTCTTATTACGGTTTATTACAAAACCAAAAGTTTAATTTTGAAGATGAAAGGTGCGCATCGCCAAGTGTTCCACCCAAGGATTATTTCGACGAGTCCTACAGAATTAGTGCGTCCGAACATAATGCTTCAACTGACAGTATTCGATACACACGTTCTGAAAATGGTCACTATCAGGAAGTTACCCAATCTGAAATTTGTTTGACGTCTGTTCCAACAGATCGTTACGATGATTCCTCTTCCCAGGACACACGTGACAGTCAAGATCAGACATCTGATGGGGAAGATATTGGTTCTAGGAAGAGAATTTTGTTCTTGAAGACTGGGAAAAAGAGGAAGAGTAAATGTTTGGTGACAAATACTGATGACAGTGTCTTAGAAGTGAGTAGCTCCAGTGATGGGTTACAACCGGATAGGAAAAGATCAAAAAACGACGACCCCAAAATTCCTAACTGGCGCAACATATTGAAAAATATTCCCCTTATAACTGACATTCAGAATTTCGATGACAATTATCGAAGTTTTTGTGGCGAAGACAGCAATGAACAAGGTGTCTCCGAAACCAATGTCAATAGATCTGAATTTAAAATGGCGAGCAATAGAAGAAAGAAAATTTCTAAAACTAAAGATTCCCCTCAAACTTTAGCGCATAAATCTGCGAAACAGGAAAGAACCAAGGCCGAGCACGATTGGATAAAAAAGTACAAACTGAAAGAAGTTCGGGTAATGCTGCAGCCACTAACCTACTCTGATTATAAGCAAGAAGAATACAATGGGCAGCGCACGAGTAAGCCAAAAACGCGATCTGGACTGAAAAAGACTATTAAAAAATCCGAGAATATGACGACGGAAAAATTTCGCGCGAAAAATGTGATCTGTGTAAATAGTGATACAAAACCGTGGCCGTTACAGGACATAAGTCCAAAAGTAAACTGTTGTACCGAACTAAAATCCAATGTAGAAACTGTGGAAAAATCGGACATAACCGCCATGAATCCGTGTGTTGTGTTAAAGAGGTTAGAATTCGATAAGAAACGAAGCGCGAGCTCCGTATTGGCGCACGTCCCTGGACTAAATGACTTGCAGTTGATTAGGCCGAGTTCTGTTGATCGTATTGTTCAAGTGGTCCAGGTGCCCGGTGCAAGGTCGATCGGCAACGTTCCCGTTCCGAACGCGCAAACTAGCACACAAGTCACGCCCCATATTCAAAGGATCGGGCAGCCGCGCACCGAGAAGCCTTTAGCGTCCGATTCCGATTCGACCACCGCTACGACGTCGGCGACCACAACGAATGCGGCGTCGGAATCGCCGACGTTAATTAACATTCTGTCGCAGCAGATCATTAGGCCCGCAACTCAAAACAACTGCGTCAAGCCCAGAGCGTCGCCGCTAATTAACATTTTGTCGCAACAAATCATTAAACCGGCAGCTGCTGTGTCCAATTCGAAAGTGACGTCGTCGTCAAGCACTACTGATACTCAGGTAATTATTTTTTTTTTGTTCTGCAACACTTATGGCTGTTGAATAAAACAATCTGAAATATAAATAACCACAAAAAAAGAACGCTGCCATCGTCGACGAATAATAAAATAGAAATCACAAATCTTAGTTTATATATACTAATTACAAGTGAAACCTCTGCAAACCGTTTTTTACGAGCACATGTCTTATCTTAAATATATGGAGTAATAGCCACCTTTTGTACAAATTTAACATTAGTTTATTTATTTATTTATTATCCCTCTCTTGTTCTGGGCCCTCAACAGAGTGACCCGCATAATGTTTTTAATAGTTCAACCAAAGATTTACTTTACTGCTTGCCATAAATGCGGCAAGTAATCAGGGGCGGCCTGGCACGGGGGGGGGGCGGGTGGCGATTGCCACCTAGCCTGTAGATCATAATGGCCCGTTGGAAATTTATAAGTATGTGCTGTATTTAGTTTCTTGCACCCTTAATAAATTATTAACACGTTTCTCTAATTGGGGTTGATGTTAGGTTGTTAAAAAATTCTGTTTTGATTGAAGTGTTTTACAATGAATTTATCATTTTTTGTCGTACGCACCTCGTGTGGATTGTATATTTTGTTACTTTTAATTATCAGCTGCAATTTAAAAAAAACTGTATGGTACTTGATTTTCGAGAAAGAAGTACTTTAAAATGTTTTTGTGGTGCACTTCAGAGCTTATCCCCCCCCGGGCACCTTCATCACTACACTAATACTTTAATGGCCCGTAAGTACCTAGAAACTAGACTAGACACCAATGGACTAGAAACCAATTTCGAAAAAAATTCAAAGGGCTGTAACTTTTGAACTAGTAGCCCAATCTTGGAACTGTTTGAAATTATGGATTCTACAGGCCACATTCTATAAGAAAATTTTTTTTCCGGGTCGATCTGAGACAATTTTTTTTTCGGGGCTCAAAAAAGGCAGTGTATAACCTTCCTTTTTTACCAAAAATCGACTGCACCAAAATTTCTTGGGAAAACACTTTTTCTTATTAATTTTGGTGCGTAGAATCCAAAACAATTCGTACTTTTTCGATCAGACTTCTCAATCAAAAGTTATAGACTGAAAACCAATTTCCAAAGAAAATTCAAAGGGCCGTAACTTTTGAATTAGTAGCCCAATCTTGGAACTGTTTGAAATTATGGATTCTACAGGCCACATTCTATCAGAAAATTTTTTTGTCGTAGCATGAAAGTGCATACAATGATAGCCGACGCACCTCGTGTGGATTGTATATTTTGTTACTTCTAATGATCAGGTGCAATTTAAAAAAAAACTGTATGGTAATTTATTTTCGAGAAAGGAGTACTTTAAAATGTTTGTGTGGTGCACCTCGGAGCTCCCCCCCCCCCCCCCCCACCATCATTACTACACTAATACTGTAATGACCCGTAACCTAGGCAATTCCACCTGGCCCGCAGTTACCCAGTCCGCCCCTGCAAGTAATAGAAATGAACACGTTTACATTTGATGCGGGCGCGCCCCTAACTATAGCATAGGCGATCGCTTGACGTTAATTTACCGCCACTACGATTTTGTCATATTTTTACTATATTGTGACCTATAATGGCTACAATTAGGGACTTTTTGATTAAAAAAACATTTCGCGTAAAAAAAGATTGTTGCGTAATATATTTTCAAAGTACAGTGCCAAGTTGCCAACAACAACATACACTTGTATATACTACATACATAGGATAAGTCACTACTAATTCGCATTTATTGATTGCCAGACGCACAACCAATGAAAGACAAAAGTAATATAAATAATAGCTGAACAATTAACAAAAATGTATCAGTAGAAGTGAATACACACTTATGTCGCCTCCCCCCCCCCCTCCCCCCCTGGAAGAAGTTTTGCGGGCTTTTATGTATATGATGGTACTCTACCGTAAAAGAAAAGTACTCTTTAACCTCAAGTTAACGTTATACACATCTGTGATATATTCTTCTTATTTATTATTATTTACAAATATCCATGCCCGAACCCGGCTTCGAACTCGAGACCCTTAGTCCAGCTTCAACTGAACTGCACTGCTCATATTTAAGTAGTTTACATTAGCATTAGCAATAAATTCTGATGATAAATTAATTTTAAATTTGACCAAATCTGTCACAATTATTTTTTTTTTGTTAGATTATATTAATTGTAAGTATTAGTAAGTAATAATAGGAAGAAGTATTATTCTGTAGTAAAAATCATATACAGATACTTCAGTTTGCCGCATTTGATGAAAAGAGTAATGGAATTATTTTTTATTTTTATTATTAAATAATTAACGTATTAATGCATACAAACAGATATTTATCACTCCTTGTATGTGACAATCGACTTTTGATTAAACGATTAGGTGATTAATCGATTATTTGATTAATCGATTATTTGATTAATCGATTATTTGATTAATCGATTAATCAGTGTAATCGATTATTTTTCATAATCGATTATCGATTATTCAAACCCGTAATCGCCCAGCCCTACTCGTGAGTCATTAGATCTGTCTGCATCAATAACAGCTTAGAGAAGGAAATTATTGAAAGAAACAACTCGAAAAGCAAGAAATACGAACTTTTGTAAACAAATGAACGGTATGCAACCAACATTACAGCAGTACGTCAAATCCCATAAGCGTTATATTTCTCCCTATAATTACCGATTCAATGCTATTAGTGATAAAAATGTTGTCGAAAAATCCCATCTTTACGGAAGCGATAAGCTTAAAAGTAACTTTGAGCATGAATGGGTTCGCACATGCGCAGACAAACTAAACAAAAAGTTATGAAAACGTTTTTAGTAATTTATATGACCCAAAAAAAAACACGAGCTAAAAAATTATAATTGGATCAATATTTATGAGCTTTCTTTGAGCTTTTCAGGCATCATTCTTACTTTTTAGGGGAATTTTTCGAAAAGGGTCCTTACCCCATTCTCTTTCAAATGAACCGCATATCGTCAATGTGTGTTAAGTTTTATTTTAAGTACTTATAAGAGTGATTCTAGACACATCTACTCGATACATACATGCGCAATCGACTATGGTTGCTGAACAAATGCTTTCGCTTGTAATTGGCATAACTAGGCTAATATTTGTACTTTCTTATTTCAAAACATGTTCGCCATAATAAATTTTGTGTGTGTTTGTTTCAGATTATTTTGTTCAGATTATATAACAATTTTGTTTTGATTTTGACTTCTGTATATTTCCTTTCCGCTGAGCTACTTATTGTTTTGTGAACTTAATTTTAAAAAGTATTTCACGCGCTATTGAATATTACAGGTTAAAAATGTGTGAGCGGAATCCTGTAATTAACGAAGCCACTGGGATTTAAATTTTATTGGCGCGTTTTCACTATGTAATCAGGGATCATAGTTGCAAACATTAGCAACTTTTTCAGTTATGGTTTACTGTTATTAGTATTATAGTTATTAGTATTTGTATAGTAAAGTAGGTGTCACCGTCACTTGTGGCAGTACTGCTTGGTGAAAAGTTACAGTTGCTTCATTGCTGCGTGTTTTATACTTACTCTATGTTTATGTTATCCGTTCCTAATTCATAATTTTCAATCGCATATCAGAGAGATCGAAGTTGTGTAGATATGTGGCAGGGACGCTTGTTGTCAACATGTTTAACCTTCCTAGTACGGGTACTCTTTCCAACACGTAATAGTGGGTGTGTACTAATTACTTATTGGATGCTTATATTTAAAGAGAGTAAAGAAAATTGCATCGTTAAAAAATTATAAGGAATGTTAAGTCTGTTTTTAAAATTCAACTTTGAAGACGGCTTTGCCAAATTGAGATTGTGAACCGTACGACGCAGCAATTGTCAAAAACCATACTACTAAAATTGTAATTGGAAGGTGATGTTCACAACGAGTTTGTCGTGTCCAACTTTGACGTCGAATTTTAAAAAAGACCAGTTAGTAAAAAGCACAGGTAAGTACTAATTTTATAGAAAGAGCTGATCAAATTAGAGCGCATTATGAACGTAGCGACGTTTTTGGTAAGTGTAGCATCATGTATATTTTTTATGGGCAAGGTACGGAATTAATTAGGAATGAGTTAAGGAACCATGTTCTATACCACCTACAAACTACAGCTTTCATCTGGTACTAGGAAGGTTAATACTTAATTTTTGTATTATCATGTTTAATGGCCAGTAGAGGTTGTTTGAGAGCTTTTTTCTGACTTGTGCTCTTGATTCTTTAATGATTGGCATCGTGTGATATCTTGCAATTTAACTGGCGGTTCCCCATGCTATATTAGCAATGTTAAATTGCTTTTTTCGTTCAGCGCGGGTTCTAGTCAGCTTTTTCGTAGTGTACTATTTCGGGCATGACAAATAAAAAAAGTTACGATTTTTTTAGCACCTAGGGAGGTTGGCATGATACACGAAATCGAAATTGGTTTTGTTTATTCGAATTTTAAAAAACCATAGAAAAGATGAAGAGAATATTGTCCCAAATGTATACTTTGTTTTTCTGCTAATTCCATTTTAAATAAAACTCAGTTTTTCTATATTTTCGGCATCTACATTTGTGCACCTGAAACTTTGGTCTCGAATGACCACATAGATTCTGACCCTGGAATGTGCACCACACCATTTGTTGTGATTACAGGCCTCTGTCTAAATGTCCGGTTTTCTCTCCCATACTACGCCATCAAATGAGCATTTGCGTTTTTTATGTAGAGGAAATCTGAAGTTACACCACCACGGCTTCTCAATTTGATGTGCTGTCTGTTATTGCACTCGGAGAACGGACAAGTTTTTTATTACAATCGAGCATTGGTCATAAAAAATATGTAACACTGTCAGATGACAGTCCATGAACTTCTATCATTCGACGCTGCTGTCGCACTTTTCCGCTCAACATCTACATTAGCTTGCTAGTTTGTAAACAGTAACACGTTGGTCGATTAGGTGGGTTTGGGTACTCGGTAAAGACTTCAGTAGAGCAAGGTTACAATCGATTCCTTTTTAATTTTTACTAGCGCAAACATAATTTAGGCTCGGTTGAAATCTTAGTGCTTTTGGATTTTAGCTTTGTTTTGTGACTGAGCAAAATTCACATTGCGTGATCATATAATTATCGTCAAGTTAGTTGATCAGAATACCTTAAATTATTGTTGTCGAGCTACTCACGCGACGTTATTTAGTTACAAGAAACACATCTAATTCACAGTGAACCATAATCTAAGGTTGCTTCATGTTTTTATCCCTATTATTTACAATTATTTTGTTGTACTTTGTGGCTGAGGTGATGAGTTACTAATGGGCTTAATTAGACCCTATATCGTTGTCAATTTTTGGTGAAGGGCAATGTATTATTTTGTGTTACTTTTGCCTCTTTTTACGCTTCAGTAGTTACGTGGGTACCTATCTGGTTATATTCTTTCCTTGTCAATTTCCTTCCTAAAATAGTATCTTTGAAGTTGTATCTTACAGACAAGTTAAAATTTTTGACCGTGTTAGTGCAATATACAGTATTTCAAGCATAACAAGCTACTACCAAGATCGAGTGATGTTTACCACTTTGACATTCCTTGAATTATAAAAAAATGTTACTTCAAGGTGTTGGAAAGAAAGTCTTTTGAGTGTTGGCTGATATTATTAACTATAAATGTGCTTTCCTATGGTTCTGTAACTGCAATCTGTAATAATGTTATTAATTTCATTTTGTTTGCTTTACTACCGCACATTACTATTCCCTCGCTTTTATTATTGTACATTACACTTTATTTCGATTTGATGAAACCACAGAATTTGTTTGATATAAAACAAATATTGCTCTAATTGGAAGTGCTGTTTGATACACATCATTGATTCAGTTACTTATTTGCTTATGTTTATTTTTCTTGTAGACACTTTGCTTTTACATTACGGCTTAAAATTGTATATACCATGGTAATAGACAAAAAAACCAAGGCTCATTGTATACTGGGTGTTTTATTCTATCAAGTCACTTTTCACACACAATGTTTGCAATAGACTCTATTAGTGTGACGTCAAATTTGAGCGGGAAATTCGAATTGCAGGACTTGGCGGTTTTACTGTCTAAGATATTGACCCCTATCGTCCCATACATTAAGCATCACTTTTAAATAGGTGCTCTTTACGGGCTTATACTGACCTTATGCGCATTAAATAAGCATATCGACCCTCTTATATCGAAACACTGATTACTTAACTTTAAAACAGAGCAATAATCTTTAATTAAAATCCATCAATTGCGTTATAATTAAAAATTAAAAATATGTCTACCATATTTATTTACACTTTACGATTGGCAGGAAGGAATGATCATAACCTATCTTATTCCGTATTCACTAATGTAAACATATAATAAAAAAACACCGAGGACTATTGAAAACTATTTAAAACAAATTCAAAAAACACACTTTAAAGGCAAGTAAACGTCTAAACGACCAAGTCTAGCAAGTGGGAAAATGTAAACACAAAAACAAGGTCATGATCATACCATATTGCCAACCGTAAAGTGTAAATATGGTAGACTTATCTTTAATTATTAATTATAACACAATTAATCGATTTCATTTAACGTTTATTGCTCTCTTTTAAACTTAAGTAGTCAGTGTTTCGATATATGGTGGCCGATGTGCTTATTTAATTCGCATAAGGTCAGTATAAGCCCATAAAGAATACCTATTTAAAAGTGATCCTTAATTGAGTAGGGCGATAGGGGTCAATATTTCCGACAGTAAAACAGCCAAGTCCTGCAATTCGAATTTCGCGGACTATTATGACGCGTCCGCTAATAGACTCTATTGACTTGGTTGTTCTCATAATGTGAAGAATTTGTCAATATAAGGCACTTAGCTAACTTAATGGAGCCCAGATATTTGCATCATAAGATCCTGTTCATAATAAGCACTTATTACTCATCCTTTTTACATACGATTGTGATAGAGTGTTTTGGAATATCTTAACCTTTTTCTCCATTTGTATAAAACTTTTTAGGACACACTGTATATGGCAGCTTATATGCTCTACATGCGCATCAAAAACTGATTTTGGCATTATCCAATAGAAGTAAAAAATCATAATTTCTGTTTCAAATCCATACCTAAAATATTGATTGTACA
The DNA here is from genome assembly GCF_008802855.1 of Photinus pyralis. Classification (NCBI taxonomy): domain Eukaryota; kingdom Metazoa; phylum Arthropoda; class Insecta; order Coleoptera; family Lampyridae; genus Photinus; species Photinus pyralis. Next base: position 50,133,190 of record NW_022170511.1, read on the forward strand.
GGATGAGGCAGAGAGGACGGATATAACGCTTGAAAACACACGATCACATTCCACGGCTCCATGACATTGACTACACAAAATGGCAGGAGCTACCAAAGACATGACCACATCAGTCGCCCCCACTCCTACTACCCGATTCAGAATACTATGTTTTAAAATCATCCATCCTTTTGCCTCACCCTGTACTTGAAATATTCAACAGAGTAGTAATTTTTCGTTTATTAAACACATGTAAAGTTTTATAAAGTCAATAGCGTTTTTGACCAATGCGTATAAATTTTATTTTTTTATACCTTCTTTATCCAACTGGAGTGGGTTTAACCACGCTGGCATGGAAACTAGAAGGTTGGATTGTACTAACGTACACTAGTTGCACATACTCATTTTACACTGTCACCATGGTATGTACAATGTATATAATACGTAATGAGTATCAGTATATATTTGTTGGAAGGTTGCATGGGTATTTAAGTAATTGGTATTTATAGACTAACTACCTTATCCCCTCTCTTTATTTTTTTTGTTAATTTGTATACCAATTTTTGCCATGCACATAAACTAAAAATTTTTAATTGTGCCATAAACTGAATCAGGTTGTATATTATCAGGTTAACAGCATTCCTAGGGTTATATCTGGAGGGGATCAAATCATTAATCAATTAATAAATCAGGTGAGGACACCTGCACCGACATTGAAGACGCTAGTGAGTTCTCCGGGAACGGAACAAAATCGTATCTTACAGTTTATTTGTAAATCTTCGGATGGGAAACTTATTCCGGTTACGTCGTTCACGTCAAACAAAGTGGTGAAAGTGTCGATGACGCAAACGGGGAATGCTTCAGTGAGTGGAACTGTCGGGACTGAAGACAATAGTGGGAAAGTGGCGCAAAACACCTTTAAAGCGAAATCTGATGTACCTGAGGGGTTGGATATGTTACCCAAATTCCAACAAGCTTTTGGCAAACCAACATACCAAAACAATGTAGATTCAGCCGAGTCTACCGGAAGTAATAACGAAACTATTAATTCCGATACCGAAAAACCTACCACTGTAAAGAATCAGCCAAAAAACTCGCCTGCTTCCCTGAACGTGCAACCCGTTCAGGGAGGAGTTATATATACCCGTCAAGTGCCTGTTGGTCAGACTATCAATTTAATACCACCTGGTCGTGGACAAGTATTTCGTATTGCTACATCTAATCCAGAGCAGCTGTCGTTAGTGAAGGACAGTGTTATTCAAGGAAAAATGAGTGCACTGCTAGCTGCGGCTCTGCAAGGAAAGCAGCGACCCGCTGAAAATAGTGAGACTGACGCTAATTCCGAAGATGATTCGCAATCGAGTACGAGAGTGACTCTAACCACGCGAAATCCTTTAGTACAAAATGCACGCATCATTAAACCGGTCTTGCAGATACCTTCGAACGTAATACGCAGCGCCCCACAATCGAACCTTAGTTCTACTACTTTGGAACAGTTGCGTGAATTTGATATGGTGTACAAACAGGTATGTATCATTTGCTTGCTTGGTTACCTACTTGAAAAGTGCTTTAACATGTTTGCTGCCTATTCAAGACTGACAATTGTTATTAAAGCAACAAATACACTTAAGCAAATTACATTTAATTATCACTGAGAAATTTTTCGAGGAACTGAATTGCGATATCAACTATTTTGAAATCTTGGCAAAACCGAAATTTACAAATCTGGATTCCAAAGCAACGGGTCTGTTATAAAAATGGCATAACAGTTGATTGCTTAAATTATTTAATATTTTTAAGTTCATATTTCAAAAATTTTGGTCTTATAAATCAAATTGAGGTGTATTATTTTTAAAAATTAAGTCCATGTAACGTTTTTCAGGTTTCTTTTGACTGCTGAAACAAAGAGCTTTAAATTAAATTTAAATTTTAAATTGTTGCATTTTACAACTTGTATATCCATTGCCAAATTTATGCCATATACAGGGTGTAATAGGTAAGTACGGAAAGTGAGTGTAAGAGGAGATTTTGTGTCCAAATAAACCAAGGGTCCAAAATGTAGTTCGGTCCAAATATATCATTTTGTAGCACTCTGTAGTACATGCTTTTCAAGATGCTGTTTTTTCGACTCTACGCGGGGCGGTAGCGGTAGTAGGGAGGGCAATGATATATTCGGACCAGACGCCTCATAATTCCGATTGAACTTCAGCTAAGTTCGTTTGATCGGTTAATTATATTTCGGCGTCCGGTCCGAATATATATAATTTTGTAACACTGTAGATGTTTAAAGAATAGATGTAAAACAAAGAAAATAAATTAATAATTTTAGTCAGGTTGGATCCCACCTTGTTGCGACTTCACACGCTTCTTTCACTTTTGTTTGTGTTTATTACTAATAAGTAATAATTCATTTATTTATTGTCTACAGTCAAGCAACTTGGTCCCGGTTAATACTCGTATTTACATAGATAAGCCTAGCAGGAAACAACTTTGAATTTTTGGTATACATCCCTCTGACTTAATTTGAATTAACGTGAATTAATTTGAATTATCGTGAATTAATTTAAATTTGTACACCAAAATGGTACTTGTTTCCCCCTAGAGATAACCACTCATGAACTTCGCTCGTTAATAAATAAATGTGGGTAAAAATGGCTAAAAACTCATAAGTTTATGGCACTTTTGCATTCTTTATCACGAAATCCAAATAACCCATGTTGGCGAAAAAATATTTTAGTTTTTGACAAGTTTTCTCAATTTAAGTCTTTATTGCTATTTAAAAAAAAGTACGATGCCGTTGCGGCGCATTTTTCTTCAAAAATTTGAATAAAATTCGTTATGTTGGAAAATTGCAAACGCAACGCCAAATAGGTAAATCCTGCAGCATACACAACCATTTGAATTATGGTAATCCCTCATCCAAATTTTTTCGCCTATACCGGATCACTGGAATGTTCGGATTAGTGGATTTGTGTGGGATATAAAGCATTTTTTTCTGTTCTGATGTGTTAGGCATGCTTATGCTGCATAGTTTACCTATTAGGCGATCATTACTTTTGTCAATGATGGCACATACATACAGACAGAAAAAAAATTGATTCTTTAAAAGTTGCTTGAAATTATCTAAAATTTGGTATTTGATGAAATTTTAGCAATTTTTAACGAAAAACTTTGATTGCAATAGTCACCTAACTGAAGCTCAAAATTTGATCTGCACCCCTCTCAACCTAAAAAAAATTGATCTCTTCCAAATCTGGGGATTTCCACACATCCTTTTTACTATTTACACACACATATTGTGGAGTGTAATTTCCTTGAGAAACATGCTGAGCCTCGGTTTATTAAAAATCAATAATGCTTGTTTTGGATGATGGACACTATCCAATTTTTTTTACATACCCAATACGCCCTGTATATATACTTATGCATTTTACCATAAGAATACATAACAATTACCTGGTAGGCAGTGAATGTGTGAAAAAAACTGGGAATAATTGCGAGAAAAGCTGATTTATTTAGACCTTGATAAATCGATTAACGTATTCTATAAATGTGCATGTATTTCAGGTGAAAGAGCGAAGTAGCACAAATGTTCCAACAGAATCAAGTCCACAATCAGACTCAAATGATACACCTCAGCAAATTAGTGTGACCTACTTAAATCAAGGTCAAAAAATTAATTGCGCGCCCGTTGTGGTTGTTAGTAGTTATTGTAACGTTCAACCGGCTGCATCACCTGCACTAAGTGTAACTTCTCAAGGCAGCTCTAGTCCGTGTGTTACTCCAGCTCCTACATTGACATTATCTTCTAAGGCTTCTACAAAAAGCCCAAAGGCAAAAGCGGTTAAAAGCACCACTACACACACAGCGAAGGCTTCCCCAATTCCGAAACCTCAGCAAAAACCGCAAGAAGATGAGCATACGACACAGCGAATATTTGACATACTAGCAGAATACGCGGAACAGTTACGCAATTCCCCAGATTTAAATAATAAGCCAGCGCCTCGTAGACGTTCAAATCCTCCGACAAATCCAAGTCAAAACACAAAGCGAAAAAAGAGTTCTAGTTCAAAGAAAACTGGGCAGTCTAGCAATTCTTTAGCTTCCGACGCTGACATAGATGACGGCCATACAGTTGGAAGCGAAGATAGTTCCTGCGGAGTGGTTCAGATTTCTGTACAAGATGACGAACAAGCCCTCGCACCCGTCAATACCTCAGAGAGTAGCGAAGCGTCCGCCAGCCCTAAGCAGCTAATTTTAACAGATTCTGCTCCGAATCAGTCTCACAGTTTAATCATTGCTGACTCGAACGTCGGGGAAGCACTTAAAATGTCGAACACGGCAGTTTTGGTTCCAGGGAATTATATAATGCCAGTTTCGATGGTGAAAGGAGGTCAGCAAATTGCTGTCGTGTCCGGAGGTAGTAAAATTTTAGCAACAGTACCGGCGCGTTCTGGCCCTAATATGTTGCTTTTTCAAAGTTTTTTGAATCAAACTCGCAAGCACGGATTACCGACTGTTAAGTATTCGACTATACAACCAATATCCGGCATGACTAGAAATCTTTCGGGCATTCCTGCACAAGCTACTACAACTGTTCCTGCAACTTCATCTCAAAATCTAACCACGGTTACTTTATCTCCTAGTGTGGGAATTCAAAAAGTTTCTCAAATGGAACGTGTAGATAATTTCGATACGACCGAAGTGTATCTCGCTATTTCTCAGCCGCAAGATGTGAAATTGTCTGATCATCCGCAAAGTGAGCATTGCATAACGTCAACCTCAAAGGCGAACAGTGATACCATCACCTCGGAAGGTTCATATAAGGAAGATAGGAAAGAAGTGTCCAGTTCTTCAGTTGCCACATCTGTCATTGCGCAAGCTACGATCACAAAGGAAGAAATTGTAGAAGTACAATCTACAACGCCTGGAACGATGATGGCGCTGAACTTAAACACGTCCGATAATGAGAAAGGTATTGTTGTAACTTAGTCCGGGGGCAAAAGGTAAATCTGCATGCTATTTCAAGTGTAGAAATGTTTAAAGAGTAAGATTAGAACAAAAAGCGGGAATCTAGCAGTGGTCTTATCTCCTGAATCTGTTTTGATTAATTTAGTCCGACAGTTTTAGAAACCCATTCAAACTTCAATCGTGCTTCTCTATTTTTAATTGAAAGCTTTACTGTCCGTAGGCTGAATTATATATGAAGCATAGTGCCCTGAATGGAATTTGTCATTCCTTTTATAATTTCGTTATTGAATTCCTTTGACACTATTGGTTTAAAAGGGTTGAAATGATCAAAAATAAATTAACGAAAAGTGCTGAGTCATGTCAAATTTGAGTAAAAAGGGGACCAAATTTAAACAAATTTTATTTCCTTAGGTGGGGTGGCCAATCCCTTTTGGGCACAGCAAGTTGTGTGATACTTCCAAAGCTTTTTCAATTTTCCAACCAGAAACTTCAGTTTTGATTCAACAATAAATCATCAATTCTAATTTTTTAATGTGATGACAACCCTGCCTTAGGGTATGAGATAAATTTTGGACCTTCTCATTTCCCTGTCATTCAGATGGCACCTTTGCCGTAGAACAGTCTGTTTTTTGGTGCTGGAGATAGTGTCAACATTATGTGAAATACTCTCACTAATCCTTATCCTCGGCTGCAATCCTAAAAATTCTTAATTACATGCCGATCTTTATTGCAGGCGATTTTAGATTGAATCTGAGAACCACTGTAAATTTTGAATAATTAAATAGTTTGGGAAGGGTTTCCAAAAAATGTTTTAAACATTTTCAAATTGTCCTGCACTTTTGCATCATTTCTGAAATATTTCCAAAATTCGCTACATTTTTTCAAGAGAGACACATTTTTGAACCGTTTACCTCATATTTCCATTACTTTTGAAATATTTCTTGTTTTCCAAAATATCATTTTTACACCTTTTTAAAGTTTCCTTCACATTTCTGAAACATTTCCAAAATTCTTCTATTTTCCGAACTTTTCCAAACTTTCTGTAATTTTAATTTTAAACATTCTTTTAAACATTCTAGAAACGCTTTTAAATTTTTCTATATATATTCTATATAAACCCGTAACTACAGACGTGCCATTAAGGTGACGCCAAACCCCTATTTTAAACAATGCAAAATAACATAAAAACCAAAATTTTTGCAGCTAGGACACTATCAAAATATTAATTCAACAACTTTTGCTTAGTACACATTTATCAGATTTATACTCGAACAATGTGTAGGTAGGTACTCACAAGGACATTCATTTTATTATATAATTTTTGACATAGCCTCACATTAAAACGCAACTAAAAAACTAGAAGTTGGTACTATTCTAATTTTGAAACATATTAACTAAGTATAAACCTATCTGAACATAAATAATAGGTAATAAGTCAAAAACAAACGAAAATACTTAACCTGCAACCGTCTTTTTGACTCCTACAAAACTAAAAACTCAAATAACTGAAAAAGTACTGAAAAGCACAGCCACACATTTAACAGAAATAGGGAAAAACCAGAAATGTTCAACCTGGACACGCGTCAGTTTGACTCCTTGTCTATGGTTACGGGTTAATTTCCCTGTTACTCTTTTTAAATTTTAGGGGTGTCACTAAACAACGAAGAACATTGTTGCTGAATTCTACTATAAAAATGTTTCCCTCAAACGTAAAAGTGGCGTTTTTTAGCGCTTTTCAAAAATTTAAATTTTTGTGTGCCACTCTGTATATAAGCATGTATAAACCGATGTATTTACTATATTTTAATTCAAAAAGTTGTCAAAACTATGTTCTATGGGCAGTTCTGCGCCTATGAACGACCCCTGGAAATTGCCCCCCATCACCACCACCAATTAAAAGCACTTTATACCACTACCACACACCCACCACAACATTTTAATGGAAATATGCTTCATTTTTATTAATATTTTTGCATGACTAGGTGAGGGGCTATATCTAATTTTCCTTTTTAGAATATATTTTCCGTAATTTTTACAATGTGAAATTCAGATGTGGTTTTGCAAAATAATAAAAGACATCAATTTCAAATAACGTATTTCAAGCTGATTTTACAGTTTAAACAATTAAATCCAATATAGAAACATGTAAAATGTAATCACTGTATCACTGTCAATGGTTATGAAAAATACTTAGTGACAAAACCACACTGGTCACATTTTAAATCCTTGGCAGGTCCTAGTCTTAACAAATATTAGACTGGATTTAAGTTTGGTGACGAAAGCGCACTGGGCACACTTTAAATCCTTGGTGATCTTGCTTGTTAATAAATGTATTTTTTTCAATTAAAAATCACATTGCTTGCATAGTCCCACTGGACACATCTTAAATTGTTGGTAGTCTTGTGCTATTGCGCTTGTGCTGTGTTCTACTGACAGTGTCTGTGTTAACTATGTTGGCACAGATGTTCCTTATTGAAAGTAAATGTATTTATGTATCATATATGATCTAAGGAAAATTATCTGTTGCTATTAAGTTGATTTTTTGCAAGTTTCCGCACATGTCATCTTTAATTTTCTAACACTGCTATGTTTACATTAATGAGTCATGCGCAGGTATGCAACTAAGCGTATACATGTTATTGTATAAGGGTGTTCATCTATTCTGATTGCGATTTTTAAAAAATAAGTTCTCCACATCGCAATTGATACTTGACCCCTGTCAACCTTGTGAACTTGTTACTTTTCTTCGGCTAGCATTTTTGATGTTTAAACATTTCCCTGGTAAAACTTAATGGATGCGAAACAAACACTTTTGACACCAGTTTGATTAGAATTAGACTCAGCATTCAGGAGATAAGAACCTTATCTGCTATTTTCCATGATGGCGGTCGACAACTGGAAACCTAATATTTTTCTTTCTATGTCACGCCACTTTTATCACATTTTCACTTTTTTATGACCATTTGCCCCTGGACTAATTCTGAAATCAATTATGACGGGAAAAAAATGTTTTAGATACGACGCTGAAGGTTGAGGGACGGGTGCAATCTGTTCTAGTAACGACAGGTACATCGAACGGTCCCATGTTATCGCATAATCCGCCTACGTACAAGCAGGTCCATTCGATAAATTCCATATCGGAATCAAATAAAGATGAGTACCTGCGCACCGAAGGCAAGGTACTTAGAGTGTTATCCCACATTGATGGTCAGTCACTATTGTTTAATCAGCACAAATTTTCTACCGTAGTTGCCGAAGACTGTATTTAATATTATTTTTATATATAAGAGTGACGATGCTTGTTTATTATTTATTTTTGCAGATTCTATCGTTAGATACATACTTAGAGCTAGATATTATTAATTTTTGCATGACAATATGGGTTTGTTGTTGTTCACAGTATTAGTTTATATTTATTTCTGTAATATCGAACTTATTATTACAGTATATATTATCGTTAGAAAATTGTTTTTATATTTGCTTTTAAGCCTGCTAAACCATTTTGGACGGTGCCACAATTCTTATTTCCCGTTTGTGCATGCTGACAAAATGGTATGTGTGACTGATGTACCGGTCCCATAGATGTCTACAGTGTCGATAAATAAAGCCTTCGATCGCACGCATGCTGTACACATTTATTTCACGTACACCTTCACTCATAAACTTTTGTTTCTGGTATGCCTGGACTAATTGAATTTTTCTGTTTTAGCACAATAGTGTAGAGGCTAAGAGTTTACCCGGTAATGTAGGATATCATTACCAAACTAAAATCAGGAAGACCCACATCGGTTCTCAAACGCGTGATCGTGACCTAAACCAACAACTAACCTTGCAACGTAAAGCGGCTATGGAAAGAGAGTTGAGGTTGCAGACGACGTTGTCGGAGGAATGTGAAGATCTCGGCGTAGACGAACCTAGTGCTAGTGATTTATTTCCCGAGGCAGATCTGCCTTTTGATAGTAATCATTCGCCCTCGTTTGATCAAACCTCTCAGGATCTAGTGAAACGTGTTCCGGTCGTACAGGAGGTGAAGGAGGAGACTAGAACAATAGGACTTTTTTGTGATGACGAACCTATGAGAACTGATTTTTTATTCGAGCCAATCGAATACCAGCCCCCCACAACGGAATTGTCTTACGACAACTCTAAGGAATTACGAAACGGACAGAGTACCATTCAGTCCGGTATAGCGTGCGAGGACAATACGTTGTTGCAAACCTGCACGACGATGTCGGATGTCACTATTCCATCGCCCATCTCCCCCGAACCATATGCTGACCTCTCTCCTTTAACATTTAATAAGCGTAAATATAGTTACTCCAATCGAAAAAAAATTGAACGTGCGAAACAGCCTGAGAATTGGTCTACAGAACTTTCCAGTTCGGAGGATACCACAGGCAGTACTGAATTGTTAAGCACAATGACGCGTAGTCCCGAATCGTTTTCTACGAAGCGCGATCAAAACTTGAATTGCGAGGAAGAACTTTACGAGTTCGCCATCGTAGAACGAGTTCCTTTGAAGGACGAGCAAGGATGTGAGAACATTGACTGTGAATCAGTTGCAGAGTGTCCTAGTGGTAGGGGTTGTCGTCGTAGTGTGAAGAAAACATGCTCGTGTTGTAATCTAACTGTCAAAGTTGCACGTAAAAGGCCTGCCTCCAGACCGACTACCCCAATTAAAAAGACTGTGCCCGCCAAAAAAAGATAGTGGCTATGTTCATATTCTGAACTGCTTTAGGTAATCTAGTTATTCCTATTGACTCTAGTCAAGACATGAAGTGTACTCCACTTTAGTACAAAATACCCCTACTAAATTTGTATAGTATGTACTATATTTGAAAGCGTATAGACATCCTAATACAGGTATATTAAATTATGTATGTGCAGTTGTGTTTGTATGTACATAACTTGGTTAAATCTGTTTAAAAATGGCAGATAATTCAACATAGAATTTGTTAAAAGAGAAATAAGATTCAATCTGACTTAATAGGGTGATGCCAGATATGCAGATTCTCCGGCACGAGATAATGCAATAACTTATCATTATATGTTATTTGTTCAAAATTTCTTATTTACTCTTTAATTGTAAGTAAATCAGTATTGTTATTTTTTTTATTCGATTCATGTAGTATAAGTGAATAAAAGATGGCAAATAGCGGAATCTCGTTCATTATTTGTAAAAAAAGTTTGGAATGAGACCAATTTAATACGTTGAGACTACTTTGTAAGCACCAATTAATTAGATTTGTAGCTATTTTAGCACAATTTCTTTTCCAGTTGTTTGTACGTTTGTTTTGTCTAGGATACTCTTGTTGTAAAAATAAAAATTGTGCTTGACTCACAAATGTATTATTTAAGTGCTAATTTGTGTTGCTTACAAAATAGTGCGTGTATTGTAATAATGACTGCCATCAAATAAGTGATACAAAACAAATTCTATTTTGTTGAAGTTTTGTGATTTTTGTTTTTTCGAATGATAACTATTATCATTCTAGTTTCTGTGACTGTTCAAATTTCATTTCGTAAAACCAATCTTGCTCTCTATAGAGCATGTAGATCTTCAACCGAAGTTTGATGGCATTTTTAATTTATTTTATTCGTAATTGTTCGCCCACAATTTTTATACAAGTAAGTCTTCCAATAATCAAAATGATACATTTCACTTTAAAATTTTGCGTGCTCTCTCGAATATCTAATAACGATTTGATCTGTAACAATACCGATTGTGGGCTTTGCCAAAATTTCAAAGAACAATGCCACAAACTTGAGCACAAGTTTTCAAAGTATTAAATTAAGTTTTTGTTTTCATATCATTTAGTGCAATGTATTATAAAATCATTCCATATAATTATAAAAAATGCTTTTGTGTTTTTTTGTTTTTTTTAATTACGTAGTTATATGGCAAACTCGACATCATTTTTCAAAATAAATGTGATGGTAATTTGCCTAAATTTTCTTTGGAGAATTCATTCTATTTACAACGGTGATGTGTAAATGGATTTACACCATCTATTGTATTTACATTTAGCTTTAAGACTGAGATAGCTTTGCAAATATTCTGATATGCTGTAAAAGAAATTCTTGGGAAATATTTGCGCATTAAACTTAACCTTGTTTTACGATCTGTGGTGGATGGTTGTATAAATTTTACGAGCGTTTCGAATGGTCTTTTGTGGGAAATGCTACATGTAAGTACTTAATCGAATAGATGGAAAATGTCCACATTATGTGGAAGGGCAAACAAAAGTATTGTTCGAGTCCTTCTGTCCTCTTAACTCGCAGCCTGTACTATATCACAATTTCTCACTTCCCACTGTTTGAAGAATTTAAAAGAAAGACATGTTGTATGGGTGGATCCATATCTCTCTTTTGAGTAGTCTTCTAGAATGCCTCACGCAGAACGATTGCAAGGGAGCTACTCCTATGTTTTTGTCATTTTTCTTTAGGATTTTTAGGGCATTTTTGAAAAAAAATACGCTATTATATTCGTTATGGCTGGCAGGCCGGCTGTCCGCGTGAGATCTCCACAACTACAATAGCTAGAGAATTCAAATTTTCACTAAAAGCTTTCTGTTATAGTGTAGATATGCAGGCACTAGTCTATTTTGAGTTAGATTACTTGTGATTTCGATATGGGTTTCGGAGGTGCTATAATTTTACCGTTAGATAGCGCTACCAGTATAAAAGCTTATTATTTACTTTGTGACTTGTTTTACAAAATGAAGACGTACCCTCAATTGAAATTAAATAAAATTAATTATTTAACGTAGCCAACATTACTCGTGAGATCGATAATTTTAAACTTCGCTAATAAAATACTGACCTGCATTACCCAAAATGCGCTTTAATCATGCATCTGCTGATTTACAACTTGTTTGTTTGTATTGCATCTTTTGCATGCGGATTACAGTGTATTCTAGACCAAGCTTGGATTCTTTCCTCATCCAAACAGCATAATATGTAATGCATTCTTTGCTTCAGCTAAGCTTAGAGCAAAATGCAGAGACTGGGATGGTGTTCTCCCTTGCTGGATGATTGTACTAAGAATTAGATTACTTGCAAATGTGAGAGCTCCGCAGGGAAAATTGGTTGGTTTTGAACTATTTACCCTCTTGCACCATACACTATAAAGAGAACTGTGGCTCTAATCTTTGAATATAAAATTTATTCAAAGCTCTAATGTAGTAGTCACATTCAGTTCATCCTATAAGTGACTTAGTGAAGTATGTCATGCCAAATATTCCCTTACTTTTGAATCGATACGATTTACGAGTTATTAATATGTGTGTTTCATAGTTTGCAATATGAATGATGTTCAAGTTTGCCACTTTCTTTGTTAAGGGGGGTTTGTCGACCCCGCTTATCTTTGGTTTGCACTATGGTGCATATGGAAGTAAAATCATCTCATTGGTCACGGTTTGAGTGAAATTGACTAATATACACATTTACAGCGTATTTATAATACTTTTGGTGTAAATAAATAGTTATTGTTAATTATACGTATCAGTTTCTCACATTTATACCAGTATAAGCGAATATTACTAATGCCCAGCTTCCGAGTGCGCTACCTTTCAATCGCGTTTTCGTATAATGCATGGCGGCAAAATGAAGGGAGTGTGGGTGAGAAAGAAGTAGTCACTTCTATTGGTACATTCACCAGTGCCACTTTCGAATTTTGTCTTTTTATTTTTGAAATTTCGTTTTTGATTTTTTTCAAGAACAGGAGTCGACCGCATCTTGAGCTTTAAGCAGGACGCAGACTATCGCGGAATGGATTGGAACGGAATGGAAAGGCTTGGATCACTGAACGAATTTTTCCGCGGTTCCACAGCCCCCTTCGTTTAGTTTAGACGAAGACGAGTACAAAGCGTGTTTATTCCTACAGGAAATAGGATAAAACAACTCTGACATTTGACAATATACCATAGCCATGGTGTGTTTGTTTAATTATTGAAATGAATGAAGAATTTTTAATGAATATATTATGTGGTTATCCACATCTATATTTGTCATGCGATACAAATTTGCGTTTTTTTTGTTTTCTCTCTCATTTCTTGCTTCAAATTCAAACTACACACAGCCTATTTAATTTATTAATATATATAATAATAGCTTGGTTGCCTTCATCCAATCATCTACTGCATGTATAATAAGGTAACATATTTAGATTTACTATCTCCTTGAGTTTTCTAACACTTAGCGCGCGCCTGTATGAATCATTGTCTTTGGAACGCATATCCTCATAACATCGTCATATAATATATTCCACAGAGTCGGGCCAAGGACTGACCCCTGTGGACACCCTTACATACACCTCCCTTATTGTGTCTATTAATTTTAATAACACATTCAGCAGGTATTTATCTAGATATTATCTTTTAATTTCCGGACGCGTCTCCAAATCATTACGTGAAAAGGATTCTGGCTCCGACGATGATGTGCTCGATTGCGGTAATGTGGTCGACCTACCTGCTCGAAAGCCCTACTGCGTGGGTATACCTTTCCTAGTATGCCGAGTAGGGAGATTGGTCTAGAGAAAGCTGCGCTAGAGCCTTGAGCACTATCCGAGAAGAGATAAATGCGCACACCCAGTAGCCCTTTGACCGCATCTGGGTTTTACAACATATCCGGACCGGCATCAGTCTTGAACGAACAGGGATCCGCTCATTTTTTTGCGCGGGTGGAGATACCAGCATTCGCCTGGGCGTGTAGCGGAGTTGGTTCTAGATGATCGGGAATGCGAGCGTTTTCGATGCCACTGACGGTTGTCACCTCGATCTTGTGTATGGAAGGCGTTGATTCGGAGTGAGCGCGGATGCGAGTCTTCTGGCTGGTGGAGAGTGGCGCGAGGTCGAGCTGGCAAGGCGAAATGGTTCTGTAGGCGAAGGGCTGGTTGTTTCTTGAAGCGCAGTCGAAGCAGGATGAATCATTTTTGAACTTAGCAGAGTTCTAGAGCCCTTCTTTTAAACGTTTTCGGGCAGGGAAATGCGCTCTCATCGGTTAGCCGTTTTGACCAATGAGGGTGTAGCATGTTTTAGTTTGCTGCCGGACGTGCAAGCGGCGCATCGCCACAATATATAGGTTTTCAGGTATTTATTTAGTACTAATTTAGCAATTATAGGTATTACCCAAAGAGTACTATGGTTACTCTTTGGTATTACAAACCGAAAGTAAGATGCCGCAGGCGTTTAAAGGAAGGAACCAGGTACAATTTCCAAACTCCTGAGGTCTCTGTACAAGAAAATGTATTTTGCTCTTTATTTTTGGGAATTAAATAACAAAAAAACTAACCGGAACTAAAATAGAATGTGGACGTTTAGTTTTATTTTAAATTTGAAAACCAAGCATAAGTATTTTCTCCAAATAAACCGAGAGCTCAAAAGTTTTCGTTTAAAAACTATACTTTCAAAAATTTGCATTTCATATAAGATAGAATGTATGAATGTGATAAGAGAGCGGGAAATTAAGTTTCTTATCAATTGCATTTATGCAGACTATTACATAACGAAGTGTCACTGTGGGGTACGTGGCGATTGACGTATACATTTTCGGCATTAAATTGTTAGAAGCGAAACTTGTATAAGGTAGTGGAACGACGTCGCATTAACGCATTTCTAATAGTGACGGCGTACGAACGGTATCGCTCTCAAGTTTAACATAAGTATAAAACATTTCGGAAAGTAACTTTAATAATTTTGATCACATCAAATAAAAATAATAAATGCTTGTATAATTGCATGAAATAAAAAAAAACCTAGATATTAGAATAGTATTGACCCTACTCTGACCCTTTCATCTTTTCTAGTTAACGGCTACCTCTTCGTCGTCAATGACTGGAATGAGATCTTTCAGTAACCTAAACAATCTGAGCTATGAGGAGATGCTGTTCTATACAATCTTGTGGTGTGTCCAGAAACTTAGGTGAGTACAAGCGTTACTTAAATTGATTAATCAAAATCTGTTCTGAGTTGTAAGGGTATGATATTCCAGCTCGTTTTAAAGCCGAAATTTCATGTTTAAAGCTTGAAAAGCAATGGTTTCTAGGTCAAACTAAAGAAAGCTTGGCATATTTAGCACCAACTATCTTTTCTTACCATCCTCCTCCTCTTGGTTCCATCGTAGTTCGCCCGACGCCATTAGTTTGGAAAGTATGGTAGTTACTAAAGGGTTCAAAACCTGTTATGCCCCACCTTGTTTTACTCGGTGCCTCCATTTTGGCACTATGTAGTAAGACAAGAAAAAATGATATATATTACATACATAAACCAGGAAAAAATCGACACCGACAAAAAACCTTGTAGGTACCTATATACAACAACAAAATGCAAATTAGTATCAAGCAGGCATGGATCTGCTCAGGGGCGGACTGGCACGGGGGGGCGGGTGGCGATTGCCACCTAGCCTGTAAATCATAATGGCCCGTTGGAAATTAGAAGTGTGTGCTGTATTTAGTTTCTTGCACTATTAATAAATTATTAACAAGTTTCTCTAATTGGGGTTGATGTTAGGTTGTTAAAAAATTCTGTTTTAATTGAAGTGTTTTACAATGAATTTATCATTTTTTGTCGTAGTATTTTGAAAGTGCTGAAATACAATGATAGGCGACGCACCTCGTGTGGATTGTATATTTTGTTACTTTTAATTATCAGCTGCAATTTAAAAAAAACTGTATGGTAATTGATTTTCGAGAAAGGAGTACTTTAAAATGTTTTTGTAGTGCACTTCTACCCCCCCCCCCCGGCACCTTCATTACTACACTAATACTTTAATGGCCCGTAAGTACCCAGTCCGCCCAATCTTGGAACTGTTTGAAATTATGGATTCTACAGGCCACATTCTATAAGAAAATTTTTTTCCGGGTCGATCTAAGACATTTTTTTTCGGGGCTCAAAAAAAGGCAGTGTATAACCTTCCTTTTTTTACCAAAAATCGACTACACCAAAATTTCTCGGGAAAACACTTTTTCTTATTAATTTGGGTGCGTAGAATCCAAATCAATTCGTACTTTTTCGATCAGACTTCTCAATCAAAAGTTATAGACTAGAAACCAATTTCGAAAAAAAATTCAAAGGGCTGTAACTTTTGAACTAGTAGCCCAATCTTGGAACTGTTTGAAATTATGGATTCTACAGGCCACATTCTATAAGAAAAAATTTTTTTCCGGGTCGATCTAAGACAATTTTTTTTTCGGGGCTCAAAAAAAGGCAGTGTATAACCTTCCTTTTTTACCAAAAATCGACTGCACCAAAATTTCTCGGGAAAACGCTTTTTCTTATTAATTTTGGTGCGTAGAATCCAAAACAATTCGTACTTTTTCGATCAGACTTCTCAATCAAAAGTTATAGACTAGAAACCAATTTCGAAAGAAAATTCAAAGGGCTGTAACTTTTGAACTAGTAGCCCAATCTTGGAACTGTTTGAAATTATGGATTCTACAGGCCACATTCTATAAGACATTTTTTTTTCCGGGTCGATCCGAGACAATTTTTTTTTCGGGGCTCAAAAAAAGGCAGTGTATAACCTTCCTTTTTTACCAAAAATCGACTACACCAAAATTTCACTGGAAAACACTTTTTCTTATTAATTTGGGTGCGTAGAATCCAAATCAATTCGTACTTTTTCGATCAGCTCAATCAAAAGTTACAGACTAGAAACCAATTTCGAAAAAAAATTCAAAGGGCTGTAACTTTTGAACTAGTAGCGCAATCTTGGAACTGTTTGAAATTATGGATTCTACAGGCCACATTCTATAAGAAATTTTTTTTCCGGGTCGATCTGAGACAATGTTTTTTTCGGGGCTCAAAAAAAGGCAGTGTATACTGCTCCTACATTGCCTACCATTAATTTAACATGAAACGGTGTAGATGAAAATACAGTATGAAAGGTAAAGTTATCACACACATACAGAAGGCCGGAACGTCTATTAGATCATTCCTCCTCGTATTGCTTATACCCAACTCATTTTATCATTAACGGAACGGAAGAAAAAAATGTCAAACGCTTAGCTTCAAAAATGAAGCGGCGCGGTGAAATTCAATGCAAAGGGTGAAAACGGAAAAAATAGACGCAAACATTGCAAAAATACAAGAGGAAAAAGGCCTCTCCTAAAACAAATTTACAAATTCGGTAATGTATAGTTAACACCGATCACGTCCCGGTATTTTGGGTTCAAGCAACAGGTTATCATCAGGTTTATTTACGTGCAAGCGAACGACCTTGTCCCTTTCTATCCTAGTTTTCAATTACCATTGCGAACTAAAATTGGTTAATAAATTATTACCTAATTAATTGTACAATATTCGTTTACTTTCGTCTTCCAAGGAACGAAAGCTATGGGATGCTGCAAAGATAATTCAAATATCTCTACGGGAACGATTGCAAACTGATCAATTAGATACGGTTTTTTGTCAACGCCTAAAAGATAAATAGGTCTGGAACTACAATTTTTCGTAATAAAGCCCCCGTTTGAATTCGTAGGAGTACCGGGTGTTCAATAATGCTGATAGGTTCTATAAATGTAGGTACGGTGTGTTCGTTAAAACTGGTATAATCCCTTGTACGAAAACGGGTGCTTGTTACACAGTAGGTTAGTTCTTTTATTGCGTTTAGAAAAAGGTACACAGTTACAGAGATGTTTCAGCTTGAATTAAATCTTACTTGATCATTTTAAAATTATCTATTGCTTCAATTAATTTCTCCTTTCATTCGGATTCGAAACGAATTTCATTTGTAACTTCTTCTGCAATATAAACATATATATCGGCAACCCCTGTAGATCTGCGCTAGTCAAGTGCCCTTGTTTCGCCAGTAGGTTGATAGCTCTTATCCTTGATTTAGGCGACTTAGCGCAAATCTCCTAAAAATAAGTTTCTTTGACATACAATTTACCGTGCATTACTGATATAACATCCATTATTTTCGTACAATTATCAAACTGTAATTACGTAATCCGGCGCATTTGAACATCTTCGTGTTGTTATTTTTGCTTTTTCATTGGGCAGGAGGAATTTACTAAATGGCCTTCGACCGGTTTTAGTTGAGGTCAAACCGTGGTAGCTAATACTCGTGGTCACTGGTTAAGGCCGAATTGTTGGGATTCAAAAGGTCTATATTGTTCAGCGAAATTGCTGCAGGTACACGCACAGAGAAGTAGAAACTTCTTAAATGATCACCAATTTCTTATTAAATAATCGCATGTCTAAATAATAGAGACATTTTTCTTCCTAATCCATGTCCCACCATTGCGACTACCAATCTTAAGAGTATATTTAAAAAATTGAAAGTAATTGCCTCCGGTTTATTTTTGTGAATGGTATTTGGGACCAAAATTAAGTGGGTGACTTTCTTAAGTGACTTTATAAAAAAAAATGTTGCTATGCTTTGATTACCCAATTCGTACCTATAAAATATCACATATAAAAAACGGTACGCAGACCATCATTGTGAAACTTTGAAGCACAAATTATAGCATTTCACTTGCTTATCTAATTATTTATCACAGTTTTTATACTTACCTACCGTCTAGGAAAAAAATAGTGCCCTCTCATAGATTAAAAATGAAAAGTCATTTCTATTATTTGTGTAAATAACTTATTTGTTCTCTGCGATTTTATATAGGGATGAGAATTTCTAGTTAAAGTTCTCATCAATCTAAAAATATGACTTGCAAAATTGAACTATAAAGGAAATAAAAGTAAATGTAGATAATAATTAAGCTCCAACACCATATATTGTTAATTTTAATATATAATACACAAGTTCTTGTTTATATAATCGCGACAGAGGTTCAGCACGCACTGGCAATTGAAAGTATAAATCTAGCTATTAGTTCCACTGTCCTATATACATTGCACGGGGTTGATTGATGGTGCTAGTGCTATATACCCTGGATGGCGGACGAAGGAATCCATATATCTGGTATGGAGACTCCGTGGGTTCCACATCTGCAAGGAATCTATTACCTACCATTGATAAAGTCGGCAAATCGTACCTATCCCACTTTCAAAACTTCTAGTATGCCACATAGGTTGGTGCTGCAAATGATGCTGATGCGTATAGAGTGAATGCCTAGCCTGCAAAGGTGGAGGAATCTGGTGGTGGATCACAGAAAATCGTTTCGACGTATTTGACTCTTTCCCCTTCGACTTGGAGACAAAATTGGGAACGCGAGCGCGAAGTCCACAATAGTATGGATCATCTAAAAATGCAAACTTCAGCGTATGTACACTACGAAACGTTCACCTTACCATATTTTTTATCCTTATTTTTTGCTTTCCCTTTGCCTCTAGTAAATGGTTTGACGCTCCGATTATTCTCCGTATCGTCGTAGTCGGGCTAAAATAAACCCAATAAGTAATCATGGACAGGTAACAGAATTAAATTAACCTTTGGGATGTTATGGGAATACCAATTTTCTCGGGGAGGTAATTTAGGAGGTTTTTCACTGCGGCGTGGGAAGTGTTGACCTTGTAAAAGGAGTGCCTCACGACTGGGGGCCATTCCGATTGTGTCCGTTAACCCCAAATTTCTAGAAGAACCGTCGCCATTTCCAGCGATGCTGTACGGATCTTCGTCGGGAATCGGAATTCTGGGCCTATTTTTGATGTCAACCGCTCTTTGAACTGATTACCAATGTAAGAAATTAGTAACGGACAATAGAAGTGATAGATACTACCTGGCGGTAATTTGGATTTCAACATGTCTATAGCTACGATATTTATAATTAGAACCCATATGGGACATTCTAGAAGTTGTAACTCCGATTTGACAAAAGCAATCGCACTAATACACTGATACTCCAATCTTCGTCTATCAGGGTACGCCCTTCGAAGCTCCCGGTTTACATTAGATTGGAATTTCTTCATATCGAACAACTGCATTATTTTCAAGATTAATAAGTTACGACGAACTAAAACTGGGGAGATACCTTAAACGGTTTTTCTGGTTCAATCGCACAGCCTGGCATCCTTAAAATTTCATTTCCTATTGCATTTTCCTCATCTTGTCCACCATTTTTAATGTAAACGTTACATTTTGATAATCGTTTAATGAGAATGTTTCCAGAATCGTCCATTTTTATTTTCACGCCCTAGAAAAACGAACCAATAAAAGACTTTCAGAAGAATAGCTTACATGTCCAATGTGTCTCTTTAAATCCTCTGTTTTTGGATCGCGCATGGGATTCTCGAAGCCGCACAGTCCAATTCTAGAAGAAAGAATGTAGGTAATTCGTAATTTTGACCTATAGTCTGCGAGTATGTTGGTATAGGTAGGTATATGTATGTTTTGTAAAAGTTTTAAAGCAAAAACTATGGCTATGCAACTTATTCCACCACATGCATTAGATTTGTTCTTTTTAGAAATCCTGCGAAACTTTCGGAGGCACTAACAAATTACGAAAGCGCTCTTAAAATCGCTTACCTACTGTACAATAATATCACGCTGTCTAACAATACCATGCTGCATGCAAATGAACCAATTAATATTTACCGTTTGATCTCGAACAACTTGAGAAATCCTCCTTAAACCTTTCTGGAGTATGAAAACTGTAACGGTTCATCTTTGGTTTCATTTAAACTTTAATAGGAACTCATTAGACTTGACGCGCACAATTTAAATATCAGAGCTGACCATATCGACGCAAAGTTGCTCACTAGTATAGGTACCTACATTTGTTTCCAAAACATCGAATTTTTTACTGTACACAGTGTACATCTATAGATGTGCTTACGCAAGTACAGCGTATATATTTTGGTTTGTGATCAATTTGTGTTTTATACATGATGTATAAAACATATCGTTTCCATAGTTGGCGAAAAACAATTTCTGGTTGTATACTTTGTAACTGATAGATATGAATTTAAGGTTTCTGCATAGTACTATGGCCTCTATGATAACATTAAGTTTTAATGCGATATTAGCCAGATACGACCTTAAATATTAAACAGGGAACTCAGAAATGAACTATTGTAACAGGGCTCCATCACCATATATTGTTTAAATATAAATTATGAAAAATATTTCCACGCGTACAAATCAGCATATTTTACACAAGATATATACGTATTTTATGTAATGTATGTATACCAAAACGTGATTGTAAAGGCATCACGCAAAGTGGAGTCGTTTTAGTCTTTTTGGTTTTCGTCTACAAAGTTTATATGTACAGTTGTGATGCACACACACTACACTACACGTAGGTACATGGAGACAACTCCATGAACATTCAACTATATATGAATCGATTAGTCCCATTCTCCTATATACATTGTTCGGGGCTGACTAGGAATGTATCCCCTGGTGGGAATGCGAAGACGACCATATATCTGGTTATAGGGAGACTCCGTCTGTTCTACATCTGCAAGAAACCATTTACATTTAATTTTAAAAAATGAACCACGCATACCTATACCACTTTCAAAACTTCTAGCGTGCCACATAGGCTGATTATTGTGCATGTGGTGTGGGTGGATAAGGTGTTGATGTGTAGGCGGTAAAGGCGGAGGCTGCTGCTGCTGCTGTTGACTCACGGAAAATCGTTTGGACGTAACGGCTTCTTTGCCCTTAGATTTTGAAACAAAGTTCGGAACACGAGCACGTAGTCCACAATAGTATGGGTCATCTAAAAATCATGTTAGGATAAATTAAGCTTCAGCTTATTCGTCGTCCGCCCTCACCATATTTTTTGTTATTATTTTTTGACTTCTCTTTCCCTCTGGAGAAGGTAAATGGTTTTAATCTGCTTTCATCTTCCGCGTCGTCATAGTCAGGCTAAAATAGAAGATTTAAGTAGCAGTACTTAGCATGGGTTAAGTTGAACCTTTGGAATGTTGTGCGGGTATAAATTTTCTCTGGGCGGTAATTTGGGAGGTTTTTCACTGCGACGTTGAGCGTGATGTTGGCTTTGTAAAAGGAGCTGCTCTCGCGTGGCTGCCACCCCCATCGTGCCCGCAAATCCTGAACTACCTGACGAACCGCTGCCATTTCCAGCGACACTGTATGGATCTTCGTCGGGAATTGGAATTCTGGGCCTATTTTTGATATCGACCACTCTTTGAACTGATTTTAAACATAATTAATCATTCGAAATGTTAGAAAGTGCTACTACCTGGTGGTAATTTGGATTTTAACATATCCATAGCTACAACATTTATAATAAGAACCCATATGGGACATTCTAGAAGTTCTGGCTCCGATTTGACAAAAGCGATCGCACTAAGACACTGACACTCCAATCTTCGCCTATCAGGATACGCCCTCCGCAGCTCCCGATTTACATTAGATTGAAATTTCTTCATATCAAATAACTGCATCATTTTCAAAATCAGTTAATCAACTTACGAGTGTACAAGAAAAAAAATACCTTGAACGGCTTTTCTGGTTCAAGCGCACAGCCTTGTAACTTTAGAACTTCATTCCCTATAGCATTTTCGTCGTCTTGCCCCGTATTTTTTACGTAGACATTACATTTTGATAGCCGCTTAATGAGAATATTTCCCGCATCGTCCATTTTTATTTTAACGCCCTAAAAAAGGGATTGAGAAAAAAATGCGTACAATGAGAGATAGCGTTTACGTGTCCTATATGCCTCTTGAACTCTTCGGTTTTTTGATCTCGCATAGGATTCTCGAAACCGCACAATCCAATTCTACAAAAAAAGTGAACTTTGTAACTTGGAGCCAAATTATCTTCGAGACCTTTTATAATATAATGCCATTTATTAATGTAGTTTCGAAATGAACCTTTAAAAAACGTTTCTGGTTACCGAAAGTTAAATTCGGACAGTAAGTCACGTCATGTTGGCTAAGATTAATTTTGTTTCCTTCAGTTAATTATAATTATTTTAATTACAATTTTCGATGGCAATTTTCTTTCTCGCCTGATGCATGAAACATTTGTTAGAACCTATTTTTATCTTGCACGTCTTATGTTTGATCTTTGCGCATATTTATTGTGTGTAAAAGAACAATGCAGAGGTTTCAGATTTTCAGTGCTACTGCTTCACTTTTCAGACAATTGGTGAATAATTGAAAATTTAACTCAAATATGGGCAACATCCCAAGTGATCCGGAGAGACAGACGTTCGTAATAGTGTATTTTATTTTTGGAAAATGCGAAAGACCATTAACCATTATCATTGTACTTCCAAAAAACACTTGGTGTTAGCTTACTAAAATTGGATAGGTATCCCCCCGATGTAACGTGTTTTTTACGAGATGTAGAGAAGCAGTAACAGTAGATTCTTCCAGTTTCGAAACTGAAAATACTTATGTTCATCCCTTCGCCACCGTTTTCTCGTCAAATGGATCTACGTAGGTAGTAACGTAGCATCATTGATGATTCAATGGTAGCATATACAGGGTTGTGACTTGCGTAACGCATCATACGGATTTCAATGTAAAATTCATAACATGCGATTACTGGCTCCCCAAATTATTTTAGAGTAAAAATGTATTAAGGTTTTTTGTAGGAAAAATTTTTTTACGTCAATCAACCCTATTAATTTTCAATTTTTTGCATAATAAAGACGAAAAATTGGAAAATAAAACCCCCATCTTTTTCAATAATCTGCGATGCCATGGAAACAAAAAGATATCCAGTTATCGATTAGCAGCAGTTCGAAATGGCTTTTATGATCGACTTGGTTACTGTCTTGCAGTTAATGGTAACTTATTCGAACATTTATTGTAAATTGTTATATTAGGAAACCGTTTTTAGCGCATTTCCACAAAAATTAAAAAAAATGCGCTATTGTGGCCACTTTGTCCGTCCGTCCGTCCGTACGGCTGTCCGTCCGTCCGCTCGTTTTGCGACGCTACTAGTTCTTTATCTTAAGAGCTATTGTTCTACTTTTTTCGCTATTTGGTTCGTTATGGTGTCGAGTCTTATACCAAGGAAGGAATTTTTTCTGTACCGCTTACAAAAAAAGTTATTGTAAAAAAAACAAAAAACCGTTGTTTACATGTTCCATAATTTTACACTTTTGCCGTTTATTAACGATCATAGAGATCGTTTATAATTTTGCATTGCTATCTGTCGTCTGCCTGTTGGTCTGTCCGTCTATTCCTTTGTCTGTCTGTCCATCTATCTGCCCGTGTGAACGATAACTTTGTTTAGAAATGTTCGATCGCTTTTACATCTCCGTTAGTTATGAACTGAATTGCATGAAATTTAATATGGGCATAGCTTTAGCCATATAATACGCAATGCCAAAAGTGGAATCGAATCGATTCAAAATTCACAGTGCCCTTTTCGCATCTCGACCATTTATAAACCGAATTGCAAACTTTTTTACTTATAAAAGTATTTGAATGAAATTTGATACATAGGCATTTGGAATAAAGGAAAATCAAACGCCAATTTCAAAATTTGGTTTTGCGCATGCGCAGTGCCAACTTTTTTATTTATGGAAGAATTTAAAACGAAATTTGATACATAGGCACTTGGGATAAAGGAAAATCAAACGCCAATTTCAAAATTTGGTTTTGCGCATGCGCAGTGCCAACTTTTTTTATCTATGGAAGCATTTAAGTGAAATTTGATACTTTGGCGCTTGGAACAAAGGAAAATCTAACATTAGTTAGGTTTAGGTTTGCGCATGTGCAGTTCCAACTTTCTTATTTAGAAAAGCATTGAAATGAAATTCTTCTTATAAACTGAAATTGAAATAGCATGTCAAAAATGGATTGCTCATGTGCAACGTTATCTTTCATATTTGTGGACGGATTTTTACGATTTTAACAGAAGTTGCATCTTACAAATGGGAAATGAATGCAAGTGGAAATGCGCTTTATGTAAATCGTTTACGATTACTTTTTAACTTGTTAGTAATTTGGTCTTTATTTATGTTGAATTCACTGTTCTAAATATAATACTTTTTGATAGAATTTGATTTGTTTTATAGCGGACATTCCATGGCATGACGGATATTGGCGTAGCTTTTCATTAGTGTACACAAAAACAAAATGCACAGGCGGGTATTAAATCGAAGGGAAGTTATTTAAAGACACTATAATGGTAATCGAATTTATTGTTTGTCGAGCCTATTTAGCTCTGTGAATTAATTCCTCAAGGATGTCTTCAAGCAATTCTCTGTATTGCAATTGTCTTTTCAGGTCAAACACCACACATAGGAACACAAGCTCATCAAGGATGAAGTTTGGGATAAAAAGGGTTTCAAGCCTGGAGGAATGATGATTGTCATTAAAAGCGTCGGAATTTCATAGGGCGCCGGTTGCAGGATGAATTTTTCTTTGTAAGTACCTAATTAATTTTCAATTTTGCAAATGAATAAATCGAGATGTATGAAGCGGACTATTTTATATTTATAGTACAAGTTTAAAATCTACTGTCGATTTCAGGCATGTCGGCATATTCCACAATACAAGGTGCGTTTCGGTTCATCACACTTTCGAGATCTGCATCATTTGTCTGCACTAAAACTTTCATCTTTTAACATATTTTCTCGAGTTTCAAGCGAAACCAGTTGGCTAAAATTAGAATATATTTAAGTGAAAAAATCAGTTTCGATTTTTAGAAAGCTGGTCAGTAAACCTATCGATCATTGTAATTAATGTGCACGTATACACACGTTAATAATGCTATGAGAAGGCATGATTGATGGAGTATAATTTAAAACAAAACCAAATTAGTTGAAATTGGCTACCATGCGAGTTTGAAAATATGTGCGATTTTTTTCCTGCTATGAAGCTGATCGCCTTTATTAATTTACGGCATCAGAAAAGGTTGGTCGGTAATTTTTGATACCACCTAGTTAATATCTAGCCACAAGAGGCCTTCTTTCACTACGATAGGTACTCGTGCCCCATCATGAATTTGCGGTTTATGAATGTTCTAACAAAATAGTGATCCTATCAAAATGTTGCAATTCAAATCAATAACAGGAATAGTGACAATGTATAAGATAGTTGTGGGCGTTTAAGAGACAACCTTGAATTTGTTCAGGTTAATAGCAATCTGTTGTTGGCAACAAAGCCAGATCTTTAGAAACAGGACCTTTCAGATAGTTGAACTTTCAATTATAGTTTACCAACCCGTTTTCTTTGAAGAATTTGAACTGAAATTATAATAAAATACTGCCACTATATGGGTAAAGACAGTACTGTGACATTTAAATCGTATAGAGCGCCATAAATCGCATTGCATACTTTATTGGGGAATAAATTATTTGTTGGCTGTCACATTCGTTTTTAAAGGGCATAACGGAGTATGATTAATATTCATCCATTTATGGTGCTGGGAAATTTCTATTTATTTGGCATCACGGAGTCACGATTAAGAATTAGGGGGTAGGTGATGCGTCCAAGACGATTATGACTATTTTATCCGGCAATATTTTCAATTTATTCGTCACTCCTACGCTCATTCTTTCGTAATCGGTATAATGATTAATGCAACGGTGTCGTAAATCCCATTTCGTAAGAGTTCCCTTGCAACATCAAAACCACTAATTTTTAAATGTTATTAATTTGACGTCATGGAAGAAGATAAACAATGCCGTCACTTTAGTTGGTCTGTAGATGAGTAGGTATAAAATAATAAACAGGAATTTAAAAAAATTAGGTGGGCATACCGAAAGAGCGCGTGATTCATCAACTACATTTATTACACAAAATTAATTAGTTTCTCAATGAAAATTTCGTATGCGCCTGTAACTTTTGACTACGGTCGCCGACGGCGTGTTTAAATTATAATTTTCTTGCCATTATTACCGCGATCCCACCCATAATCTGGGTTATTGGCTTAGACATGATTGCACTTTTAAATTAGCTCCGTAATAAAGAAATTTCACACCATTTTCCAAATTGATTAGTTCATCTTGAACGAATTCTTTCAGAAAATATACTGGACTTTTGGTATCATATCTATACGAATAGGAAGGTATCAATTTGCTCTACTCGAATGTCACTAACCCTACGACTTTCCTGTATTTTCCTCGGTTCTTCGAAATTTTGGTATATACCTAAGTAATACAATGGAAATCTGAGTGTGGGGTATACTGTTTGTCCATTTTCACATATTTTAGGGTTATTCCTACTTCCATTAGCACTACAATGAGTTGGAATGGAATTTTCGACGGTCAAAAACCAGTATCAATACACTAAATTGAACCCTTTCGACTGAAATCAATATTACCTACCCTCCTTCATTTTCTGCGTATTTCCTGCTTTTTTTTCCTCTCCTATAGAGATCCCCAACCACACTTTGGCGTTATCATTAAATTTGGAATGGAAAGAAGTATACCTACTAGCACGTTTTAACGTACCCTAAAAAATTAAATAAACCAGTCGTCTCTATTTCGGATGTGAGGGTGATATTTCAGCAGATCTTCAGTGTCACTTTTGCATTAATCTATTAGTTTTTGGAGCCACTGGAGATACTTTTATACCATTTCGAGTCTCATACCAATATTGCCATGTTCACTTTAGTTTTGTTTAATGCCTTCATACATTTAAACCATCACACACTGAAAATTTTTGTTTGGTACATCGATACGAATACACTAAAAATGGTACAATCATAAAACAGTAGTTATAGAAAATCCGCGTAATTATAATGTCCTCATAAATAATTTTGCTGATGCTGACGATGCTGATGATAGTTTTGTGATGGCTTGGAAAGAAATAAGATTTAATTTTGTAACTGGAATTAGTTGTTGACATTTCTGTAATGACAATAATTTACCTGTAAATGAGTCATATATAGCGAGATTCAACTTGCTATTCGAGTATCTTGTATGTACGCTGGTATAAGTACTTCAAGACATAGTTGGTATTATAATTTTTTATTAATTTTTGCCTTGTTAACCTTGATGTAGTGCATATATAATTGTTTTACTTGTATAATACGTTGAATTATAACTTCAGTATACCGTGTAGCAATTTATTATTTGAATTATTTGTCTTGCGACGTCCATTGTTAGGTACTTGCTACCCTATATGAAAAACATGAAATTACAAACGTGACAAACTACTATTACACATTATGTAAATAATTCACATTTATAATTCAGTGGTTGCTATCGCGTATGTGTTCTATAATTGCTATGAATATTTCATTCATCTTCTCAGGCGTTTCAACCACCTTAATTGATATATTTACGGAAAGCGTATAAATTTATGATGGCGAGATCTATATGGACGCCAAATTGGGTAGTGTTGCTTTTACGCTACCCATGCTTAAAACCCACGTCCTTGCTTTATGTTAGCATCTATCAGAAGTTACCTCCCATATACAAGAACTTTCAAGAATAGACGACGTACACATTAAAGCAGCTTTGAGCAAAGTTTGTCAAAAGCAAGTAAGTTTCTTTCTTGCAAACTGAGACAGGTAACACGACCCAACTTGATGTTTACGGCCACGCGGTCAGTCGTTTTCTGTGTTTCTTTTTTACTATCTAAACTACAGTAATTACTTCTATTGTTGATAAAATCCATACTCTCTATGCCATGTACAAATTGAAAACATAGCCTTAACCAGTTTTAGAATCACATCCCACATAGAAAAGTGATAATTTGGGTACGTGCCGAATTATTTTACCTTGTCCGACAGAAAAGGCCAAGTCGAAATGTTATCCGTCAACATTTTTCATCAAAGAACAACTCTCAGGTCAAATCGACGAAAATGGCACTGAGAAAAATCGCGTACGATTTTCAGTAGGGGAATCTTTTGCCACTCAGCTCGCATTCGGAAACACGACTTTTAATCCGGCTCATATCCAATAGCACTGATCCTTGAACTAGAAATCGATTGGCGAAGGTTTGACGAGGAACAGACGGACGGCCAAAAGCATTACATAAGAGGAATTTCCCTAAAAATAAAGGATCGGTTGTTATGTCAAAGCGTGTACCGATCCTACACAATTAAGTACGTTTCTCAAACTGATGTCTTTGTATAATAATCGTAGTCAGGAGTATACTAATTCTTCAAGACAATAAGGTTTTTAGGACATTTTTTCCACATAAAAATTCCCCTTATGTGATGGTTTTGTCCGTCTGTCTGTCCCTCGTCTACTCGAGAACAAAAAGAGATGTTAAACCTGCGCCAATCGATTTCTACGAGTTTCAAAAGCAGTGCTATTGAAATCTTCAAAACAGCAAAATGAAACGGGAATACATCTTACCAGAAATATATACACAGTAGGTACTGTAAATTGGCAGTGAAAATTATTACGTGCCACTTAATAAATTTAATATTGACGTCGTTTTCCAAGATGGTGTCACATAGGTATTAATTATTATTAGGGATAAGTATCTTTTAAATGATGATACTATACTATGAAATTTGGTACGAACGCTCTATAAGGGTATTGTTTTATATGAAAACACTGGCCATTAAAAAAATTTAAAATGATAGCCGTTTCCAAAGATGGCGCCCAGCTCATGCAAATATTAACGCTCGTATTATGAAAAGTTTGGCGTTTCTGATACATCACTGGACCGATGAGGCGTAATTATACCAAACTTCGTTCAAAGATACTTACCATCTCGAATTTCTTAAGCGGCCACTGTTTTCATATAAAACAAGACCCTTATAGAGCATTAATACCAAATTTCATGACAGTATCATCATTTGAAAGATACTTACCACTAATGATATATGTGCCGTCATCTTAGAAAACAGTGACAATATCAAATTGTTTAAGAGGTCAGCGTTTTTATACAAGGTGACAATTTGAAAACTTACCACCCCCCATATCTTAGTAAATAAACGAGATATTTAAAAAAATCAAAATCCGTTTCGGTAATTCGGAGGGGGAATCACAATGACATAGTTGGCGACGCACCCCTCACACCCCCTGCGCCCCAGCCACCCCAACTTTTAAATCTTAAATAGTGACCCCCCATGTGTGATACGTCGTTGGAAAGCTCTGAAAAAATGCTTTCCAACCATACCCAATAGCATTACATTTAGGTTAGTAATTATCGTGCAAATAAAAAAATAAGCTAATATGATACATTTGAAATCTGTCGTATTTAAAACGCAACCGGCGAACATAGACGAACTAAGACAGAGAATAATTCAAGAATGTCGAAATATTGCAAAACCAACATTTGAAAAGGTTCGACAAGAGTTTGGGAATAGATTATAACTGGCGATCAAAAATGAGTTGCTGTCGAGTAGGCTTTGGAATTTCAAGTTAAATACGATTTTCCATGTTTATTTTTTGATTTGCACGATAATTACTAACCTAAATGTAATGCTATTTGGTATGGTTGGAAAGCATTTTTTCAGAGCTTTCCAACGACGTATCACACATGGGGGGCCACTATTTAAGATTTAAAAGTTGGGGTGGCTGGGGCGCAGGGGGTTGGAGGGGGTGCGTCGCCAACTATGTCATTGTGATTCCCCCACCGAATTACCGAAACGGATTTTGATTTTTTTAAATATCTCGTTTATTTACTAAGATATGGGGGGTGGTAAGTTTTCAAATTGTCACCCTGTATAAAAGAGTACCCTTACATTCATACCAAATTTGATACTTATACAAAGTACCATCATCTTAACGGTTCAATCATTTTCTGGCATTGATCTGCCCCACTATATAAATACGAAATTTTTAATTGAAAACGATTATAAAAAAGAAAAATTGCCATTACGCCACCTTAATAAAAAACATTCCCCAAAGAACTTAAGACATTGGAAAATGTTTTCTTTCCAAAATTCAGTACGTTTAATGAGTACTACTATAGAAACTAATTGTGTATTTTATGGGAAAGTACAATGAACCAAATTTTTAGTGAAGGAACTTTATACGTCTGCCACCACAAAACCTAACGAATAACAGCGGACATTCGTATGTCGTTTCTATCAAGAATTATACGAGGAAAAGTAAAATTATTGTACTGTTGGGGTGGTTTTGGGACTACCTTTTTGGTTAAATGAGGTAGAATGATAGGGCACGTCCTCAGACACGGAGGATTAGTACAGCTAGCTATAGAAGGTAGGGCAGAGGGCAAAAGAGGGGTAGGACGGCAGAGTTAGGGACGTAGGCAAGGGTAGTTATGTAGAAATGAAAAGATTAGCGCAGGATAGGAAAGGGCGGAGGACTGCAAGAAGAAAAAGAAGAAGAAATAGAAATAAGGTAGAAATAAGAAATGTTGCTCTGGGGTATTTATGGAAATGTAAGGTGATTTTGTGTTGTAATTAATCAACTTCATTATTACCGAGGTGATGATTTTGAACTTGCTGTCTGTCCGTCGGTCTGAGTACATGATTATTCGCGAACGGTTTCGAATTTTCCAATTCTGTTTTCAGTAATAGGTATAGACAATGGTCAAGGAACTAACTGATTAAATGTTGGTCATTTGAACTTTCTGTCCGTCCGTCTGTGTACATGATCACTCGCGAACGGTTTCGAATTTTCACATTTTGTTTTCAGTAGCAGGTAGACAATGATCAAGGGACTAACTGATTAAATTTTGGTAATTTAGACTCTGCCGCTAAACGTTGTCTATATTGGCTTGAAACAGTTTATTTGTAATATCAGATGTATGCAACTAGCATTAATAGGACTTCAAAAGAATGGGTAAATTTGACATTAAGTACCTAATGAAACTATAAAAACAAATACATACAGAATGAAAATCATGACGAGACTCGAGACAAGATGCTTTAACAAGACAGCCATTATAATATATCTATGGTAACGATAAAAGTTTATTCAATAATAGGTAATGTGCAAACATAAGAAATGCCATTCCTTTCATAATCCCGTTTTCCAAACAATAATGGTTATCCAACATTTCATTCTGTATTTGAAATCGATATTAAACCAATTCCTTGGGTTTACTTCCTGCGTACGAATTTTCTGTTTGATTTGCAAGATTGTATTTCTAATTGGGTTGGGTCCAATAGGAAATATTATTTCTTTAATGGTGATGGGTAAAAAACAAGATAGAAAAAACATTAAGCGCATGGAAGTTTACATAAATAATAATAAAATTGATTTTCTAGAATTCTGTGTTTCGGTTCAGTATATTCTCCTCAGTGAGGAAATGATGCCCTTATATTATGCACACGCAGCACAGGAGCAGATTAAAACATTACCTTCAACAAGCAATAATTCGTTCTTTCAAAACGAAGACACGATTTTTGGAAGATCAAAACCAAAAGTGTCCAACCCTTTTGATGCTAATGGTCATTCCACCGACCCAATGCAGCACGTTGAGTATAGGTACAGATAATGTAGTGGGTGTCCGAATTTGGGCACGTTCATCGTATGGAGCATTTAAATCTACATGCATTTAGCCATTGCTAGGTACAATGTAAATAATTTCATACAGATAACGGATGACAGTTTGGACTATCAGGTACCAAACATTTCCAATCCCTTTGTGGGAACAGTATGGAGACATTTAACGGAATAAGTAAACACTTTTGCGGCCATACAATTACAAAATTGATGCATAATGTTCACATATTGATGAAGTATAAGATTATCAGTTAACGAAACATAATGGCACGATTACTATTCGTCTGCGATTTCTTTTCCTTAAACTTGAAAATCAATTGAATATTCCGCTCGTTTTCACCTTCTTTTCCTGAATAATTCCGATCAAATTTGCAATCTCGACCTGTCTTTTGAACTCTACAGAATATTTTGGTAGGCAGATCGTCTCTGCGACAGGCTCTTTCAGAAATAGCGCTTGTTTTAACTTGATGATAATTTGGACGATTGAATGTGAACTTGTGTTTGGTCATATACAATTTACGTGGCATAATTCAAGTTTATTGGTTCAAATGAGCAGGATATGAGAACCAGGCTTAGAGAAAAACTCAAGAAAACCGTTTAATGTAATCTAAGCTACTTAACCGTTTAATCGCAATATGCATAATTTAAATTCGAGTAACTAGAGGCTGTGGAAGGTGTAACGGCAAGGAATTTTGTACGCAACTTTCATAATTTATATTTTATATGCTTCACTCAGAGCAAGATTTTCCTGTTTACAAGGTTTTTATTGGTGATTAAAAATGTTCTTTTTGGTCATTCGCTCTTGGAAAATGTTCATCAACCTTAACTTGTGCATAAGATGCATCATTGTCCACATCATACCAAATTCCTTCGAAATGATGCGAAAATAAACTATAATTCAGCAGGAACATGGTGTTGCAATGGAAGTAAAAATGTTCGGGTTACATAAATCCGAAACTATACAAGGTATCCCACTGACAAAACACATTTAAATGTTATTTCCTACATATCATTTCTAAACAAACAATTACGTTTCTTCCTCCTTTCCATCGTGATTAGACAAAAACATTTTTTTTTAATATAAACAACAATAGATAGGTAGATTGTGGTTTCAGAATAAGCTCGCCTTTAGGAATACCTTTAGAGTTTTAAATTACCGTAAACCTAAGAACGGGTTGTATATAAATGTGTCATAACTGCAAAATTACTTTCACTAAGGTAAGCGAGTTTGAAGGTGTGCATGTGTTTTTATGGTACGAGCATTCCGTTGTGTTTTTTATAACACTGCGTTGTTAATTTCGAAACTATCTTACCGAAATCCGTCGAATCCATCATCAGATCCATTTACCGTCAAAACTGGAGCTCGCGCGTACGCCTTTGCGACTCTTCTATTTCGTTCCAAAACGATCACTTTCGCCCATATTTCGTCATCAATTTGCGTCCATTTATCTAATACTTCCTGGATGTGATCCTATAAAAGAAAATTCAAGCTAGAATGGAGGATTACGCAAATATATTTAACACCACTAACATACTTTTCTTTTTACGGTTGTCTGTAACATAGTTTAATAGTCATTATAAAGTTGCTAAGGAAACCGGATTGTATTATATCTATATAATAACCATGGTTTAACGAGAAACGTATAATGTTATAGAGTTTTGTTATAAATATTGCTGCATGCAATATGTTTATATCTGCCATTATTCCTAAATTGTAATAGCGGAATAATTTGATTTCTCCTCACTTAATGCCGCTCGCAATTAAAGAAAAAAGTTTCGTTCAACTCAAACTTTTGCAAAAATTGCGGTCATAGAATTATGTCCCATGAAATTGGTACTAGGTTTATTATTACAATTTTTCACTTGAATAATTTTTATAAAAATTAGTCCTATAGAAACACGAGAAACTTTCACATAAGTGAACGTATCGTGTAACCTCGACTTAATATTTAGATCGTTCCTATGGTTTCTGGTATTTTTGGTCTACCGTGCCTTACAAATATAATTTGTGCGAGCATATTTGAGAAAATTTCAATATTTCGAATCAATAATAAATAACGCATCCAACGGTGCAACCAACGCAACATGGTTCCGAGTAGGTAATAGGTTTGCAATGCAAGTGATTGTTTTTAGCCTGGAGTGCTTTAGCCGTTACGACAACGTCCTTGCTGTAATTAATGCCTGCCATAAGATACCTAACTAAACACAAGCTATTGCGACTCACCAGATATTATAATTGTGTCTAGTATATCTATCTATTTATGGTATTCCCGCAAACAATAGCTGTAAAATATTTTTCTTTACGGCGTGTATTTATAAATTTTAATATTCATCAAGCGAAGATATTGCTTTCACTTGTTTAACATAATGCACTGACGCGTTTGGTATTAGATCGACATTAAAATCTCCAATATATTATTTTTTTTTAACTTCAAATTAACATTTTGGTAGGTCCGCATAATAGAGCACATACCACTGAGTCACGGACTTTGCTGCACTACATTAAGAAATAATTAAAATCTACACAAAGTGGCATCGGTTCTTAATTATGTAAGCTTGTGGAATATTACAAAAATGTAAGAATTTCAGGTTTTGATCGGTAAGTGAATTACTTCGAAACCCATGATTGCCACAGATATTGGATAACTGAGAATGTAAAAGATCTCTAAATCTCGTCTGTTGTCTTTTATATCTACAGAATGAGCGAATGACACCTAATCATATTTTTAAGGGGACAGCTTTGAACTCTACGATACTAATGCTAATGATAGATGATGCACTTAATTCTCAACGCATATCACGTATTACAAGTTGCAACCTTAATCGGTCCCTTGTCATCCGCTTCCGTTGTGTTATCCTTTACCTTCCGTCTAAAATTCTTCACTTTCTTTCACATTGTTTAAACAATCCATTCTTCTGCGTCTTGAAAGTTGTAGATATTTGAACGCGACAAAATAAAATTTCAGTGGAAAAATAACACCTTTTATATAGTTGTGACTGGTGAACTATAGTACCGGACTTGGGGAATTTATTACCTATACTTAGCAGACGCGGCGAACGTCGGACCGCCCTGAGGAAATCTCGTTTTTTCCATTCGGAAGTGCTTTCGAAGTACACCTTAACGCCTCCAAAGAAACAAACCTACCTTCTAAACGTCAAGTCTCTATCTTCCGCAGTTTCGACTGTAAACCGTAAAGTCCCGTGTCTTTCCCGTTCCCGTGGGAATTTCGGAAAGTGTTTTACTATATCAAAAACTTTCGCGGGCAAACGTCCAATCAATCCTCAAAGTTTCATCGCAATCTAATGAACGGTTTAGGCAGGTATAAGAGACAGACAGACAGACGTTCATTTTTATTGATATAGATAGATTACCACTAATCGATTTGTTTTTTCTTTTAACTTTGGTGCATTTATTTCAGAGATTGCTTGATAGTTTTCCATACCTTTTGATGGTATTTGCCCATCCCACCATTAAAGGTTGTGATCGTTTGCTATATAATGCATGTTGGCTACGTTCCTTTGATATAGGAGCCTTACCTCAATGGCAGTCTCTGAATCAAAGTAACCCCTCATACTCAATCATGTTCCCGTAAAGTGATCTTCATTTGAATGATGTAACTTGAGTCCCATAAGATCTGTAGAATGTGTATTGTAAAATCCCTATGGCCGAACATCTTTCTTCTCCATTAATGTTTTATCTTATATCGACATTTTATATCTGTAATACTTATAAACCATAGTGTGCGGCGCCATACGTTTTTGAATTCAATTTAATTGCTTAATAATGACTCTGTAGTATCTTTGTTCTTCGTTCGAACAAAATCATCAATGTTATATTGTAGAGCACTGGTATGGGTATCAGTATAACTCCATAACCCTTCTGCAATAAAACATTCTCCGAAGATTATTCCTCTTCGTGGTATGTTCTTTTAGTTTCGGTCCAGTCGCGATAGTAATAACAGTCTTTCTGTTGTTGTTGCACTAATTGGATCCCTCCTCGATGCGATATTATTCAGACTCAGCGTCTTCATAAGAGGCTCCTATGAGTTCCTTTTGCATGTTGCGCTTTCCATGAACCGCCATCTTAACCAACACTCGAATGATTTAGGAATGATGCGGGACAGTTTCGGTCTAATTGCAAAATCATTATGACCATCAAGCATGAAATATTGATTTTGTTTGACTACCTTTGGCACTTCGCCCTTTGGGTAAGTGCCATTAAAAAAATTTCCAGTAACTTATCGGTTAGTGTTAAATTTGTACCAGACTAGTTTTGCTTGCACAAGGAGGGCTGCAACTGTGATAGAGTTTTGCATATAGGAAAGGATGGCTCACGAATGTGTCCATATTGTTAACGGTTGTAGTCTCATGAAGCGAACTCCTGCCAAATCCAAGCGGCTTTGAAAATTTCCTTGTTTATTTACGTTAACCTTCTCGCCAGGATACCAGACAATTCAATTAGACCGACACATCCAATTAAATCAACTTCAAAGTCAGAATGCTAATCAGATTATTTTGTCTACGACTGTCCTATCCGTTTTATTTGTTAGCCTGGGGAGCACCAAAGAGGACGGCAGAAAAAATACCCAAAAAATCTCATATTGAACCCGTTCACCGTTCATAAATAGGTAAGGCGATCGCGAAAGAAAATATGATTGTGTTTCTTATATAACATTTAGAAATATCATAGTATTAATCGACGTTTGTTGATACGCTCTAATAACTCCTTGCTATTATATTGTAGTTCCCGACATTTTTAAAGTTTCCATATTGTTATAATGAAGTCGAGATTCCACGTTTAGTCATATTGAAAGTAAATTTCAATCGGAAGAGTGGGTAAGACGATTTTTTTTTAATTATATAACGTTATTTTAACGGGCTGACGTAAGAGAAACAAAATTTTGTTTGGAATTTGTATATGAAATTAATATAACGCCGTACTGGGTTGATGATTTTAACTTATATAAAGTTACGTGCGTGCGCCTTGTGAAAGTTGTTCTGTAGGTCCGTCAGGG
This sequence comes from Photinus pyralis, assembly GCF_008802855.1. Classification (NCBI taxonomy): domain Eukaryota; kingdom Metazoa; phylum Arthropoda; class Insecta; order Coleoptera; family Lampyridae; genus Photinus; species Photinus pyralis. Next base: position 50,170,369 of record NW_022170511.1, read on the forward strand.
TCTCCGCAAATGTCAAGAACATTTGCTTGTGACAAATTTATACATCAAATGAAATGTTAATAATAGGAGATAAAATTGCAAGGACGCAAATTTGGCGCACACACATTATATGCAGTCAAGTGATAAATCGCACTAGCACCAGCAAATGTTTATTGTCACATTTAAAGGTATGCATTTACGACAAGGCCGCATAGAAAGCAAAGCCCCAGCCTAAGATTGCATTTTAATTGCCATTCTGACCTTCGTTTTGAAAAATGGGCAGCTGGAAAAGTCCCCACTCGGTTAAAAAATGTACGCGATTAATCTAGCATTAGTAAAAGAAATGTACCTTGTAAAGTTTGTCCTTTTGGTACCAAACGTCTTCCTCGTCTTCGGGTTGTTGGAAATTGGAATCCATGTGAAGATCATCTCGGGATCGTGATAGAATCTTTCTACGCGACACCATTTCTTGATAATCCTAGAAGAAATGTTTCACAATTTGAAATGTGAAGATTTACCATGTATTACACGTATGAAGACGGTTATATATTTACCATAAGGTCAACATACTAATGAAGAGATGCCACATGGGGACACATGCATTGCACGGTCATGTATGTATATATGTTTATTTAGGAGGAATGTCTACAGAATTTCGTACAATGTTAAGAATACAAAAAAAACTGCGACAAGCGTGTTCTGAAGGCAGAATTTTGGTCGTACATTCATCATTAACATTTCCAGCGATTGCAAATTCAAAGTGAACTCAAAATTACCGTTCTTCTTCGACCGGGTATTACCTTTTGAGAATATTAAATGGTAGGTGTCACCAACGCGCTATTACTACCTACGAAATCAAACAGTTATGTAAGGAGTTGTCAATTGCAAACGAGTCTTTGATATTATTGCTGTAACTTATTACCGCGAAGGCGTTCGTTACGATGAGATACAGTCGAAAAAATCGTCTTCGGCATGAGGGGTTGGTGGATAAGTTAAGCGTTATTGGAATACGGCCAGTTCTTTTCTCGAATCCCAACAACCCTTAACGATGCAATTTCACGCGAATTTACCTACTTTGCGTCCACACTTTTGTACTACGAGAGAGTTTGTGAAACGCACCAAGTGAAACTTAACTAGCCACTAGCCTTGCTAGATTCTTAGTGGTTCAGAAGAGTTCGTACTATTAAACATTAACAAAACCTTCAACTAATTGTTTGGATAATTGCTTTTTATTTAGTAACCTGCATGGGTACTGAATTATTCTCACATTACAAACTTGAGTAAATTACACTACCCAGAATTCACCCGCAAGTAAAAATTTAAATTCAAAAAAGTGTCTGGAGTGCGCCTTAATATTCAAAGCCCCATTCCTTCGTGGTACGCGTAAATATTTTCTAGAAGAAACGAAAAACTAAAAATAAGAAAGGCACCGACTCAATAGGTGAAAGCATTTGTTTACGGATCTCATAGACAATTAATAAACTTACATAGAGTAGGTAACTCCAGATTTATTGTGTATATAATCCCAAATGTTGCACTTCACTGCACTACAATTTACGTGAAAATGTGAATGGTTCGAAACAGAAAAGCCGTCGCGACGCTTCGCGGTTGTTTGCACGCAAATCGTCTCTCAGAGTGCGAAACAACTCGCGAACACCTTCGCCGACGTAAGACTCATTATGACGTCGCAAGTAGAACACTAACCAGTCGACTGCCTCTCCCTACTTAACTGTTCCCAAGGCAGTAGGCTACTTTCTTTTCACTATTCGATTATTATTTTTTCAAACATTTTCTGTTTCTAAACCACTACCTATTAGTAAAATGTTAAAGCGCATTCCCCACCGACGCCTTTCGCGCCGATTTTTTAAATCAAAGCCCCAACACACCAACTACACAAGTAATTAATTTATACAAGCGTAACTAAGATTCTATAATAAATGAATAAAAAAATTGTAAGAGATTTCAATGAGAAGTCAGAACACAAAACCGGTCCACTGCAGAGTGTATTTCCAGATTCATATTTTTTTCTCTGTAAAGGCATAGAAAATTCATGACTTCAAGTACCATAGGGGTTTGTAAAAGTTGAACGGCAGTATACATTTTTTTATTTCGTTAAAATAAATAAACGCCAATTATATTTCCATAAGTCCCTTGAAGTTGAGAGTATAAAAAGTAGAAGTGATCGCACGTTTAAAAATATCGCAGGTCAACGAAACCAACAATAAAGAAGTCGAATCTTCGTTTTTTTTCGCCAGATGATCTGAGGACAAGTTTGGTTTGTATGAACACCCATAGAATACACTTTAGGGTATTATTAAGTAGACTTTTTTTACGGTATTTATCTTTAATTTATCTCTTAAGTGTGTTGCAAAGCACTTCTCTTATTTATCTCAAATTGCGTTATAAGTGAATAAATATACATGTTTTACTATAGGGCTTGACAAAAAAATTTTGAAACGCACCTCTTGAAAGCAAGAAATGTGCTCATCAATTCGGCATGCACTTTTCTGGTTTCGAATTAACGAAAAATAAACGATTTCGGAACCTATTGCTTTTATTAACTTACAGGTGCGTTAAAATTGCTTGGCTATCTCACAATGATGGATTCTTAATTGCGGGACTTCGTTGACTCATATTCATGCAGACATCCTAACAAAAATTCCCAATATAGAAGAACAACCTTGAGTGTGGCCTTTTCAGAAATTATTCATTTTTTTTCCATTTGCGTTTTTAACGAAATAATGATCGATAGAGTAATAACAATATTTTTAAATTAATAAGAGGTTTAGTAAAATCTTTCGGTCAGTTTCCTATTCATCAATGCTACTTTTTGTAAGTTGTGGTCAATAACCAGAATTTCCGAAGTATAATCATACACTTGATGAAACTTATAATAATTATGGATTTACACAATTGTCTCCTGTGCTCCTGCGTAGTACATTATTTACAATATCTATAGCAATAGTTTACGTGGTTTCAATTACATTTAATTTCCGAAAAGATTTGGATTTTAGAGCGTGAACTCACTGAATTGACAATATCACCCTACAACTATACTTCGGCTCACAAACAATATCAAAATTTACAGGGGCGGACTGGCACGAGGGGCGGGGGGGGGGCGGGGAGCCTGTAGATCATAATGGCCCGTTGGAAATTTATAAGTATGTGCTGTATTTAGTTTCTTGAACTATTAATAAATTATTAACACGTTTTTCTAATTGGGGTTGATGTTAGGTTGTTAAAAAATTCTGTTTTAATTGAAGTGTTTTACAATGAATTTATCATTTTTTGTCGTAGTATTTTGAAAGTGCTGAAATACAATGATAGGCGACGCACCTCGTGTGGATTGTATATTTTGTTACTTTTAATTATCAGTTGCAATTTAAAAAAAAACTGCATGGTAATTGATTTTCGAGAAAAGGAGTACTTTAAAATGTTTTTGTGGTGCACCTCAGAGCTACCCCCCCCCCTCGCCACCTTCATTACTACACTAATACTTTAATGGCCCGTAAGTACCCAGTCCGCCCCTGTGTATAACCTTCCTTTTTTACCAAAATTCAACTACACCAAAATTTCTCGGGAAAACACTTTTTCTTATTAATTTGGGTTGGGTGCGTAAAATCCAAATCAATTCGCACTTTTTCGATCAGACTTCTCAATCAAATGTTGTAACTTTTGAACTAGTAGCCCAATCTTGGAACTGTTTGAAATTATGGATTCTACAGGCCACATTCTATAAGACAAGGCAGTGTATAACCTTCCTTTTTTACCAAAAATCGACTGCACCAAAATTTCTCGGGAAAACACTTTTTCTGATTAATTTTGGTGCGTAGAATCCAAAACAATTCGTACTTTTTCGATCAGACTTCTCAATCAAAAGTTATAGACTAGAAACCAATTTCGAAAAAAAATTCAAAGGGCTGTAATTTTTGAACTAGTAGCCCAATCTTGGAACTGTTTGAAATTATGGATTCTACAGGCCACATTCTATAAGAAAATTTTTTTCCGGGTCGATCTGAGGCAATTTTTTTTTCGGGGCTCAAGAAAAGGCAGTGTATAACCTTCCTTTTTTACCAAAAATCGACTGCACCAAAATTTTTCGGGAAAACACTTTTTCTTATTAACTTTGGTGCGTAGAATCCAAAACAATTCGTACTTTTTCGATCAGACTTCTCAATCAAAAGTTATAGACTAGAAACCGATTTCGAAAGAAAATTCAAAGGGCTGTAACTTTTGAACTAGTAGCCCAATCTTGGAACTGTTTGAAATTA